>NC_134489.1:83140190-83463940 GCF_040206685.1 Ascaphus truei | reverse complement strand
AGCAAAACTACCGTAACTATATCTCACAGTGGAATATGCTGGCACTTTACAAATAAATAATAACAAAAACAATGTATGTGACATTGTTATGAGAACTGTCCTTAATGCATCAGTGCATGGTTAGGTGTCATTGTAGTCTCACTTATAATTCGTACTAAAAAAAAAAGAGTCAAAAGTTTTCTTCCATGGAAATATTTGTTAAAATCCCCCTTTCATGGAAGTTTTCAACGTACCAGCAGACATACGTTTACTGCACAGAAGACATAAAGGCAAGACTGGAGACTGATAAAAAGGTGCCATCAAACTTGGCAAAGCCTCTAACCATAAATAACTTGTGTAGCAGCTATTGATGAACACAGGACTGAAAATCTCTTCTGACGAACACTGCACCATTACTTTCTAAAATATGTCACTCATCTCTTCTTGTACATTTCTATACTGCTGCAGACAAATACATAATGTCCACGTTTTTATAGATTGCAATTGTTATTTTATATATGTAGCCCTGGCTGGTTTTGGGCTATAAGTCTGCCCTCCTCCTGGCAGTAATTCCTAGTAAGGGGAGGTTGCCAGGAGTAATCATGGGTTTTCCCCACACCTTGCAGCTCAGTGAATCAGAGAAGGTAGTGCAATCAGGCCTGTTGTCCAATCAGGGACAGGGGGATGGGTCTTACTGGAACTGACTTAAGAAGCTGCATTGCCTCTATTTACTTTAGCCATTGTGCCTCTACCATGATAGAGGTGTAGTTTATCTAACCCAGTAGTGCAGGGCTCTGCTTACTGAGGCTCTCCTTGCGGGGAGCGGTGGAAGACTATTCCACTTACCCTACCAGGGGGTAAGGGAAGAGCAAGGACTGCTCCTGGTGGCTGGTGGCCGGGAGTGTAGGTCCAGGGATATCCTAAAGGTGAAGACCTGATGGCTAAGAATTGATTCGGTGTAAGCTGTACACTGTCCTTGATTGTGTGAGAGAGCAACCATAATAAAGATCATCTGTTCCACATACTTCTGGCCTGAGACTGAAATCTATCGGGAAGAAGTAGAGATAAGTTCTCCTGCAGAGATTTCTCACCACATCTCTGGGGGCTTGCAAGAGGTGGAAGCGCTGTCACCGTGAGTATGATTCGGGCAATGCCCCAGAAGCCTGTCCTGACCTCTCTATAACACCATGCGGGAGATTCAGGGCCCCCTGTTACCAGCAGGTATGCACCACACTAAGATGAGTAACCAGAGCAGGTTTCCCCTAGATAGACCCTATATGAGATTGGGTTGGGGAAACAGGGTTACATATACTTAAGTATCATCCCCTGATGACAGTGGTCAAGTCTCACTGAAATGAGATTGCGAACCCTGTGAAGCAGGAACTAATGCCTAAAATATTCTAAATATAAACAGAACCACATACACTGCACAACTATGTACAAATATATTATTTAATATACCAGAATGCTCCTGTTGATCTCTGTGGCGAATAAATACAGCTGGGGAATTCTTCAACAAGCTTTCAATACCTCACCAGCATAATAAGTGATTAAGATGGAAAGAAAAAATGCAGACAACCTTCTATCTGTTCTGTACAGCTGTGCGCTCACACTAAGGCGAGTATAGTATGCACTGGTGCTTACAAGGTTTATCACATCAATCTGATATTATATCCCTTGTTATAATGCTAAAACATACAGGCATTCCTCTGGTGTTGGATGAGTATCCTTCTGTTTTTTTACACCGATATGGTGTTTGCCTGTGTTTTTTTTTTTTACATTGACAGTTTCTTCTTGTCATTTCTGTATTTTTGCTTGTCTACTTTTAATGAGGAAAAAAAAACTCTTACGCATGTTTCTTACCTTTGATGGGTATTTTAGCTGGAAAGGTTAAGACCTGGTTGAGATTTGCAGCTGGAAATACAGAAAAAAGTGATGGATCCAATTGCAGAATATGATATATTAAGTTATATTCCATTATAATTTATGGGTTGTCATTCCTCTATTTCTGCACTCTCCAAAAAGCTTACTTCCCATGAGTGGGAAAAAACATATGTATATTGAAACCAAGACACACATGCATAAAATACTTCTTAATGTTATGTTAATGGAAAAGAACATTGGTCTAACTTTCAAATGTTGGTAGAAAGTGACTTTTCCTGCAGTATTACCTTTAGTTACTTAATACTTCCACAGCACCCAGACAAGAAAAATACAACGTGCAAATACTGAAAAATAACCTGAAAATGACATATTTCATGTTGACAGATAATTTCTATGGAATAAACCAGTGTTGCCGTGGGAGGTTACAGTAAAAGAAAATAACGGTAACAATAATTTCTATTTCTTCTGTGTCAGAACTCACTATGGGGGATCTGTGATAGCAGTAATATTACATAGGGGAGCATGAATCATAATGGACTTCAAGGTAATGATTGTAGAGGTCACTGCTGCAGAGACCATCCAATGCCTTGTGTGCGTCAAGAACATCCTTACAAAATAGATATCAATATCTATGCATTAATCCTAGCACAAATCCAGTCTACAAACGTGTATTGTGCCCTATTCTGCTTAGAAAGATGCCATGTGCCTGAAAATAAATTCTATTACTCCAACCATGTCCCATCTGCCTTTGTTCCTTTGGCTTTTGTTGTGAAAAAACATGCAAGTTGTCTGCCTACCGTTGTATAAATATTACAAAGAAATGCAGCGCGATTGTGTTCCACTCAGGAAAATGCTCTTGATACTTCATTTACCATTGCAGCATTTTTTTGTTCTGCTTATTTATGTATTCCACATGTTATAAGATAGAAAAATGGGGTTCTACAGTATATATCAAAGCCCACATTCCAGCTCAAAGTCGCTACTTTGTCACAGTTAGCACTGATATATACCTGCGCCAGGCAGCGTCACTGTAGTAATCTTAGTTGCTACATTTTCAGGTACAATGGGAGGTGTTAGGGTGGAGTTACATTTGCAAATTGGCGCAGATTGCATTACTTTTCTTGGCGGTTTTCTGCGTTGGGTTTCTCTGTCAGCCTAAAGGTAGCATATGTCTTTTCTTTAGTGCAGAATACGGTTATCCAACGGAATCTGTTCTGGAAGTAGCGTTGGATAGTGAAACCGTTGTCAAGTGAGTCCGATGTTAATCAGTGGCGGTGAGAGTTGGATAACGCATTCCGGCGTCGAAAAACGGCCCTTAGGGTTGCGTTGTAAAGCGTTGGATATTCCATTCATTGTAAAATGAAACGTTGGATAACGAGGACTACCTATACTAGCACAGTATGTGCCACATTGTAAAACAGTACAAATACACTTCATAAACATGTCGTGTTTCAGACTATTTTTTTTTGCAGAATTGTCAGTGCCCACACCTCTTAATACATAGAGCCCATAGTGATTTTTCTGCGTAGCCTCAAACTTATTTATAGAAGGATTGGTCCCTAGAAAAATATTGTCCTTGTAGTACTGCCTGCTGTGCATGGCCTTTAAGTCTTGCATCTACAACCATGGAAGTTAAAGGAATTACCCTTTGAACTTGCCATGTGAACGATTTTACTCAGACTGTCTTGCCAATGAGTGCCGTCAATTTGGGATGTACTGAAATACAAACCCGTGACCAAAGATAAGCATTTTGTAATGATATTATATGGATCCTAGCCAAAAACACAGTCTGTTGATTCAATTTGGATTCCCAGCAATTATATGCAGAAACCCACTGTAATTATTGTAGCCTTGTCCTACTACTTGGCAAATGTTTTTATCTGTTGTATGATAACTGATGGCAAGAAAAAAAGAAAATGATGCTAAATATTATACCATAAATGGTTTAGGAGAAAGCACATGGGCATCTAAAGTACAATGTACAGTATGGGCTGAAAATAAGTCTTCAGGTAGTTTTCCTGCGAAATGGGACGTTTGGTCATCTCGCCACGACCAAGTCCTCACAGACATTTAGCCGCTGAAGAACCCTCTGCCACAGCACTGCTGGACCCTCTGCCACGGCTGCTTCTACAAGGAGGTACGTTTTAGCTTAGGGGGTTAACTTAAGGGGTTTTAGTGATTCAGGGTAAGGGGTTAACTTTAGCTTTTTTAGTGGTTAGGTAGGGGGGTATCTTTAGAGGTTTTAGTGCTTAGGGTAGGGTGTTATCATTAGGGGATTTAGCGGTTTGGGTAGGGATTATCTTTAGCGGTTTGGGTAGGGGTTTAACTTAATGGGTTTTAGAGGTTAGGGTAAGGGGTTAAGGTTTTTAGGGTGGTGGTAGCATTAGTATTATGGGTTTTTAGGGTATGGCGAGGAACTGGTTTTGACGCGGACGGCAGCTGAGTGTCCCCGCGGCGATGTTTGTGGTAGCCAAACGCCGGCGGACACTTGGTTGCCACGTCCAAATCATCAACTGTTCTAGACGGTTTTCCTGTTCATAGCCATCACTCCGTTGTTAATGTGCTAACAGGCAGAACGCTACTGTATGTAGAAAACACACATCCTGCACATTCTCACATAAGACTGAATGTACAACATCAGTGGTAGGTGCAGAAGATCTATAGAACTTCCTATAATTGTCAATTTCCTACATACTAAAAAAAACTACTTTCATCATATTGATGTTTAAGCCTCTAATTTGTCTTCACCCTCCTGTTTCTCACACTGGTCACAAATAGAAGAAAAAAAAACTCTTTAACATCAGAAAGGAGGAAAATCTTCATTACTGGTCTTAAAAATGTGATGCTTTTCCAAAAACAAAAACATAACTCAAAAAAATATTCTCAAAGACGAGACTCTTTTTCTAGTTAGTGAGCTGCATAGTGCCATGTTCCCTGCCACCTAGACATAGGTTGACATTAGCTGATAAAAAGCCAACAGTGGCAGATGGTAGGAATTAGTTCAGTTATCTGTGGATCTGCTTCTTGCCAGTGTACTGATGTGCTTTTTTTTGACAGCTCTGTTCAGGAAATTTGTCGAGGAAACAAACAATATAAAAAAACAATCAGAAATAAAGGTGAATTCTAAGGAAGAGTAACTGAGTGAGTAATGTATCATTCCCTCATTCCCTTTTATATTGGTAGGATGTAGGAGATGGAAATAATAGCTTTTAGTCCTTTATATTTTACATAAGAATATAAACAATACGGTATACTGATACTGTATGTGGATAATGCATTGAGAGGAGAATCTGACAATACCACGGAGAGAATTGCAGAATAACTGTTCCACGTCACATTTATTTTTTTGCTGAGTTTCAGTGATCTAGGGAGGCAAAAAACAGCTGGGATACTGTCTGTGCAATTCTCCTACATTTAAATAGAAAAAGTCTCTTAATGTCAAAGTTTGAAAGATGAATTCTCCATACACCCTAGTTTACATAAACAACTCTGATAGTCAGTCTTGAAATTATCCAATCTTTGATTTACAGCAAAGATAGAAAAGGACTGTGTTGGCATGTCTTCCCCAAGTACCCAAACCTGCTTCATTTACTCCATTGTCAGACTATATGTCACTGGTTCCAACCATTTTTCCATTGTTAACCCCCTGCTAAAAAAAAATTTGTTCCACAAACCTCTGATGAAACGCATTGCCTACTCACTGGAACATTGCTAGTACAGTGTTCTGAGTTCATAGAGGCACTGCGCGCTTAGTAACTATTAAGGTCCCAATGTATACCTCTGTCTGCAGGCCGCATGGGTGGTATAGCTGTCAGTCACCACAGGAGCTTCCAAAGGCATTCCCCACAATCCCTTGCAATGGCTGACGCAAGGCACTGTGGGGCACCACTTTGGAAGCTCCGGTGGTAGTTGACAGCTGTACCACTCACACTGAGGTGCCTTTTGGGACCTTGCTACACATGTAGTCCATCCACGGACTTAGGAACTTACTACAGTATATCCGCCTAGGATCCGTCAGTATATATTTTGTGGGGCGAACCCCTTGGAGATACCTCACAATCCCCTCGGGGTTCACAAACACCTGTTGGGAATCACGGCTGTATGCCATGAAAGGGTTAAAGCAGCATTTAAGGCAAAATCCTCTGTGATTTTATAAATTCTGTTGTGTAGTATTAGATAATACTTACCACATTTTATTTTACTCTTTATGCCTTATTTTAATGATTTTTAATGTATTAACCTTCCATGAGTTGCTATAGCAAATATTTAGGAAGTCACATCACTTTTACTTTCTTTAAATAGACAGCCATACTGTGTCCCCCGGGAAGCAGGGTCTTTACGGATTGATCACAGGAGAATGAATCAATTGGCATCTCAGATAATTTCATTAATGAAATTATTATTGGCTGCATTTCTTTAAAAAAAAAAAAAAAAAAAGGAAATGTCCCTTTAAGCTGCACACTGCAGTATACGTGAGGCTTACAGTGTCACAAACCCAAAGGTCATCACAAATCCAATATGATTTTCTGATCCCTGGGGAAAAAGTAAAGCTCCAATAACATGGTGAGATGTGTTTATGACTTACAAGTGACGTATTGCTTCTAAAAGCTAAAGGGATAAAAATAATGCCATACTATCATATATCACAGGGGTGCTCAACTCCAGTCCACAATACTCCCCAACAGGTCATTTTAAGGATATCGCAGCTTCCGCACAGGTGGCTCAATCTGTGGCTCAGTCTTCGACTAAACTAATAGCAAATATTTGGCTGTATTTGTTTCTTTGAAAGTGAATTACAAATTGCTTTTCTGAGGGACCTCTGAATGGAAGATTGCTTCTCAATCAAGTTTATTTGTATTTATTTATAAAATGTTTTACCAGGAAGTAAAAAAACTGAGGGTTCAGGGCTCTACGGATTTAAAGAATTTATTATATCAAATACACAACGTTTCAACCATCAAAAAGTGGTCTTTCTCAAGTGAAGATAGCATACACAATAAAATGTCCAACATATATAGCCCCCACCCAGGTGAAGATACTTAAAAACATCCGGTAACTCCCCAGAGATACCAAGATCCCCTGATGTGGAGTCTACAGGACTCTCTGGGAGGTGGGACCGCCTACAGATGACGTAATTTGAAGACGACGAAGACCCGGATGTGCGCCTGCAAGCGCAATGCACCATGGACTGAGACATTTCACTGGGGAGTTACCGGATGTTTTTAAGTATCTTCACCTGGGTTGGGGGCTATATATGTTGGACATTTTATTGTGTATGCTACAGCAGCGGCAGCTCTTATTCGAGCAAATGCCGCTGGCTGTATGAGGCTGGGAAGCGGGTAGCCGCGGCGCGTGGCGGCGCACTGTGACGTCACAGTCACATGCGCGCCCAGCTTCCCCGTCTTCCCCGGCTTCCCCAGGCTTCCCCGACACCCCTGGACATCAAATTAAGGTAAGCGGGGGTACGGGGAAGCAGAGGGGCAGAGCAGAAGGGGTACAGGGGTCCGGAAGGGTGTGCAAATTGCGCGCGATGAGGAGGGGGGGTGAGTGGGGGAACGCGGCGGCGCGCGTGCATTACAGGCGGCAGCTGGGGCAGATCCCGGCATGCCGCCGGTATTTGTTGCAATAAGATATGTCGGTACTGTATCTTCACTTGAGAAAGACCACTTTTTGATGGTTGAAACGTTGTGTATTTGATATAATAAATTCGTTAAATCCGTAGAGCCCTGAACCCTCCGTTTTTTTGCTGACTTTGGAGTCTGTCTTTCACAGGGACTTCCCTGGATCAGGAGCACCGGTAACAGCAAGTATCAGTTAGCGTTTTCAGTTTTTGGTGTGTAGCATTTATCTTGTTTTTTGTTACCAGGAAGTAATACATTGAGAGTTACCTCTCGTTTTCAAGTGTGTTTCCTGGGCATAGAGTTATGATGACAGATATATGATTACATTAAATCAAAAGGGTTACATATTATATTTAAAAACATTGCATTAACAGTTAAAGATAATATATGTTATAGGCGTATGTAACAGTTACAGACCAGATTAAAATGTGACAGCTTTAGTTTTGAAAGAACTTAGACTGGTGGTGGCTTTGAGAGTCTCAGATAGATTGTTCCAGTTTTGGGGTGCACGGTAAGAGAGGGAGGAGTAGCCGGATACTTTGTGGAACCCTGGGACTGTGAACAGTCTTTGGAGTCAGATCTCAGGTGATAAGTGCTGCATGTGGTAGGAGTGAGGAGCTTGTTCAGATAGGCGTGTAGCTTGCCCAGAAAGTATTTGAAGGCCAGACAAGAAAGATGAACTTTGCGCCTAGACTCAAGCGATTGCCAGTTTAGTTCTTTGAGCATTTCACAGTGATGTGTGTTGTAGTTCCATTGTAGAACAAAGCGGAATATTGAGTTGTAGAGGGTGTCTAGTTTGCGAAGGTGAGTTTGGGGTGCTATACCAGATGCTATGTCCCCATAGTCTATAATTGGCATTAGGAACTCCTGTGCGATGCGCTTTCTGACCAGCTGGCTAAGGGAGGGTTTGTTCCTATAAAGTACACCTAGTTTGGCATAGGTTTTGAATATCGGGGTATCAACGTGCAAACGAAATGTTAAATGGGAGTCAAAGCATATGCCCAGATATTTTAAACTAGTGACAGTGGCTAGAACGGTGTTCGAGTTGGTCCTGATCTGTAGCTACATCACTGAAAGATTTAGAAATGTTGCCTTGGTTCCAAATATCATTGTTACAGTCTTGTCAGTGTTTGTTTTAGGAAATCCAGTTTTCAAGTCTCGAAAAATCAGATTAAAGTATGTGTCCAAGGTCAGAAAAACTAGGGTTGTGGGCATATAAAATTGTGCCATGCTGTAGGTAGATCATTAATGAAGACTGAAAAGAGTAGGGGGCCCCAGAACAGAGCCTTGCTGGACACCGCAGGTGACATCCAAGGAGTTGGAGTTAGAGCCTGAGATAGACACGTTAGGATCTATAAAAGTGAACATAAACCGCGCTCAAAGTAGTGATATAATATGCATAAAAAAATGTATATACATATATTTTTAAACTCCACCATATAGTGAAATAATGTGGTTAAGTATATAACATAAGTAGTGCTTAATGATTAACAACAAGTGAATAATATAAAACCTAATGATTCAATTGAAATATATGAGGCTGCTGCTGCTGCTGATGATGATTTCATGGATTGGCTCCGCAAACCATAATGCTAATAACAAAAACAAAAAGAGAAAACAGCGCAAAACCTCAAAGTGTAGTATATAAATATATATTGTGAAACAGTTTCAGCAGGTAAGTATCGCATGTATATCAATCAATAATTATATAGGCATGGCATGTTAGGGACATATTACCACATCAGCAGCTGTTCTACACCAGATCGCGTGAGATCTTGCAGGGTTAAGGGACTGAAATCCTCGTACTCCAGGTGACTGTCTCTGCTTCCTCCTAGTCTTAGTGGATGCACATCTAGGGGGCTTTGCAGAGTAATACTCCGACCGGTATGGAGAAATGCCGGCTCTCCGTTGGATCCACGTGTCAGACCTGGAGGAGAATTGTGATGACGTCACGTCAAGTCCGTCGCATCTCTGGCAATGCTGGCTTGTTAGAGAGTTCCTATAAACCTCCCACGAGTGGGATGTTAAAATGTCCACAATAAAATGTAGAGATGTGTTGAATCACACCTCCTTCCAACGTGTTTCGCAAAACAAGTTACTTCGTCAGGGATTAACAAAGGCTACCATTGGACACTCAATATACCATTAATATTCTACTGATTGGCTGACGGAGGAAAGGAAACAGTCAACCAATTACCATGTTATTACAGATGACTATAATATAATCTATATAATGTACCAATATAAAACTATGCCCAAAATGGAGCTGCATATATAATTTTTATTGGAAACAACTTAATAAAATATATAAAACACTGTAATCGATTCTCTACAAAGAAAGAGAAAATAAAGTTAGTACTTAATTAAAAACATATTGCGTACATTGAAAGCAGATATTGACAATATGAAACAAGAAATCCAACTCTCATTTAGAGAAACCTTGATCTAGGTAAAGGAAAAAAAGTTGGATATAAAAATTGGTAACATCCTATTGTTTTGAAAAATAGGTTATATCTATATAAAAATGGTGTACAAAAATATGTATATATACACAATATAAAAAATAAATGAAAAAAAATATATTTATATATATATATATATATATATATATATATATATATATATATAAAACAAATTATGTATAGTTATTCCAATTATTACTGATGACCCAGAGTCTATATCCACACACACATTTTTAAAATGACATTTATAAAAATACATGTACTGTATGATATATATATATATATATATATATATATATATATATATATATATATATATATATATATATATATATATATATATATATATATATATATATATATATTAGGAATGACCTATACCTACTATATAAAATATTTGGAATACAATTGATTTATTTAATTCATTAAAAACACGTGGGGAATAAGAATTTTATGTTTTATATTTTATATTAATAATATTTGGTTAAAAGATATATTTAAATTTAAATTTAATCTTACGTAAGATCAAATAATAAAATTGAAAATGAGTACATTCGGACTAAAGTTAATACAGTGACCAAACATCGATCTCCTCATTCAAACCTAACGGTGCTAGAGTTTGCATTTTGTAAATCCACAGGCTTTTTGTTTAGATAATAATTTGTCTCTATCATCTCCCCGTCTCCCTAAGGGGACGATTTGGATGCCTATGTATTTGAGTAATGTGGGATCACAATTATGTTTTATCTTGAAATGTCTGGACACACTGTGTTTCTCTAGCCCGAGTCTAATGTTCCTGGCATGTTCTAAAATTCTAATCTTATGGTATCTTTTTGTGCGGCCAATATATTGATATCCACACAGACACTGTAAAAGATACACTACATGAGTACTCTTACAGGATATAACATCTTTAACCATGAATTCTCTTTAGTGGTGTTAGAGAGAAATGTTTTCCGGTCTGGATTTAACATGCCACAGGCTTTACATTTTCCACATGTTAGGATCTACCTGATAGGTAGGAGTGAAACCAGTTTAAAGCGTGTTCCCCTATTCCAGAGCACTGGAGCTTTCTTAACAAGATAATGTGAGCAACAGTATCAAAAGCCTTTGCAAAATCTAGGAATATTGCACCACTACTGTAGGTTGTCCAAGTTCCATTCCACACTATATCTCATTGCAAACTTTTAGCAGGGTAGTTACGTTGGAATGTTTTGGGGCAAAACCCAGATTGGAGTTGGCTAATGAAATTTGTCTTAGTATAGTAATCACTTATTTGGAAGTCGGCATATTTTTCCATGACTTTGGATAGTATTGGGAGAAGAGAGATTGGCCTGTAGTTTGAGACAGCGTTTTTGTCCCCACTTTTGAAGATTGAGACAACTCTGGCAGTTTTTCAGGTCTTAGGGATATGGCCTGCAGACAGAATAGAGTTGATTATGGAAGCAATTGGTTTGGCAATGGCTGGGGTACCAAGTCTTAGGAACTTAGATTGCAGTAAATCAGGCTCACATTGGCTGCTTAGTTTTAGTTTGAGGAGCGCTTGTGTAATGTCCTGTTCGGATACTGGGACAAATTGAAAATTGTGAACAGTGTTGGGAGAGGGTGGGGCTATAGGGGTACTTTCTGAATGAGGTTCGTGCTTGTTGTTTGGGTTGTATTTTTCTAATAAGTTAGTAGCACATAAAAAAAAGTAATCATTGAATGCATTTGCAATGTCAGTGGGATTTGTCAGACTAATGTCCCCCTTAGTGATATTACTTGGTTGTTGATGGCGAGAAGGCTGGAATATATTGTTGATAACTTTCCAGAAGTTAGCTGGGTTTGATGTAGATGTAGTTTGAGACAGTGTTTTTATCCCCACTTTTGAAGATTAGGATAACTCTGGCAGTTTTCCAGGTCTTTGGGATACAGTATAGCCTGTAGATAAAATAGAGTTGATTAGGGAAACAAGCGGTATAGCAATGGCTGGGGCACCAAGACGTAGGTCAGGTTCACATTGGCTGCTAAATTTTAATTATAGGAGTGCTTGTGTAATCTCTTCAGATTCTGGGACAAATTGAAAATTGTGGGCACCGTTGGGAGAGGGTGGAGCCATGGGGTTCTTCGAGATTGAGCACCATGTTTGACATTCGGGTTGCGCTTTGCTAATAGGGAAGTCGCATAACCCACAGTGTTTTCTATACTCTTATCCCACCCTGTCCTTACTTAAAGGGGGCGCTCCCTCTGGGACCCCTTTTTTCCCATGTCCAGGAAGACCAGGGCCTTCGGAGCCGTTAATTTCAGCTCTGAGGAATGCTTCCCGAGATACTTATCGAGGATGGTGCTGCCAGTTCTTAATGCAGCTTCAATTTCCCCTGTGTGCGTGTGATTTAAACCTCCCTTTGTTCCCCTGGAGTGGACTGTACCGGGGCCAACGTCGGAGATAAGTATCCCTGGAAGCATGGGGTCACCAGAGCAAAAATGAACATGGTTCAACTCTGGAGACCCCATGCTTCCTATATATGTAAGAAAGAAGGATGGGGCAGGAAACACAAGAAGGAACTTCCCCTTTAAGTTAAAACTAAAAAGGGTTCCCAGCCAGGGTTGCCACCTCTCCAGGTTTGACCCGGAGACTCCGTGTTTCGGGCTCTTACCTCCGGGCTGCCGCTGTTAATCTCCGGTGGCGGCAGGGTGGGTGGTGTCGGCAACTCCGGCATTCTCCTGTAATTCCCCCTCCAACTGAAGTGAAGACAGCTGTGTTGCGTCATGGCAACCGGATGCCACAGGATGTCATGGTGCTACGCGGCGTCACATTGTCATGGTGCCACGTAGCGTCATGATGTCATGTAGCGTCCGGTTGCCATGGCAATGTGGCATCATTTGACACCAGGCAGCCATGTTCACTGCAGTGGGGGGCGGGGGGAGAATTGCAGCAGGATGCCAGGAGAATTGCAGCAGGATGCCGGGAGAATTGCAGCAGGATGCCGGGAGAATTGCAGCAGGATGCCGGGAGAATTGCAGCAGGATGCCGGGAGACACCGCTGCACCACGCCATCAAGTAAGGGATTTTTTTATTTTTCATTTTCTACGGGTTGGCCTTCAGTAGAAAGTGGCAACCCTGTTCCCAGCACAAGTTGTTTAGTTTTATTCTAGAATGCAGAGGGGAATTTTTAGCCCCCTTTTGCACCATTATCAGATTAGTTCCTTGTCCTTTATGATAGAGTTGTGTTGTCTGATTATACTTTGTCCTCCTTTAAGTTATTTCAAATGCTTATAGGCGTCACAGTTTGGTAAAAAAATAAATAAATAAAAAGGCATGAATCAATATCCAGATGCAACCCATGTCACTGCTATTAGTACACGCTGACCCTAAGAATGGCCCCGTTCAACTCTCATATTGTTCAAAAAAAGCTGATCGCAGCAACTCCTATACAGTGCTGTACTTTTGTCAAACAAAAAAAACATTGTCCAAACGAAGCAATTTCAGAGATTTCAAAAGTTGACATTTATACACACATGTGGTGACAGACAAAGACATTTCAAGCTCTGATGCCACTGCCAACACATATATCTCTGCATGTCCAATCATTAACCTGAATCACAACAGTGGAGGACATTTAATTAGCTTTAGTGAGGGGTAGAAAAAGAAAGGGGAGACTTTTCATACATATTAACCCAGCAGTAGGCAACTCCAGTCTTCAAGAGCCACCCGCAGGTCAAGTTTTCAGGCTATTCCTGCTTCAGCACAGGTGGCTCAATCAGTGAGCCCCCTGTGCTGAAGCAGGGATATCCTGAAAACCTGACCTGTTGGTGGTCCTTGAGGACTGGAGTTGCCCACCCCGGTACTAACCTTTCCTAATCCCTTCTGTGTCAGAAGAGCCTGCAACATATTTCCCCATTTCCCGATTCCACTGGCAGTGAAGGCTTTATTTACAAAGCAAATAAATACATGTTCAAGTATATAGGGATCCTGATCGTTTGTAAATAACATCGGAAAGCATAAAATGTGGGAAAAGAGACAAAAGGAATTCATTAGTAGCCGATATCTGCTTATTATTCCAGGTTGAGCGCAATAGGCAAAAGTGGTCTTTTTCTTCCCCCATTACTATCACACATGCGAGACTAATTGAAAGAAAATGCTTCTCTTTCCTCTCAAAGGAACAGCCCAACATTCCGATCACTAGAAGTTCCAGGAAATTTGAGGCGCTTGTAGTTGACTTTTAAGAAAAGAGCTTTACCATGAGGCCCACAGCAAAGAATGAGCGCACGTTCTAAACTTTAACAAGTACAAGCGTTTAGTTCATAACATATTCTTCGATACACAGATAGAACCCGAGCTGTTCAATACAAATAATCTACTAACTGCTCTAGACTGTTTCACTTTTATGTGATATTGTGGGTGTTTTTATATATTTATTATTTAATAGTAGGCAAGTATTGCAGTCCTCTGCCTAGACATTGCCTACTAGGATCAAAAGTAACCAACGGCAGTGACATGTTTAAGGGGGTTACAAAAAAGGGGATTAAGGGATTAAATATGTATATATATATATATAATCAAAAAATAAATAGATGATACCGTTCTGTGGCTAACGAAATTATTATTGATTATTGAAGCTCGGCTAACACGGTACTGATACCTCTACATGTATATATATATATATATATATATATATATATATATATATATATCAAACAAAAAACAAATATAGTAGCGCTAATCTACAGAAATAAACATAGAAACCAAATATAAAACCTATAAATATGACCAACTGAATAATGTAATATAAGCAGCACACAGGGGGTTAATAACAGAAACAAGCACAATACTAAGTAACAGAGCAGGACATACAAGACACAAACAACATATAACAAATGACCAGTCCCAAATGTCCTTTCAAGGTAGAGATATCGAAGTCCAATTGTTGCAATGGGGATAAACTGCAGCTCTCAAAAGGATCAACCAAATCCTATGAAGTACCTATTTATTGGGAAAGGGAAATAGGTTTAGTGGGATCAAGTGCACTTACAAAGTATAAGTTAAAAACAAGCAATAGTGAATCATATCACCGCCAACGATGCAGGGAAATTAACCCTGAATAGCATCCAAACACCTTTAGCTCCAGACCATCCGTCTCAAAGTAGAGGGTGTCCCGATGCACATAGAGCACCCACTGCTAGCAGCACACAGAAAAACATGCGGCGCGACCTGGCCACGATCGCGTCACCGAGTGATGACTCAATGTCTGGTACCACGTGTTTTCAGCTTTCTTGCATGTTTCGTCGCTGACAGCGACTTCTTCAGAGGTTTCATATATATATATAAGCAATACGATACCGTTTGGAAACGAAATCAGCAGGCAGCACTCCAGAATTGAACAAACAAGTGTATTGAAAAAATAAACACAAAACCAACGTTTCGGTCCACGAATGGGACCTTTGTCAAGGTGGTGATGTGGACCGAAACGTTGGTTTTGTGTTTATTTTTTCAATACACTTATTTGTTCAATTCTGGAGTGCGGCCTGCTGATTTCGTTTCCAAACGGTATCGTATTGCTTATTCTTCATTATAGGATCTGCACCCACACCAGTGACTATTATTACGGAGTGCTTTTTGTTCTTTTTCTCTCTCTCTCTCTCTCTCTCTATATATATATATATATATATATATATATATATATTCATGTAGAGGTATCATCCACACCGGGGGAGGGACAAGCACAGATAACATTCCAAGAGACACTGTTTTTAAGTCTACCCTTTGCTTGCTTCATTCATTGTAACATCGCTGGCAGAAGAGATCAGTGTATCTCGAAAGCACGCACACATAAAAGCATTTCGTTAGCCACAGCACGGTATCATCTATTTATTTTTTGATTATATATATGTAACGGGTATTCCCTCCTGGCTGACCCACCCAATCTCACATTTTCCCGTGTGGTCTAACCGGTCCCCATTACGTGATCGTGTATGGTGGTGCACCTGCAAGGAACAGGACTCCTGAGTCTCCCGCTTGATGGTAGTAGGGGATGTCATCAGGAACAGGTAGCTGAGGTAGTGGGTGCGAGTCCTACCTATATCATGTGCAGCGCCTCCACCTCATCAGGATCTGTGCTTCCGCAGGGAGATGGTCCTGGTGAGGAACTCCTTCTCGGTGGTGACTGCCACTGCAGAGTAATCTCACACTCACACAGTGGGGGTATCTTTGAACAGGGCATCTTTATTGACGATCTTACTGTAGTAGACTGCCCCATGCAGCTTTCAGCTCTAGCCGCACATTTCTCCGTGCTGTCCCTTTGCCAGGTACTGCCCTCCTAATTGGAGTGGGATCCCCTCTCCCCGTAGGGAGATCACCCCTGTGCCAGGTCCCTGGACACAGTGTGGCCTTGACAGGCTTGATTTGGAAACTCGTGCCACTAGGGTCACAAAGCTATCCTGCAATCCCTTTCACAGGAGCCAAACACTTCAGCAACAACAACCTCTAACTTGACAGTGTTGTGCCTTATATACCTCAGGGGGCAGGCACATCTCTGATGTCACTAACCAGGGACTCAGAGCATGCAGCCACTCCCATCCGTACATAGGGCACCTCACCACGGTGTGAGGGAAAACCTCCTTAACTACTGATGGCAGTCCTGTACTTACCAGGGTTTACTGCCAACAGGGAAGATGTCTGCAGTCCATTATTATGCATGGCTACATATATATATATATATATATATATATATATATATATATATATATATATATATATATATATATATATATACATATACATATACATATACATATATATATACAGCCAATAAAGAATATCACTTGCAAGCACATTCACATGTCTTAGACAGGTCTGCAACCCTGCCTTTCACCATAATCACCTAGCACAGTGGTGTGCAAACTGGGGGGTGCGGGATTTTTCAGGGGGGGGGGGGGGGCGCGGGAGGTTGCAGAGGCCCCGTGCTCTTCCATGAGGCATTTAAATTAAATGCAGAGGGACCGCGCGAGGTCTCTGCAACTTCAACTTACCGGGATTCAGCCGGCTTCTCGTCACATCGCCATGACAACACGGCGTCAAATGATGCTGCGGGGTCATGTGACGTGACGCATCATCATGGAAATGCGCGTAATTTGGCGCAAAGTCACTGGAGAGGGGGGGCGTGAGCTCTGGAGCCAGCACAAGGGGGGGGGGCGCAGCAAAAAAACTTTGCGCGCCCCCCGTGTCCTAGCATACAGTGCTTCCACTGCAGCATGGAATTCTGGGAAATGACACACGTTTTTCACCCACCATAACTTATATAAAGCGTGCATGCGTGTGTATATATATATATATATATATAAATAAAAATAAAACAAGGCAGCAGGCACTCTGTAAACAATGTTATACTGATGCTTGTCCCATATGCATAAATAGACAGCAGGTATTACCAGAAATTCATCCAGAAAGAAGAGACAGCACACTGCCAGGTAGATATGACAATTATATTGAGGTAACAAAAACCAAGGCACTACATCCGACGTTTATATCTACCTGGCTGTGTGCTGTCTCTTCTTTCCCGATGAATTTCTGGTAATACCTGCTGTCTATATATATACGCACGCACGCTTTATATAAGTTATGGTGGTCGAATAAAGGCGACAAAAAACCTCCACCGTATAGCATATACAGCAGCGGCAGCTCTTATTCGAGCAAATGCCGCTGGCTGTATGAGGCTGGGAAGTGGGTAGCCGCGGCGCGTGGCGGCGCACTGTGACGTCACAGTCACAGGCGCGCCCGGCTTCCCCGTCTTCCCCGGCTTCCCCAGGCTTCCCCGACACCCCTGGACATCAAATTAAGGTAAGCGGGGGTGCGGGGAAGCAGAGGGGCAGAGCAGAAGCCGGGCTCGGGGTCCGGAAGGATAGTAAATTGCGCGCGAGGTGGAGGGGGGGTGCGTGTGGGAAACGCGGCGGCGCGCGGATATTACTGGCGGCAGCTGGGGTAGATCCCGGCATGCCGCCGGCATTTAGTGCGATAAAGTATGTCGCTACTGTAGCAAATAAATAGACACTTGTGAGCACATTCACATGTCTTAGACAGGTCTGCAACCCTGCGTTTCACCATTATCACCTAGCATACAGTGCTTCCACTGCGGCAAGGGATTCTAGGAAATGGAATGCAAATGAGCACACCATGTCACCTTTTGCCTGAAATTCATTTTTACTTGGAACAGTTGAGCCACCTGTGCTGAAGCAGGGATATCTTTCACACATGACCTGTTGGTGGCCGTTGAGGACTGAAATTGTCCACCGCTGCTCTAGAGGGAATAAGGGCAATGCTCCAACAAAAAGTAAAGTGGCTGCTCATTGTGGGACAGAGATTGCGTCAGGATGGAGTATGGTCCAGTCACACAGTGGATCCTGTAAGGGTTGGGGTGTGGATATTAGGAGGTGTTGGAGAGCAGGGGGTTTGGTCCACAGGTCTTACCCTTTGTACAGTATGTACTGCATGTTTTATTTATATAGTGCCAATGGTGTATGCAGCGCTTTACAAAATAACTTTTCTGGTTAAAGTTAACATTTTATTTCCAAAAACCTGAAATGTTCATGTAACTTTCTCTGCCCGGCTCTCAATGTCTGTGTTATGGCTTCTCGGGACGCGTTACCTTGTTCAGGGTGCAGGCTGGGTGTTGGGAAGCAATGATGGGCACTGTAAGAGGACATGTGCAGAGGTACGCAATGGAGACTATTTTAAGGTGAAATTCAAATAAGGCTTTATTTCGCCTGTCCCTTTAAACGCAGCAAACATGTGAAAATCCACAAACAAAATCTGCTCCACTTTGGAGTATATTTACACTTGTAGTCCAGCCCTCTTAACTGCGTGTTTAGCCCAGCGATGCACCAGCCCAAATCATAGAGACATCATTATATATAGAGAGAGATATAGATAACGTCTTATCTGTCTCTTGTAGTTGTAGGGGGAGGCTTCTCTGTTCTCCTGGTGTCCACACCCTTGTGTGATAAGGCAATGTCTGGATCCAGGTTTAGAATCTTGTCCCCTTTGTCTTGTTGTCAGCTTGCAGCTCAAGACATCTGTTGGTGTGCAGTGTTTCCTTGGTCAGCCCCACGTCCCGTGTGAGACTAAGGAATTCCCTGGTATTTCTGCTTCCTGGGTCAGCTCAACTCAGTGTGAGCTCAGGAAGAATCTCCTTCCTGTCTCAGGAGGAGCCTTTTCTCTAACAAACCTCCAATCAGCCAGGTGCTGGTCAATTAACCAGCACACTGCTGGATTAGAGGCAAGTTTTATGAACAGGGATAAGTCCCCTGTTACAGGCACCAGGAACTTTATTCATTAAAACAGCAGCTTTATTATATTTATGCACAGTCTCACATTTAGTATAAAGAGGTCATCTTGTATATTCAATTGACTGACCTTGGCTTATACTTTTTGCGGAGCCTCCCTAGCTGTCCCCATCTTGGGCCGCTAGGAAGGTGCTGAGGCTTTATATCTTCTCCACTACCTATGGTCCCTCTGCTCTGCAGCGCTGGCAGTGCTCCATATCCATGGGCCCCGACAGTCCTGGTGCTACTCCCTCTGTGATGAGCCTCATCATTTCATGGCGGCCTGCCACTACGTGGCCTTCTGGGTGACAGCCAGCGATGGACCCTCCATGGGGCTGGTCCAACTATGCCAAGGGGCTGTGGTTTGTGGAGCCCCCTCTGGGGATAGTCTCTCGGTATACCTTGGGAGTAGTACAACACCATCTTGTAAACAGGGTACTTTCCCTAACTAAAACAATTAAAAGGGAATTCTTACTCTATCCTAAACATAGGAACTATATATAAACTATTCACAGTGAGACCCCTCTTCAATTCCTCCTGGGATCTGCCTTCCAGAAGCTTCCTCCTACTATTTATAGCCTAGCTTTGCCTGTCACTGTCTCCAGGCAGAAGGGGATGGGGCTTAACTTCTGCTGAGTCACCCCAGCACCATGTGATAGGGAAGGAGCCCACACACAACTCCTGAAGGCCCTAGTAATTCCAAAGGGGGGTTAAACTCAATTAAAGGACTTTTAAATGTGGTAAAAAAAATAAACATCTGTCTACTCCCAGATAGTATTTCAGCCCCATTCCTAGTGTGGCACATGTCGTCCCCCCTGGGAGATTATGGCTATGCGACTGCTTGGTGTGGTGCTGGTTACCTGCTTGGTACAGGATAGTTGAGTTTCCCGCGATGGTGTAGGGGGTACAGGGCAGACTCTTAGGAATCCCTCTGGTTCTTTCCTTCTCAGTGTTTAGTTCCTCCAGACATAGGGGGGCTCCAGAAGGCTAAAGGCGGTCCCCGCTATGACAATCCTTACTCTCAGTTACTTCCTCCATACAGACTGCAGCGAAACCAGAAATACAAATGAGAATGTCCTTTATTACAGCATCCACTGCTGATGATATTGCAGCGAATATTCCAGTTGGTAAGGTAGATCCCTAGGTTCTGGATTGTACTGGCCTGCGGGCAATGGTGAAGCCTGGCTGGATTAGGTTATGTGCTCAGCACATGAGGGGCTGAGCACATGTCTCACTCCCAGCCGGGAGGAGACGTTTCCAACACATCCTACCCATGCAGGGTCAGGCTGGAACCAACCTGAAGGTCTCAACCCTAAGGGCTGAACTTCTATCTCTAATTTAGACACTTCCTTCCTGCAGCTCAAAGAGGGAGGGCCCAGTATCTGTACCACCATTGGCTATCACAGATCTCTGTGTCAACTCCACTCCTGTCACTTGGGAATTCAGCATGAGGAGGGGAAAACCCCCATAGAATAGCCTGTCACTGTCTACATCTTATTAGAACTTACATGACAGGGGAAGGTAGAGGGATAGCTGGACCAGCCACCGCTATACCAGTACTTTCATAATCATCGTATGGAATCTCTTGTTGAGCTTTATATTTCAGTTCCCACCAGAAAAATAGCCCTGTGCTTACATCACAATAGTAATATTTCACAATATACTGTAAAATATTACCTGAAATTCATAGGCCTCAAGTTAAAACACATACAGATATCATATCGCCGCAAACAGGACTGTGTTTCCGACCCTCATTGCAGAACAGGGGTAAATCCATCAGAGCCTTGTATGAAGTTTATTACGGATTATTATTTAAGGCATCACAGTTTGCCAGCTCTGCAGCACGTAAATTAGTACAAGTGTTGAGGGACAGCAGTGAAAAACTTTCCAGCTTCAGGGCAAAAGATAACATTTCCCAGCGAATTCTCTGAAATAAATGGGAAGTTACATAATGCCCTTCACGGTGTTTGCAAACCAGGCATTTAAAATCTGCCCAGACTCACCACATTCTAGTTTTAAATCTGTCAGGAGACAGATAACATTCATTTGTTATTTAAAAAAAAATAATATATAGAAACTTGTCAGGGAAGCAGTTTTTCTTTGCAGCTTCAGATGTGAAAATGTAGCCACTTTTCTACTTTCTATGGCCTCTAATCAATATGCAGAGAAGCTGCTTCCTTGTGCTGGAGAAGATTGTGGCCCCAGTCATATGCATGTACCATAACTCTTCTCCAATGCTAGCAGCCTTGGAACTTCACAGCATATTGAATAGGCCCCATTGTTTGCTATTGTAGCCATGCTGTAAAATGGTCTACAGTTTTCTCTCATGCTGGCAGTAAGCCTGGTAAGTTACAGGGTTGCCAGCATCAATCATGGAGGTTTGCCCTCACACCCTGGTGAGGTGTCATATGTATTCAAGGGGAGTGGTAACATGCTCTGAGTCCACCGTTAGTGACATCAGAGATGTGCCAGGTTCCTGAGGTATATAAGGCACAGCACTGTCCAAAGTTAGAGTGTTCATAGAGGATCAAGTCTAGGTTCAGACTTGAAGGTCAAGGGGTCCACTAGTGCCTCAACTAGTGGCCCAGTTCCAGTTACAGACCCAAGCAGCCGTAAGGCTGACAAGGCCAACACTGTGTCCAGGGACCTGGCACAGGGGGTGATCTCCCTGAAGGGAGAGGGGATCCCACCCCATTGGGAGGACGTCCCTTTCAAAGGGACAGCAGCAAGAAGGATGTGCGGCTAAGCTGCTAGCTGCGAGGGGCAGCTGCTCCATACCAAGATCAATAAAGATTTCCTTGATAAAAGATACCCTCATGTGTGAGTCTGGAATTACTCTGCAGAGGAAGGTACCACGGAGGAGTTCCTCATCAGAACCATCCCCATGCGGACGCAGGGATCCTGATGAGGTGGAGGCGCTGCACTGGATATAGGTAGGAATCAGGCACACTACCTCAGCTGCCTGTCTGGGTTGACATTCCCCACACAGCATCATGCGGGAGACTCAGGAGTCCTGTTGTCAACAGGTGCACCACCAGACACTACCATGTAATGGGGACTGGTTAGACCACAGGGGCCAATGTGAGATTGGTTGGGTCAGCCTTAGCCAGAAAATCCGTTATACTATCAATAAAAAAAATTATTAAAAAATGTGGTTTGGGATGCCATGAAGCTGCATTCACACTTAATTAAGGAGCAATCCATGCCGGCAATTTTTTAACAAAATGTTTTATATATAGCATTGAAGCAGGGCGTCTCCGGAGCTGAACCCATACATTTCAGCTCTTGGACTCCCTGCTTCCAGAGATACCTGCATAGTAGGTGCTGCTAGGCGCTCTGCTCGGCTAGCTGGGCTTTAAGGTTTAAAGCTCCCACGTCACATGGGCCAATAGGAAGCCGTACCGATGATGTCACGGCTTCCTATTGGCCTGCAAGCGTTGAACAGCGGCCATTACAAGATCCCCTGATAGCCCCGGAGCTGAAATTAACGGGGTTCAGCTCAATGCTATGTAAAAAAAAAGAAAAACATAGCGCTAAAAATCACCGGTATTGATTGCAACTTCAAAACATTATTACTATGCTGCATTAGGCACAGAATTACAAGTGGCTGCTACTGTGTCCTGAGCCAGCCCTTCTTGTCAGTAGATAACATAGCCTTTTCAAAAGATGCCACAATCCTTTCTACTGCTTTTCCTTATTTTCCTCTCCCTGCTGATTCAACCCTTCATGCCTGCATACATTTTCTTTCAAACTCATTGTTGTGATACCATGAGTTCCATAGACCTGTTTCTTATTAGATCAGACAGCAGGAATTCTTAAACTCATTTGCTGGTCAACATCATACTGCCCCCTCGTGTCTGATGCATTTCCAGACATTTCCTATGCTGTGTAGGTATGGTAATAATAGCCATATATAAAATGTGGTTTTATTAAATTAGTCGCAGTGCCGACGACGTAAAAATCCTTCTTTTAATCCATAGGTGTAATGGATGTTTCGTTGTTTAAAGACAATTGTGTTTTGTTGGCAGACACTGTATGGAATTGTTATTGTGATTTGAAGCAGAGATATATTTTCTGTTAAAAGCATTAAACATTGCCTTAGTTGCTGCAAAAATTCCAGTCTTGAAATGATCACTTAAGGCTGCGACCCCGCTAGCACTGACCGCGCTCATGCTTGAGAGCGGTGACGTCACCAGCTCTCCAAGCATGAGAGACGGGTGTCCTGGCTATTTCGGAAGCGCGGGCGGTGGGGGGGGGGGTTGTTGCGGGCAAGTTGAGCGCGCTGAAAGTAAAAAAAAATTGTTTAGCCAAGCGTGGGTGAGCATGCGGGAACTTACATATATAGATATATGTAAGTACAAGCAGCAAGCACCGCCCGCACGGCACTAGCGGGGACACAGCCTTAGACATCCATGTGACGTCTTCCTAAATAAAACTTAACATTAGCATATGAACCATATTTGAAGAGTAATTTTTGTAGAACTTGTTCTTCGATAATACAATTATGTTCTTAAATAGCACCAGCCATATTTGCAAATCCTTATAATATACTCATTTTACCGAATTGCAAAATATGTTGGTCCATATAAATGAATGGTAATAACAACATAAGAACACAAAGAATAAGGGTCCTGTGTCGTACACATAGGTAGCTATTTAACCTAAAATATTACATTCTAATTAATACTGTATGAGACACCGATTTAGTTGAATAAAAAATTAGCATGTTACTGATATACTTGACAACCCAAAGGGCAGGTATGTCTGCTTAAATAGAGGTGAGGTTATGAGTGTTTTCCAGGCTGCTGTACTGCTTCCTTTGAAATGTGGGTTTTCAATCAAGTTTTCACTAAAGACAAAAATTACTATATAGTGCATCTTCCAAGACTGTTCCAGTCAATTACATTTCAAACAGTGTTTGGAGCAGCAATCCCCAAAAGGCATATTCTTTTAAGCATTCCCTGAACCAAGGCCCATCCAGTTTATGAAATAATTGTACTTTTTTTTGTGCCATAAATTTTTGTGCCATAAATCACTAGGTTTAGGTAATAAATGCAAAAAAAAAAAACATATGTTGCTTTAAACTTCAGATGTTGAGATTCCGAGCATGAAAATGCAAACTTTAGGACGATCACAGAAGTAACATGGAATATGTTGATGGGGGGGGGGGGGGGCATTGCATATTTAGAAAATAGTGAAATATTTGTCAGATGTGAGAGGATTATGGATGGAAGAGCAGCCGAGACAATGAAATATCACATTTATCACAAACACTTCATGTAAATGTTATGGTTGCCAGGTGTCCAGTAATGAACTGTTCTGTATCTGGATACTCTGTCCTTTAAAAAATGAGAGGTAAAACTGGACATGTATGTGTCCGGTATTACCTCTCTGGACATAGTGACCTGGCCGGCTGGGGGGACGTGGCATTTCCCTGAGCAGGGAGGGTTGTTGCTTGGGGGCTGGGCAGCTTGTACTATTCTGATTGGCTGCTGCTGTCTAATGCAGCCAATCAGGAAGAGGTGTCAGGAGCCTTGGTGGGAGGCCAAGGAGAGGAGGAAACAGCATGGAGCAGAGAGAGGCGAGAGAGTATGTGTATCTGTGTCTCGAACGCGACACAGCTTTTACCATTGTGTCCAGTATTTTTGGAGAAGCCACCTGACAATCCTACATGTAATACATTTTTAAATATTAATACGTAATCTGTGCTCTGTATTATATTGTGGGAGATGAAACACAATAATAAAAAAATAAAAAACAAAGAGCATTCACAGCACATACAAAGTTCAAGTGCAACATACAATCTACTGTAGACACAGCACAAAAGATGGGTGGAGAGGGTCAGGAAAATGCAATGAACCCAGCAGCTGGAATTCATCTCTTCCCCTGACAGTATCAGATGGCCAGTGTCATTGGGTGAAAGAGGCAGAGGGAAGAGTGTGTGGAGGTCAAGGAAGAGTTGGATAGGCATTTTTTTTAAAAAGAAGTGAAATGTTAAAGCTGCTTTGAAGACAGGGAGGGACGATAAAACATATTATAGTGCGCGTGAGAGAGAGAATTTGCAGAGGAACAGGCAACAGGAACAAAGTCGAAGGATGGAGCTTAGATTTTTATTTACCTAACACACAGAACCTCAGCAAGCTCTTTTTGTGAACCCCTGAGCCCCCACAAAATATATATGTACTGTATATCAATGTCAAAAAGGAGAGCTATTGAGCGTGGCAAATGTATACAACAAGCAATAGAGAAGCCCAATGCTACATCCAATATGACAACAATACAGTAAAATACTTATACATTCTCTTGAAAAAGGGTCATTTAGTTTAACCATTTGGCCATTCTCATTTACTTTTATTAGGAGGGAGAAAGACCAACATTGGATATATCTATTTTCAGCTGTCTCGGCTTTTGGGGGTTAGTGTCCCCTCCCTCCCAGGTTTTAAGCCCCCCCCCCTCCCCACTTCCCAAGTCAGCAGGTCCTTTTCATTTTACTGTATATTGATCCAATGTTGGTCTTTCTCCCTCCTAATAGAGGTAAATGAGAATGTTAATCCTAATAGAGGTATATTAGTATTTTATCTGGTAGTGTTAGGACCTGTGAACTGGGTCTGCCTTGTCGTGGCTCACGGGCTTACAATGCCTTGGCCAAAGGGTTAAACTAAATGACCCTTTTTCAAGAGAATATATAAGTATTTTACTGTGTATTTTTGTCAAATTGGATGTAGCATTGGGCTTCTCTGTCGCTTCTTTTATATACCTAACCTTTGGACTGCGAGAAGGACACAGGTCGTTATACAAAAATATGATACGGGCTCCTTAATCCCATTAAGGATTATTAATGGCACTTCCACAAAAGAATACGTGTTAGCAACTTTAAATTGCCAGTTGTAAGCCTTCCATATTTGACCTTAGTGGCAGGTTTAACTTTCACACGAATACTCTTATCTCTAAAATAGTGTCTGTTACACAAGGGTTATTGTCATGATAATGTCATGAGATATTAGGTATTTTAATCCCTCGGGTGTTTAAGGGGTTAATGTGATTGGAGTTTTATTTTAAAATAACATATTTTGGGATGATAACATGTCAGGACTTTTTTCCAGCTTTGTGCTTGGCTTAATTGTGGGGCCAATCCTGTATGGGTTTGCTTAAAAATGGTCAGAAGGGTTGTATATGGCTGATAGATTCGAGATAAGGGCAGTGTCGGGAGACTTGGGTGTAAAATATGGCCCCTGTGACAACTGTCTGTAAACATGGCTTTTTTACAGCTGAGCTTCAAAGCATTTCTTGGTAGGTGGTGTATGGATGGCCAGGGGCGTGGCTACAGAAGGTATCAAACCAAAAGTGAACTTATTAAATATGCTAATATCATGTGACGTCCTCTGTTGAACATGCTAAAAATTACATGTGTGTATCCGTGGAACTGAGTCGCAGGTAATGATTACAGACACGTTAGGTCTGGCAGGGACTAGGAGACAAATATTAATATTTCTCTTAAAGTTAGGATTTAAATGTTCATATTTAGTCTCACTGTGTCCGCCATGCGTGCCTTAATGTATTGACATGTCTCACTTGTATTACAGAAGTGAAATTAGGAGTACTTGTAGATATGGAAAATAAGTTTTAAACGTCATTTGGTGGGAGGTGTTTTACTCTATCGTAAAACTGTCAATCTCAATCTCACAGCTGATTTACGACACGGCTGGGTTTAGGTTGTGTTCAATGGGAAATAATTGTATTTAAGTCTGAGCAAAGAATATGAAGATGAGATTTCAACACAGGCGAATTTAGGACTAAATTCTTGATTTCTCATATTCATGATACAGTGGCCTCTCTGGGGAAAATCCATAGCATTTGGTAAGGTATAGGATTTTGTCTGTTTTACCCTTTTATTTTAAGAAGCTGTTCTGCATTTTATTGTTACGGTATGTTTTTTGTAATACCTTTTCTATAACCTAAGCAATGTATTTTTATATATATTAAAACATTTAATAAGTTATGCTCCCTGGAGCAGCGCATAGAAGCAGAGAATATGCTGCAAAGAAAGCTACAAGAACTGCGTGCGAGTCTGCAGGATGCCAAGGAGAAACAGGTGAATGCTGAGTAGAAGCAGCGAGCTCTACAGGAAGAAAGTATCCAGACTGCTAACAAAGTAAAAATGCTGCAAGAGCATTTGAGTACCCATTGTGTCCACAGAGAGTAGCATGAGGAGCTGAAGGCCACACTGAGCATAACCAGAGCCTTGCTGGAGGAGCTTAGAGGCCAGGTAACTCTATATTAGAGGGAGCACGAGGCGGTCCAGAAACTGAAGCAAGAGCTAGAGGAGCAGAGACACTGCTCCATCCAACAGTCAGTATATCCAGTAGAAAGAAACCTGGAAAAGGCAAGCGGCTGGGACCCTCACAAAGGAATTGGCAGAGCTCCAAGACGTAATGAAGGAAGCGTGGAAGTATGCTCAGAGCGAGCACAGTGAAGAGATGAAAGCCCTGAGAGGAGAATTGCAGGATGCACTCAAGAAACAGGGGCCCCTCGCTGAGGAGTGGAACTTGCAGTCAAGCCAGGCAGAGGAAGAGCTAAAACTGGCAGCTGAACTCATATCCCTGCAACTCACAGCGCTGCAGGCATAGATCACTGGGCTCAAAATACAGCTTGACAAAAAGGAGAGAGAGAGGTGGTGTCCGCCCAGCAAGTGGCTAGCCTGACACTGCGCTGACCCCGACGATCCTGCTTGCTGCCTGCCACCGAACCCTGCTTGTGACCCTGACGATCATGCTTGCAGCCTGCCACCGAACCTTGCTTGTGACCCCAACAATACTTGCCTGCTCACCGCTGTTCCAGCCACTGAGGTCCTACCCGCTCCAGGAGTCTCCCCTTGGCAGATCTCTACATTCACACATTTTCAACTCTCTCTACCTTTCCCATCTCCTTCAAGCACGCAACAGTTATGCCCTAACTCATAAACACCAAGATTGACCCTACCCATCTCTCTAATTATCATCCTGTCTCCCTGCTGCCTCTTCCCTCTAAAATTCTTGAACACCTTGTGTTCTTTCGCTTGCTCCATTTTCTTACCTCCTACGCTCTCCTGGATCCTTTACAATCTGGCTTCTGCATTGCTCGCTCCACCGAAACAGCACTCACCAAAATAACTAATGACCTGCATGCTGCCAGACAAAGGTCATTACACTCTGCTCTGTGCAGCCTTTGATACTGTGGACCACCCTCTTCTCCTTCACATTCTCTATACTCTTGGTATCAATAACAGTTTATCCTGAATTTTTGATTTTTTTTAAATGTCAGACGGAGCTCCTCATACTTCACCCAAAGCTGGCTCTACTGCCCCATTACTTTACTGTTTACAGCCCTATCATGCACCCAGTATCACAAGAACACTGCCAAGTTATCACATTCTCCTCTCGCATTTACAATGTTGCTAAAACCTGTCTTTTTTTTGCTCTGTAACATTGCAAAGACACCATTTCCTCTGTTATTCTACTACTAAAACTCCAATCTAAGCCATCATTTTCTCCCGTCACGACTATTGTTGTATTGTATTGTATTGTATGTCTTTATTTATATAGCGCCATTATTGTACATAGCGCTTCACAGCAGTAATACACGTAATAATCAAATAAATAACAGATAATATAAATAACAGATCATGGGAATAAGTGCTTCAGACATAAAAGTAACATTAAGGAAGAGAAGTCCCTGCCCCGAGGAGCTTACAGTCTAATTGGTAGGTAGGGAGAACGTACAGAGACAGTAGGAGGGAGTTCTGGTAAGTGCGTCTGCAGGGGGCCAAGCTTTATGTATCATGTGTCCATGATTATCCAGTGCTATTCATATGCTTCTTTAAGCAGATGTGTCTTAAGGTGAGTCTTAAAGGTGGATAGAGAGGGGGCTAGTCGGGTACTGAGGGGAAGGGCATTCCAGAGGTGTGGGACAGTCCGTGAAAAAGGTTTAAGGCGGGAGAGGGCTTTAGATACAAAGGGGGTAGAAAGAAGCTATCATTGAGAAGAACGCAAGAGTCTGGATGGTGCATAACGAGAAATTAGGGCTGAGATGTAAGGATGGGCAGAAGAGTGTAAAGCTTTAAAAATGAGGAGAAGAATGGAGTGTGAGATGCGGGATTTGATCGGAAACCAGGAGAGGGATTTCATGAGGGGAGATGCTGAGACAGATCTCGGAAAGAGTAGAATGTTTCTGGCAGCAGCGTTTAGGATAGATTGTAGGGGAGACAGGTGAGAGGCAGGAAGGCCGGACAGCAGGAGGTTACAGTAATCAAGACGGGAGAGAATGAGGGCCTGAGTCAGAGTTTTAGCAGTCGAGCAACAGAGGAAAGGGCGTATCTTTGTTATATTGCAGAGGAAAAAGCAACAGGTTTTAGAAATGTTTTGAATGTGAGGGGCGAATGTGAGAGAGGAGTCGAGTGTGACCCCTACGCAGCGTGCTTGGGCTACTAGGTGAATGATCGTAGTTCCAACAGTAATGTGGAAGGAGGTAGTAGGGCCAGGTTTGGGAGGAAGTATGAGGAGCTCTGTTTTAGCCATGTTGAGTTTAAGGCAGTGGAGGGCCATCCAGGATGATATAGCAGAGAGACATTCAGAAACTTTGGTTTGTACAGCAGGTGTAAGGTCGGGTGTTGAAAAGTATATTTGTGTGTCGTCAGCATAGAGGTGATAATTAAACCCAAAAGATGTTATTAGGTCACCTAGAGAGAGTGTATACAGAGAAAAGAGAAGAGGTCCCAGGACAGAGCCCTGGGGTACCCCCACAGAGAGATCAATAGAGGAGGAGGAGGTGTTAGCAGAAGAGACACTAAAAGTACGATGGGAGAGGTAGGATGAGATCCAGGATAGAGCTTTGTTACGAATACCAAGAGTATGGAGAATGTGAAGGAGAAGAGGGTGGTCCACGGTGTCAAATGCTACAGAGAGGTCGAGTAATATGAGCAGAGTGTAATGACCTCTGTCTTTGGCAGCATGGAGGTCGTCAGTTATTTTAGTGAAGGCTGTTTCCGTGGAGTGAGCAGTGCGGAAGCCAGATTGTAGAGGGTCTAGGAGAGAATAGGTGTTGAGAAAATGGAGCAAGCGAGAGAATACAAGACGTTCCAGGAGTTTAGAGGCAAAAGGCAGGAGGGAGACAGGTCGATAGTTAGAAAGACAGGTAGGGTCAAGCTTGCTGTTTTTGAGTAATGGTATGACTGTTGCACGTTTGAAGGAGGATGGAAAGGTTCCAGAGCAGAGGGAGGAGTTAAAAATGTGTGTGAGCGTAGGGATTATAGTAGGAGCAAGAGGTTTTAGGAGATGAGAGGGAATGGGGTTAAGAGGGCAAGTGGTAGAGGGAGAAGAGGCGATCAACTGCGACACATCCTCCTCTAAGACAGTGGAAAAAGAGTCAAGGAAGGCAGGAGGAGAGTTAGGAAGAGGTGTAGAATGGGAGGAAGAAACAGAGGGGATGTTCTGACGTATGGATTCCACCTTTTCCTTAAATAGTCAGCAAAGTCCTGAGCGGAGATGGAGGAAGGAGAGGCAGCTGGGGGTGGTTTGAGTAGAGTATCAAAGACAGAGAACAGTCGGCGTGGATTAGACTTGTGCATGTTGATTAGTGAAGAAAAGTAGGCTTGTTTAGCTTGCGAGAGGGCAGAGTTGAAACAGGATAGCATAAATGTGTCGTGAAGGAAGTCTGCGAGAGTGTGAGACTTCCTCCAGAGGCGTTCAGAGAAACGAGTGGAGGAACGCAGCATGCGCATGTGGGAATTTAACCAGGGTCTAGGGTTAGAAGGGCGAGTGCGGCAGAGAGAAAGTGGGGCATGTAGATCAAGAGAGGAGGACAAGGCAGAGTTGTAGTTCCTGACCAGGTTGTCAGTGTCTGTAGCAGGGCTGGGAGAGGAGAGGGAGGAGTGTAAAGTGAACTCAAAGTCAGGTAAGTGAATAGAGCGCAGGTTTCTGCAAAACCGGGGGGTAGACGGAGGTGGAGAAGGGGAGAAGCGAAATAGAGAGAATGAGATGAGGTGATGGTCAGAGAGAGGAAAATGGGAAATGGAGAAATCGGAGAGAGAGAAGTTTTTAGTGAAAACCAGGTCTAAGTAGTGGCCATCCTTGTGGGTGCTGGCTATTGTTACCTTCTATTATCCGGCCTTCCTGCCTCTCACGTGTCTCCCCTACAATCTATCCTAAACGCTGCTGCTAGAATCACTTTACTCTCTCCTAAATCTGTCTCAGCATCTCTTGTGCTGAAATCCCTCTCCTAGCTTCCTACTAAATTCCGTATTGTTTACAAAATTCTCTGCCTCTCTTTTAGGGCGTTACACTCTTACATCTCAGCCACCATTTCTCTCTATACACCTGTCTGACTCTTGCGTTTTGCTCAAGGATATCGCCTGTCTACCCCTTTTGTATCTAAAGCCCTCTTCCATCTAAAACTTTTCTCACTCACTGCCCCACACCTCTGGAATTCCCTTCAATATCCGACTGACACTCTCTCTCCACCTTTAAGACCTTTCTTAAAACACACCTTTTTAACAAAGCATATGGGCAGCTCTGTTGGCTGATACTATACATTTCATATGTACTGACCTTGACCCCCTACAGACGCTCTTACCAGAACACCCTCCTACTGTCTCTGTAAGTTCTCCCCACTTACCAGTTAGATCGTAAGCTCTTCAGGCAGGGACTCCTTTTCCTAGTGTAACTTTTATGTCTGAAGCACTAATTCCCATTATGTGTTATATCATGTCACGTGTATCACTGCTGGGAAGCGCTATGTGCATGGATGGCGCTACATAAATACTGTACATACAAAAAGCACGATGAGCACTAGAAAACACAATGTTAATAACCGCCTACTTTAAAGTAAGGGGATTTTAGTTGTAGGGGACATGACGGGGAAAGGGAAAGTGTTGACATTTGAGGAGCTATGCAAGAAATATAGTCTAACAAATGTGGATCTTTGCACATACTTACAGATCTGCTATTTCATTAAGCACATTTCTCTTAGTGGAGGTTTTCCAGACAACGACATTTGAGGGGCTGTGCAGGAACAGAAAATATCAAACAGGGGTGATAACCACTCTGTATCAGGAATTAGCAGGACATATGAACAGAAGTATATGGAGAAATAGGCTATAGATCTTCAGGTGGAAATCTCTTGGAAGGATTGGGGCGATATATTGCACAATGCGGCAAAGACCTTTGTCGGTATGTACAACTACGAGGTAAAACATGTAAAAAATCATGTACAGAAGGTACCTCATATCCAGAAGGCTATAGCAGACATACCCTGATGCCCCTGATCAGTGTTGGAGAGGATGCAGTAGGGGATATGGCTCATATCTTCTGGTGGTTCTGTCCAGCAATTCAGAAATATCGGGCTGTGATTCAGAGGTTAATTGAGGAAACAGTGGGGGGTTAGTGTCTCTATGGAACCCACAATAATGATCCTATCTGACCCCCCCCCCCCTCCATCAATAGATTGATAACACTTATCCTTACAGCAACCAAATGCTCAATCTCGGCAGCCTGGAAAAAATGTTGCCCCCCCCCCCTCAAAAAGAGATGTGGCTCCAAAAGTAAACATACAGCTAAGGGATACCAGAAATCTTGGAAACCATGGGGTAGCAGGAAAACAAAGCAAAGTCAAGGAACATAACTGTAAATTGTCCAAGAGAGATGAGAGTGAGAAAGGTAATAGAAACTCAATCGATATAATGGCTATATAGATTTTTTTTGTTCTGTACGCTCATGAACATGTGCACAAGGCAAACAAGGCATGCAAAAGCACAATATTACTCTGACAATCTCCACCAAAATACATCAAACCCAGTTAACTTCTGGAAGGTTATCAACAATATATTCCAGCCTCCTAACCATCAACAACGAAGCAATATCACTAAGGGGAATATTACTCTGACAAACCCCACTGACATTGCAAATGCATTCAATGATTACTTTGTGGGGTGTGCCACTAACTTATTAGCGAAACGCAGCACAAACCCCAAACATGAATCTCATCCTGGGAGTATCCCTACAGTCCCACCCCCTCCCAACACTGCCCACAATTTTCAATTTAGCCCAGTATCTGAAGAGGAGATTATACAAGCGCTCCTCAAACTAGAACTAAGCAGCCAATGTGGACCCGACTTACTACAATCTAGGTTCCTACGACTTGGTGCCCCAGCCATTGCCAAACCAATTGCGTCCATAGTCAACTCTATCCTGTCTGCAGGCCATATCCCTAAGACCTGGAAAACTGCCAGAGTTGTCCCAATCTTCAAAAGTGGGGACAAAAACACTGTCTCAAACTACAGGCTAATCTCACTTCTCCCAATTCTATCCAAAGTTATGAAAAAATGTGTCCACTCCCAATTAAGCGATTTCTACACCAAGACAAATTTCCCTAGCCAATTCCAGTCTGGGTTTCGTCCCAAACACTCCACCGTAACTACCATGCTAAAAGTTTGCAATGAAATCCAGTGTGGAATGGAACGGGGACAACTCACTGGTGCAGTATTCCTAGATTTTGCAAAGGCTTTTGACACAGTTGATCATGTTATCCTGCTTAACAAACTCCAGAGCTCTGGAATAGGGAAACATGCTTTAAACTGGTTTCAGTCCTACCTATCAGGAAGATCCCAACATGTGTCCATCTCAGGCTCTAACTCCAACCCCCTGGATATCACCTGTGTTGTCCCGCAAGGCTCTGTTCTGGGGCCCCTACTCTTCTCAGTGTTCATTAATGATCTTCCCACAGCTTGTAAGGAAGCCTCAATACACATGTATGCAGATGACACAATCCTGTATGCACACAGCCATAGCCTCTCTGACCTTCAACACATACTTCAGTCTGACTTTCTGAGACTCGAAAACTGGATTTCCCAAAACAAACTGTTTTTAAACACTGACAAGACTGTAATAATGGTATTTGGGACCAAGACTAAATTTATAAAGCTTCCAGTGACTGAGCTCCTGATTAGAACCAACGCTAACACCACCCTAACACCTGTCACTAGTTTTAAATACCTGGGCTTATGGTTTGACTCCCACTTAACATTCGGGATGCACATTGATACCCTGACAACCAAGACCTATGTCAAACTAGGGGTACTTTACAGGAACAAATCCTCCCTAAGTCTCCTGGTCAGAAAGCGTATTGCACAGCAGATGCTAATGCCAATTATTGACTATGGAGACATAGTATATGGCTCGGCTCCTCAAACCCACCTTAGCAAACTTGACACCCTCTACAATTCAATTTGTCGTTTTGTTCTCCAATGCAACTACAACACACATCACTGCGAAATGCTCAAAGAACTAGATTGGTCATCACTAGAGTCTAGGCGCAAAGTTCACCTTTCCTATCTTGCCTTTAAATTCTACATGGGCAAGCTACCCAGTTACCTGAACAAGCTCCTCACCCCTACCACATGCAGCACCTATCACCTGAGATCAGACTTCAAAAGATTATTCATGGTCCCAAGACTCAACAAAGTATCTGGACGTTCCTCCTTCTCCTTCCGTGCACCCCAAAACTGGAACAACCTACCAGAGACTCTCATATCCACCACCAGCTTAAGTTCTTTCAAATCTAAGGCTGTCTCACACTTTAATCTGGTCTGTAACTGTTTCATACGCTCATAATATATATTTTCTTTAACTGTGCACGCAATGTCTTGTATATAATGTATACCTTGTTCATTTACGTAACTGTACTTGTAACCATGTATTATTTGCTTTACTCTGTGCCCAGGACATACTTGAAAATGAGAGGTAACTCTCAATGTATTACTTCCTGGTAAAATATTTTATAAATAAAAAAAATAAAAATTAATATGTAGCGCTGCAAGCGAAATTTACATTTCATTGTATTGACCTTGTAAAGATCTCAATGTCAAGAAATTACATATTTCCCTTCCTCTTTATTTTGTACCCCAACCTGTTCCCTTGAAAACCTATATATATAAAAAATTATATATATATATATATATATATATATATATATATATAAACATATAAACAAGCTTAATACTTACTGAACATTTCCCAATGCAGTAATGTTTGATGCCTTCAGAGGAGGTATTTATTCCACAACCTGTAGATAATAAATTAAGGTTGCATGAACCTACCCAAGGCTATTTAGCTACAAGTGGAACAGTAATTATGAGAATAACATTACACCGTTCGGTTGGTTCTTGAGCTGTTGTTTATTCATCAAAACTGTGAAATGGTTGCAAATTTGTAGTGGATTAGTGTGATAACATTGACTCATGAAGCTGAAATAGAAACCAAATGAGCAAGTTCAATGCGCCTTAATGGAAGGCTGTGCAGGTACGTTCTGAGCAAAAAAGATTTGAAGTTATAGACCTTAACCCCTTGAAAATGAATGTGCTGATATGCTGTGAAACATTTAACTAGTTATTAATGTGCACTTCAAAACTACAAAACCATCTTCTATTTAGAGAAAAGAGAACACACATTTTTTCCTGCTGTCAATTAATATTCCCCGCTGGGGTAAGTTGCCTTGTGTTTGTACATACTGTTAACACAGACCAGTGGTTTGGGCACTAAAAACATTATCTGTGTTGGGTGACTTTTATTATCTCTATCAGATTGAGGGGTTTAGAGTATGACGGGGTGCCTAGTATTAATATACAATGCAACATGTTTTTAATATGATGATTTTGCTCTCATTTTGCTTCTGTAAAATATTAAAACTGCTGTACAAAATGCTTCCAACAGTTTTGAAGTTTAAAGCTTTGGAAATGGCTGGAGTCTTTGATCAGGTGGTCTGTAAGGTGCACAATAGGGACCCTCAAACTGGAAGTGTAACCATCCTTGCCTGGCTTTTAAGGAGTTTACATCAGTTGACTATGACAACAGGCCAGCTTTTCAGAATATCCCTGCTTCAGCACAGATGGCTCAATCAATGGCTCAATTGAAGACTGAGCCACTGAATGAGCCACCTGTGCTAAAGCAGGGATATCCATGAAACCTGGCCTGTTGGTGGCTATTGAGGACTGAGTTTGGAGACCCCCGGACTATGTACATGGTTTCTCATACCTTGTCAGGGTGTTGGATCTGCGCGGGCTAGGCGTAGTTATGCTGATGGAATAAGCAAACGTGTCAGGAACTTTTACACTACAAACAGAATCTTTATGAATAGCCGTTGATAATGCTCTTCACACTTAGACACAGTTCACTCTATTCACAGGTCTGATATATTTACAGTGTTTGTACTATTTTCTTCTTCCCTGCGTAGCCTCCCCTTAATACGCTCGGAAGGTATTTAGGCTTGTTTCACTTTGGGTTAGCTGAATTGTTCCCCTTCTGTATAGAATCCAACATGTCCCCTTATTAGTGAGCCCTTTGCGGGCATCGGCCGACATTCTATTTCCTCAGACTGGGTCTGAGTTAGCTACGGATGTTCCGATTGGGCCAATCTGACTATGCCCTGAAGTTCCTATCTGGGGATCCCCTTTTGGGCATAGGCTTCCTTGTATCTGAAAAAATGGATTCACCATGGTCTTTGCTACGGACTCTATCTGGGTAGGGCACTTTCTCTAACTATATAGCAACAAACGGGGACAAATCAATCTTAGTACACATATCTATACACGGAAACATATTTACATTAATAACAGTGAGGCTCCTTCAGATATCAATCCCAGGAACCTAGCTCTAGAACCTTTGGAATGGCTATATATTCCCCGATAGTGACGTCACTGACCACCAAGCATACAGTGGGTGTAGCCTCTTTTCTGCCAAGTCCTTCTTTAACATGTGATGGAAGCGGGGCGTTACCCTGCGTGAACCCACACAGTTAACCCATTAGGGCCATTTACCTCTGTAACTAAATGGTAGTCCCTAGCATGCTACATAAGCACACAGAAAGATGAATTTAATCTCTGGATCTCTTTCCAGCTGTGTATAGCTACACAGCTGGATCTCTGCAGCTTGCACCTAAAACTGTCTCTTTTTTGCATAAAAGTGACAAAAACAAGGTACCAAGGTATTTTGCACTCATTTTGTTTTGCTTGGGAGTAGTACAGAGGAGTAGTTTTGGCAATAAGAAGATTGGGGAAGAAGTCTACTGGCGTATACATTCTAATAGTAATGTAACAGAATTTTCCTTTTCACCTCTAGTGTTTGTTTTAATGGGTATCAAGCTGAGCAATGCATTGTGGGTCTGCCATACAGCCAGTCCCAAATTCTAGCCTTACCCACTAGGTCACATCAACACACCATCACTTGCAGGCTGCTGGCATCTCCAGGCACACACAGACTACAATGGACATATTTATTTGAAAACAGCATTCAGAAAGGCTTCACCTGGCCAGTACAGCCGGCTCTACCCAAGACCAGGGGCATGGCTCCTGTTTTTTTATATGGTAAAGAAGCCACCAAATCTGAGCTAGGTAAACCTACCTGCCTAGGAGATTTGTAAAAGAAATCATTAGTGCAGTGGGTCCCAACACTTCTTTACTATCTGTTTGTTTACTGTATATCTTTCACATTGGGTTTCCACTCCTGCCTGCTGGCAAATAAGTGTCAGGGACTGGATTAAATCTTCTGGTAGCCATACATAATTATATACTGTACAGATATTGTGATCTAACAAAGGATCTAAGAGTCCCTAATCTACAGGTCTTGCCTAGAATGTGCAATCTTCTATTACCTTTAAGAGTTACCTGCACAGTACAGCCGTATTAATGGTCTGCTAAAATAATATGTGCTGGTTGTGGTAGGATGGTGTCTTTCGTCACAAAGAGATGATCAGACAATCAGTTTTCTCATCACCTACAGTACCTACAATGTTGTGGTTTCAAACACTCAAACACGTGGAGTTGCACTATTTCTAACATTTTAAATGGACACACATTTCTACATCTTACATTGAATTGTAATGATTTTTGGAATGTGTAGAAATCTAAATGAAAGATGTTACAACACTTTTTTGGTGTTGCGCTAATTGTAGTATATTCCGTGCATTGGATTGTCTCCTTTGTATATAAATAAAGATACACATGCAAACACAAATAATATCAGTGTTAACTAATGTCTATTAGAAATGTGTGTTTAGTGTTAACCTCCAAAATACAATACATTACATTTAAGTAATGAAAACGAAATGGTAAAATGTGAAGATATATTGGTGTATGGTGATTTATCCCCAGTATATCTCACACCTGTGAATAAATTGATATGGAAATGACTATTATACATTAATTGTGTGCACATTCAGATCATGCATAATAACAATTTGTTAAGAATATGGATGAACAATACCAATCAGATGAAAGAGATAGAGATTTCTACTAAGGGTAGTCCAGTGAATGGGAATTAACCAATAATTGGAAATGAGAAAGTCCTTTCCAGATAGGGGTGAATGTGATGCTGTCTTGTGCTCTGGTATAATGCTCACACACAGTCTTATCAGTGTGTGTGGTATGCCGTGTGTTGGAGAGACAATGTTGGGAGAATGCCGTCAAGCATGAACCGGGACCCAGAGGTGCAATAGGGCAATTCCTTACCTCATCGCTGGTCCCCCGTGCCTGTAGGTTTGATTCGGGCAAGAATTCCTTAGTGGTTGTGCCGGTCCCGACGGCGTGTTTCTCTTTTGTGACTCCTTTCCAGATATAGACTACAAATTCCAATAATAGGAGACCCTGGGCAACTTCCTTAAGGATATACCAAATGTAAATTCACGAGGCAAAAATCTATAAAAACAAGGAGAAAACGAAACGTGCGCTCCATCGTGTAAAAAAAAGTAACAACGTGTTTAATACATTGTGCAGAAAGGAAACACACTTACAATAAAGCATATAGAGAAGTGGTTTACCAGCCAGTGGACTGTAATAATATTGGTCCATATGCTGCAGACAGCATCCCTCAGAGTTTCAGGTGAACTCGATGCCTATGTGAGGAGTTCTCCAGAGCAAGAGTGAGTTGTTGTTCCAATTTCACCATAAGGTGAGAACGCAGCAAATCGCTGCCTCTGTCACGTAGGATTCATCAGAAACTGCTATCCTACATCGAGTGGAGAACTCTCAGGGATTCAATATTTTATTCAGCAAATGAACCAATATTATTCCATCCACTGGCTGGTAACCAACAGAGAACCTACTTTATATTCTTTAATGAATATATATCTAGTAATTGTGTTTCCTTTGTGCGCAATGTATTAAACATTTAGTTACTTTTTTACACGATGGCGCATGCTTCTTTTTTTCTTTGTGTGAAAGACCAGTCTATTAAGACTGTTCTCCTTCTATTAGAGCGGTTATGAGAGCATTTTGCGGATGCAGCAGTGTTAGGACCTACGAATGGGCCACACCGTGACGTGGTTGTAAGCTTAAAATCTTTTGGCCAAAGAATTGAACTAAATGAACCTTGCTTATGTGAAGATAAACAGATATAACTACTTTTACTACTTAACTATATCATTTGTCATGTTTGATGTAGCACTTCCTAGTGGCACTCCTTTGGACACATACTGTATATATGATGCAGTGGTTTGGTTTCTGAGCTTAAGAAGCTGTGTGTGTTTGAAAGATACACATACATACAACAATACCATTTTTAATGATGTCAGTTCACTGAAATGATGATGTCAATATGACATCATTTAAAAAAAAATTTTTTAAACAATAGTACTGTAGAGCCAGTATTGTAAAATATGTTAGTTACCACATGATATGAAATGTTACTATGGCACTTTAATAATAAATACATCATTTGTGGGTTTTCTCTCAAACTGTTTTCAAACTGTATTTTTTTTTTTTTTTTTTTAAATAATGAATAGATAGAGCCAATGATCCATGGGTGGCTGAATGAATATGTTATGTCTTCATGTTATCTATAATCCCACTTTTCTAATTTGTCAGTATTAGATGGACAGGTTGCAGACAAGGCACTAAAGCACCTAACAAATAAAGCACAGGTTTGTTTTGACGTGGCTTGCTACTCTTTAGAAATATTTGCAAATACAAAAGCACAGCAATATCTACCAATCTCAGAAAATCCACAATTAAGTCTGTTTCACTATTGTGAATTAGGAAATAGAATGCAATCCATAGCTAGGATATAATTGCCAACGAAAAGAACAATCTAAAATGTTTGTGTCATTTTTATTCAAAGCAATGCTGTTCGAAACATGTCATATTCTTTCCATTGAAATAACTTTTCTCCAATTTACAGCTCATTTATGACCACCATTTAGTTTACAACCAGAATATAGTTGGCAGAGCTGATGGGATTTGGCAGATACATGAGACGAAGCTGAACAAACAGATTTTTTTTTTTAGTGATGTTTGGATGCAAAGATTTGGCTTCTGTTCAGCTTTTCATGAATTCAGTTAAATGAGAGACTGAATGATTGTCATTAGGCTCTTTGAAGCATTTGCAATGTTCTGTGTAAAACAGCTATGGAAAGAGAGGCACGAAGGATATGTTTAGATGTTTTTTGTGCTTTAACATTCATTGTAAACAATAGTATTAATTATGCAGCCTCCTCTCAGCATATGTCTAACAATATACTTGTAGAAAACGATAGCTTATAATGCATGCAGATGGGATGGGGAGAACTTTGACAGTGCATAGTTATGTAGGTACATCCAGAAGAAAAGTCCATTCCCTAACTGTTCTTGTGTGAGACACTGGGCTGTAGACAGTAACTACTGAACAGTAGATATGTGCAAACTCTCTGTGAATTTCACCCATTTCGTTACACGAAAACATTTGCTTCAGTTCAAAACGGGTGACATTTTCTTTGCAGATTTGGATCCGCCTCGGATCGGGCGACATTTTTTTTCGGATTTGGATCCGCATCGGATCGGACAGTTCCTTTGGTCTGCAGATTTCCGCGGTCTGGAAAAGGGTGATTCATCTTTCTGTATTTTTTAATTTTTTTTTAGCATTGTCATTTCAATCTGCAGACTCCGCAATCTCTAGGAGGCTTGTTGTTAACATCCTCCAATGGATTGGGCAAATCCGCAGATTGGATTCTTGAAATCCGTGCGGATTGAATCCAATGGCGGTTATTAATCCGCACGGATTTAAACTGGAACAATCCGTCAACGGATTTTACACCGTGGAACGGATGTTGAATGGAAACCTCGGGAGATTACGGGAAATGGCTCTTCACAGTTTCGCCCATCTGTATTCGCAACTAGTTCACTTAAGCGCAAAAAGTTACTGGGCATTGCATGTTTCCTTCATTTTGATTACTTTCATTTTGGAAATTCAAACTGACTTTGTAAAACGTCACAGGACTGCTATTTAAAAATGCAAATTTTGAACAATTTGGGCCGTTATGCTAGAATTTATGGCGCCAAAAGTTCAATAAAAATGTTTACAGTTTTTTTTACATTTTTTGGAGAGTTTAATTGAAACAGCAGCGAAGCTAATCCCATCAGCTTTGCACATCACTAGAGAACAACATGTATTTCTAGCCACACTGGACTAATTGCTACCTGTTTTACTATGATGCACAAATCACCAGGAAAACCCCTAAGATGCCCAGAGAGCTACCATGGCAAATCAGTATAATAAACGCTGAGAAAGCTGCAGTAATAATAATCTGTGGCCAGTTTTTCACTGGTGCAAAAATATCTTCATATTATTAACATGAAAATAGCCCATTAGTTTCAATACCAAAGAGTTAATCTAAAACAAGAGAGATATTGTACTAACTACCACTGTTATATACAATCAACCTTTGTAGTGCTCAAATGTATATAAAAGTTTTTAAATGTAGAATGTCATAATTTCACCTTTTGTTTTATTATTAGTAGTTAAAAGAACATACTAAAGAAAAAAATGAAGCCCCTCTCTGCAGCTTTTTTTCATGTTTAGCCTTTTGGTTCTGCATACAAAATGAGAGAGAGAGAGAGATTTAATAAGGGGGGGTTGGACAAGGGTGGGGAGAAGATGCACTCACAAGATATAAAATAATTAGGAGCGATTTGTGAATATATCACCAACAAAATGTAGAAAATCCTCAGTGGAAGAGATACTGCGCGGCTCTGCAGACAAACAGCTCACACGCCTGAATGGTAGAAGCGCAGTCCTGTAGGATCCAGGCCCGCCCCCAGCCTAGCCTAGCAGTGGCCCACACATGAAAGTCCTCCCACAACCCCATGTATAGGTTTTTATTATTTTATATGAATACAATACTGTATTATTAAATTAAAAGACCCATGATCACCTTTTTGAGGCGCACAGGTAAAGTGACTGATTCAGTCTAATCTGTCTAACCAATCTGAGCGCGTCTCTTAATGACAGGTGATGCCCGGTACAATTCACGCAGCGCGAGTCCCATTCAAATGCAGGGACCTCCGCTGTGTTAATCCGATGGGCCATTAAATCTGCTGCGGCTCCTCTCGCGGGGTATTTGGAGAATTGGCCGCGATTTTGTCCAGTGATTCGGTCGACAACAGCTAGCTGCAGCTGTATTTTTAAGTTGGGGACTGTAGGAGATGCGTGCAGAGGTGAAGACAGAAGACTCACTTTGGGAAAATAAATGTAGGCTTTTATTTTGCCCAAGTGCAATAAACAAAACACAGGCTTTTCCTCAGCCAAGGTGCAGCAAAACGCAAGTCAGCAATATAAAAGAGATAGGGCTTTCCTGGGCTAAAGTTTGTTTAGTAGTACTGCCTTCCTCCAGGTAGTGATTAACCACTACCTGTCCGACACCCAACAGCTCTATCTATTGTAAACAGGTTTGCCCCTGTCAAACTTAAAAGAAAGTCTTGCAGTTACTTCCATCTAAACCCTGCAATAAGAGAGCCCGACAGTTAGGTGCTGTGTCCCTCACTATTTTCCCTTGATAGATTGGGATAATAAGGTTCCCCCCCCCCTTTTTTTGTGAGCAGTGGACTAGACATATTATTTTAGTGTAGTGAGCCCCATTGATACTCCAATCCAACACCAATAAACGAGAAAGTTAGTAATACATTTTAATGAACATCAGATGGTCTGACACCTGTAATATAACAAATGACATCATAAATTAAGGATGGCTTCCTGCTCATTCCTGTAAAGGGTGTAGACTTTTACACAATAAAGAATTAACAAGGAGAGTCAATGGGAACCACCCATTCTGAGGTCTTGTTAAGGTGCAGTACCTCCTAGGACCAAAGTGAATTAATGGGTGCAGTGCTTAATATGTGCAATATAGGTGAGTGATGCCTTTATCTTTTAAAAACATACAAGTATTATTAAATATTGTAATTATACTTTTACATTTTCAACTGTAAACAAGTGCTTTGGAGGGATGTTACAATCTTTATTTAAACCAATAATTGTATCTCCTTATGCCTCAGATACCAACTTAAGACCGTATACTTTACAGGACAGGGACCTGAACAAATGTATGCATCACTGTGTTTCTGGCATGTGTATGTGTATTTGTTTTGTAAAGCAGCACAAACAGTCTTGAAAATGCCAGTTTTAAAAATTAAATAAATCTATGGAGGAGATGTGGAATTCAATAAAATGAAAGAATTGTTTTGTTTTCCCATGTTTTGGTTTTGCCAAAACTCGGCAATTGGGTTTGGAATTTGGGGAAAATACGAATTCCATGAAGAAAAAAAAATCATAGTGTTATGTACAGAAATCTAGAGCTGCCTTTTCCTTCCTCTGTAAGTATTTATGACATTTGCCAAATAATGCTAATAAATAATGATGCGGTCTAAATTTGTATCCAAGTGTGACAAAAGAAAACGACGAGGTAAAACAAAGACATGACAAGACTAATTAGAAGGAGACTAGTTAAAAAGAACATTTCAATAATCAAGTATGTTATGTTGGAGTTGGAACTGCAACTGATTGACTGATAAACCGGACTGGTAGAGACTTTGAGACTAGTAGACAGTGAGACAGGTCAAATTGTGGTCTCTCTATAACTAGTAACCAACATATATAATAATTGAAAATATATATTTCTACATACAATGTGGCAGGAAGGCCTCACGGATGGATCAGAAAAAGTCCACACTGTATTTGAGGCTGTAACAAACTGTTTAGTACTTCCTGTTTTCTGTCTGTTGACTTAGCAACCCCCTCCCTCTACCACTCAGAGTTTGGGATGTTCCGTGCGCCTTGTCACTTGGTATAATCCAAACTATTTCCTTCAAGCTCTGTGTTTCAGTTCTTCCTTTTTAGAGATTGCTGCCTCTGCTAAGGTTCTCCCAACTGCTCTCCATGTGAGAGAGGTTTGTTTCTTACCTATTCCTTATTTTTAGACATCCCCAAACCATTTCCCCCTTTTTAGTTCTGCCTGTCTTATAATAAAGACTTCAGAAATTAAGAACACTCCATTTGTATAGAAGGAATTGAGTAATCTGCCTGATCAAGTAATTAACCACAATAAGCCTGGGACAGAACACAAACCCTTCTGTGATTTATTTCCCCAGATCCAAAACAAAGTATTGTAGGAACACTGTCCCTTTAAGGCAAAACCAAATCATAAAAACAAAAGCCTATTCCACATTAGGGAGACCAACTAGACATAGCAGCCTAACTATTTGACTGGCAAGCTAGGCTAGTTCCTGTCTAAACAATCCATATTGAATGTCAAATATAATGTCCTTAACTGTGGTGCTGGTAATCCATCCCAGGAGTCTCCAAGAAATCTTTCTGGAACTGTGACACCTTCAAAAAGGACAGCTCTGCTCCCTCAGCAGGGTGTGATGGTTCTGCTGCTGGGTGGGGTTCCCAGTCGGTTCCAGCAGGCTCTGCATCCTGCAGACCTGGGGAACCATACCAATTGGTGTTCTTCCTGGTTGGGGAAAGTCTCTCAGCTCTAGCAGCTTATTTACTATCTTTAAACTCCTTTGCAATTAGCAGTTAACTAGAACAGCCTTGCTGACTTCCTTTCCAGAGGAACTTAACCTCCCACTTGCTGAAAAGCACACATACTGCACCTCACGCTAGCATAGAGAATCCATGACTGTCACAATAACCAACAGATAAAATTGATACATAAACCCAACTCGGACTGATTAACTGGTACATATACTTTTAGAGTAGACAGGGCAAATTGTGCTCTCATTCTGTCTACTGTACCCTATATACTGTACAATATATAGCAGGGGGGTGCAAACTTTTAAGTCTGCGTCCCCCTGCCTGCTCTCCCCCCTGTTCACACCCACCCCCCTTTTACATTGTCTCCGGCATCACGTGACCCATGGCGACACGTCACCCGAAGTCGTCGGAGACAAGGTAAGGGTACTTACAGAGACCTCACGCGGTCCCACGGCATTTAATTGAAATGCTTTGGGGAAGAGCACAGGGCCTCTGTAAGCGCCACACTCCCCTGTTTGCGCACCCCTGATATATAGTATGTAATTATTAAGCCAATAGATAAGGGTTCTGTAACCCAACTGGAAATGATTGACTTGTACTTGTATATTTTCTAACTAAGTGCCAATCTAGGCATACACTCCAATTGTCCCTTCCCTTAGCAGCAGGGGTAGGGAAGGACAGCTTTATTAGAAAGGAAAAATACTGCAAGATCTGAACCAAGTGCAAAACAAAAACAAGTTTTCCCTAGTTTTTGTTCCGGGTTTAGTACACAGATCCGAGCCGCGGGCTACATTTTGTTAATGTAGCCGACATTGTATGTATTTATCATTTTATGCATATATCTCCAACAATGTACGCAGCGCTTTACAAAGTCACAATACAAGGTAAATAAATTACAAATAATGGAGATAAATGCAACAGATAAATGACAACATAACCCTGCCCCAAAGAGCTTACCATCTAAGTGACATTCTAAGGGTTCAGGTTTTTAACCAATCTAGATTCACTCATCTCTTGTTATCACTAATGTCTATGTATATGTGTATAAATGTATACAGTACATATGCACATAAATAAATGTATCTATATTTATAAAGAAGAGAAAGGGTTGTTAAGCTTAGAACAATGCAATATTTTTTCCCCTGCTTATTAACACAGATAATCAGTCAAATTAGATTGAGATGGTAGCCAGGGCTGATAACAGATCTTTGATCCCCGGACAAATGTAAGGAGCAAGGCTCAACACCCCAACACACAATAAACTATGGGCCTTGGGGAGGGCGAGGGGGAAGAAAAAGGTATGGGTCTGGGGGAATGGGTATGGGCCTTGGTGAAGTTTGGGTCTAGGGATGGGGGATGGTATGGGCCTGCGAGGGGGGCAGGTGTGAGCCCTGAGTGGGACAGAGGGAGTCCGACCCAAGCACAGATGCCAGGCGAGGCGGGGCCACACAGGTGCTTAAGGGGGGCAGAAGCGGGCATACCACACCAAGGCGCCAGAAGAGACATTTGCGAAAGTTAGACCCGACAGTCGATTGGGCCAAATTTCCTGTCATGGCCAGTCAGGCCCCCCAGAGCTGCCAGTTCTGGGTTACTTGTCCTGGACACCCCTCATTCCCTCCTGTCGGCGGCCCTGATGGTAAAGTTACCATATCCATTAACTGATTCAACTAATGAGTTGTTAAAAAGACACCACCTCTTTTTGCTTGCATTTTCTTACACCTGCTGTTTGGCAAATATATATGGCCTGCATTATTAATAAACAATAGAAAAAAATAACAAGCTTTGGCTTTATGTTGTACGATTAATAATAGTCTCTACTAAACCTGCGTCTGAACCATTTTATTCAAAAGTAAAAGGTGCCATCTTGTGGCTCTTGGTGTAAAATGCAGTCTCTAATTTATATTAACTTTTCCTTTCAGCAACATATTGATACATGTATTATCTTTATTAAGGTTAATGGAAGGATAGAACTATTTAATTAAAGTTTCTATTTTAACTAGATTTTTGTTTTATAGAGTGTGCAGATTATTTTCTACAAATTATTGGAAGGAGTATGCACACACTTCTAATAAATGTCAAAATATCAGAATACCCAAACTACATCAGGCGCACCAATTTACAGGGATGAGAATGATAGCGGGCAGTCACATCTCAATGTAGATTATTCAGCCACAGGAAATGATATGCAGAGCATGCAGCGTCTGTCCTGGACTTTCTCCAGGGCTATGTTGCTAGGCTCAAGACTAGACATAGGCAAATTTTTGGGACGGATTTGGATCCGCAGCGGATCAGCCAGTTACTTTAGTCCGTGGATTTCAGCGGATCAATGTCAAAAAGGGCGATTCGCGTTTTGCGGATTTTTTTAATATTACTAATACACTCCGTGGATTTTGCAATCCTTTGACGCATTTGTAGAATCCAATTCGCGGATGCAGCAATTCTTTGGCGGATTCTTAAGAATCCAACTTTTTTTTTATCCAATGGCGGATTTTGATGAATTGGCGTGTATTAAAACTGCCCAAATCCGTTTGCGGATTTTACACCATGAAACACATATATATATATACTAGCCGATATACCCGGCGATGTGCTGGTCACACAGTGTCCCTCCCTCCTGTCCCCGTGGCTGGCTGCCCGGGTGGTGGTAGGAGGGGGTGTTCCTTCCCCTCCCCCCCGTTCCCCAACGCTCCATCTCCCCCCGGACCCCAATGCTCATTCCCCCCTCCCCCCCCGCTCATTTCCCTCCTACCGGGACCCGGCATTCACTTCACCCCCCCCCCCGGTCCCCGGCAGTCATTTTCCCGCCGGGCATTGACCCCTTCCCCCCACCCGAGAGAATCACCGCAGGTTTGCACATTTGTACTGAGCACATCATTAAATCAATCTGGAGCTACAATGCGTCATTTAAAAACCCAGCCTGCTTCTCTTTTTGAGAGAATTGTTCCTTTATCTTATATCTCATTCCCCCCTCCCCCCCCCCCCCCCATAATTTCCCTGCCTGGTAAAGCCAGCATCAATCATAATGCAGATATGTTACGTCCCCTGTCCTTCCAGTGTTGTATCAATGCATTCTGCACGGTTCCCTTTTTAATGGTAAAAATAATTATTTACAAATTTACTTCTGCATCTTTTTTTCTAGAAGTAGTAGGAGTATTGCATGCCCCGGGAGCACGTGTTCTCTGCGGTTTAGTTTCTCCATATGGCTCTTCAACGGCTGCCAACTGTGGGAGAATGCCATTAAAGCCAGCAGTTCCTATATTTTAATAAATGCATTTTGTATGTGTTTGATTGGGAATGATATATCTGTGGAAGAGAATGACACCCCAGCATTCTGAAAGCCTATCTTAGAAACATAATCTCCCTATATATCATTGCAAAAGGGGTGCAATACAGCAGTGATAAACTGCATCAGAATTGCCTATTTTTGCCTTGTTACATAGTCCCCCTTAATGAATGTGAATAGTCACCTTCTGGTGCTAGAAGACACCTTACCATTGATGTCAATTGGAAGCATCTTCCAGTGCCGATGCCTTATGGCAGTAGACTGCTTAGCATGTATATGAGCATGTAACAATAAGTAACACAATGCAAACTAAACACAGGGAGACTCACATTACTCATGACAACTTTCCTGTTTAGCCAATCAACAGTATCTACAAAGAATGAAGACATGAAAAGAATGTACATGGATGTCGCTATATAAATAAAGATATACATACATACATATATACATACATACATACATACATACATACATACATACATACAATGCAGGACCCCCAATACAGCTGAAAGACCTTGGACTTTATTATTTGAACTTGTTGAGTTTGCACTCTAAGTGAGCACATTCAATCCGCTGGCTTTTCTGGACCAATATGAAAACACATCTACATGAATACTTTGATATAATATTTGAGACAGCCAGACCTGTGAATAACACTCACATATGTCCACAAAAAGGTGACACAACCTGCACCAAAGTGACACTGTCCAGGACCATCGTAGTTGTTAGAACTGTGCACTAAGTCAAGTTTTATGTAAGATTAATGTTGAAATGAATATGGACTTTCAAAAACCACTAGTGCTTTCATTATTCAGCGTGGTCTCATTCTATTATTACGTATACACTGAAGCAGAGACTTGTAAGCTTATACACAATGTATATTTGAAAGATGATCATATTGATCCATTGGTCCAAGCCTGCAACATAACCCTGACTATCACTACCAACTAAAAATATGTAGATTGGCATTTGTGAACTCAAACAGTATGGTTATTGGAGGTTTTTGTCTGAAAAAAACCCAACAAAAAATTAATTTACTGTGTTTCAGGAACACACCTAATGCTTTCTTCATGTTTTCAAAAATCATAATAATTAAAGAGTCTGAACAGCCCCCAAATCTGTTCAGAAATGTTGAGCACCTGTTTCAACAGAATGCCCACAGACATCATAGTTTGGAGCCAAGGCACCTGTTACCGTATGTCTTACAGCATGTTCTGTTTGATATGAGTAGCAAAAAAACTACATTTATTTTTGAAATATAAAATTGCAAACGTAAAATATATATTATATCTTTTATTGAATAAATATAATAGAGTTTCAGCTAGGAAACTTCAAAGATGGAATTAGTCATTATATTCTTTTTGGATTGGGAGTTTCCAAGCAAGATGAGAATAAAACATCAGAATTGGAAAATGTACAACTATAGTAGTTTTGCTGGTAACTTTATCGGGGGTTAAAATTGAAAGTGTCACGTACGGCACACCTGTGAGTGCGTGAGCTGCATATGGGGCAAGGGTTAATACGCAACTCTCAAGCTGGCCCAATTTTCACCTTCGCAAAGGTCCCTCAAATGAGTAATCTCTCCCCATATACCACTTGTCACAAACAGCACACAAGTGAGCACGTGACTTAGATATGCAACCAGGGTTAATACACACGGCTACTCGAGCCAACTCATCTTTCTCCGCCGCAAAGGCACCTTCAATTGGTTCATATTAACCTCTTATTCAATTGCAATCACATCTATACTGCTGTCACCACCCAAGATATTATGGAAAAATAAGATGTAAAATTAATCTTTGTCATGGTCTCAGTCCCTGTTTATTATAGAAAAAACTATGCACTTAACACACAAAAATCTGTTGTAGCAAAATGTGTCTGAAAATATAAATACTCTCTCCAGAGCGTGCACAAGTTCATTCAGAGACTTAGAGCGTCAAATTAAATGTTTTAATATATAATATATATATATATATATATATTATATTATATATAGTTACATAGTTACATAGTAGATGAGGTTGAAAAAAGACTTCCGTCCATCAAGTTCAACCTATGCTAAATTTAGACAACAGATACTTTATCCTATATCTATACTTATTGATCCAGAGGAAGACAAACAAAAAACCCCATTAAGGGGAAAAATTAAATCCTTCCTGACTCCAAGAATTGGCAATCGGATTAATCCCTGGATCAACATCCTTCCCATCTATACTTATTTGGTATATCCCTGTATACCTTTCCCATCTAAAAAGATGTCCAACCTTTTTTTGAACAAATCTATTGTACTGCCATCACAGTCTCCATGGGTAATGAATTCCACATTTTAACTGCCCTAACTGTAAAGAACCCTTATATAATATATATATATATATATAAATACAGTGCTTCGGTTACAGGAAAAGGATTACAAGAACATACAATTACAGAAAATGCAGGAGAGTTTCTTAAAATAACAGGATAAAACATACAACAGAAATCCCTATACATTACCATATGTCATAGGTTTTTCACAGAGAGGTCACTGGCGCAGAAGTCAGAAATCACGTGTTTGATCCAAACACACCTCGATTGAAATTTGATTTACATAAACCTTGCTCAGACTTATAACTGGTCTTGTTAGATGCTACTCTGTGACACAATTACAGATTTATAACTCTTAGTATGTACAGTAGATGACATCACATGATATTCACATTTTTAATAAAGTCCATCAATGAGAGCACAACCTGTGTGTCACCTCTCTCTGGAATGCCCCTGTGACCGCAGCCTTCTCAGGGGCACCAAGAAACTGCAGACAGGTTCATGAGTGTCAAGGAATCTTTATTGTGAGTGCACAAGGAGATGACACGTTAGCAAGTGGCTTCAGCGTGTTCTGGGACCACCCATAGCATTTATTGCCATTGTTACAGAAAATAAGGCGGTACTGCCCTATTGCAAATCTAAAAACACTATATATGCTTTATTTGAGCTTGCTTAGCTTAAATTACCTCCCTCCCATATATATGTTTTTGCCAAAGTGAAGTTTTAATTGCTCTAGAAAGCACCTAATATTCTGAAATAGTCTCAGAGCAAACTTTGCCCACTCATACATTCTTTCATACAGAAATGGTACAATAACAAAGTGCATCAGGTTACTGATAAATTGTATTGCTATAATTCTGGGCGTTGAGCCACAGGCACAACCTTAGAACTTCTATTGTCAGCGAAAACTCATCTTTACCCACAAACATTTATCCCACGTCCACATAAATTAGAAGAGACAAAATGGATGACCAGTAACCCAGACCCTCTCTCTTCTGTATAGCCCTCATGTCCATAATTCTTTCACACACCAATAATTATTCACGAACGTTGAGGCTTCGAGGTTGACAGAATAGTATCTAGTTAGCATTTATGACCCTCTAAATCCCACGTGTCACTTTTAGTGGGTTATCCATGATAGGACCCCCCAATTAAGTTCTCTTTGAAGCTCCGCACAGACCCAGAAAATGTCTTGGACTGTCATAAACCTACTACATTGTATTTTTAAACCCAAATTGTTGCACCATTAATCCCTGAAACACCAGATGGATTAAAATACATAATATCTCTTGATTACATGGTAGGAAGTTTAGAATGGATGAACCCTGATGAAGTCAAATGTTTTGGTACTTCAGTCCTAGAGGGGCAATGTATTGCAAAGAAATATGTGTTATCTGATTGGCCTGTGCTAATGGGAGAACAATGCATTGCAGACACCTTTGGAACTGAAGGGATTAAGAGGCTGATTCTATGGGCTAGATCCACAGAGCTCCGTTAATGACTCAACGAGCCAGTCGTTAAGTGCTAATGGGGATTTTCAAAGATCAGTAACGATGCGTTACGTGCTGTCTTCAGCCATAACGAGCCTTCCTGTTACTATAAAGGACGCTAGTGCTAATGATACAGTATGCAAGGGCGGTGTTCCCTCTAACAGCGCATATCCCCAGACAACGCAGGGATTTAACGTTACGTTAGTTAGGTGAAAGCTAAAGGTGGAGTTACTCACATGCAGGCCCTGAAATAGTTTTTTTTACAGGGTCTGGATAAGTGAAAGACCACCGTTAGGTCTGATTTAACTAACATATTATTATTTTCAGGGGTTCTTTTCCTCTACCCATCTTCTCTTTTCTAACTTAAATTAAACACACATTCAGGGTTTGGATAGAAGTAACGCCACCTTTGGGTAATACAGGCCATGTAATTTTAAGCTAAGACGACGCAGTGCTAACTTCACATGGCGTTAAGCCTATGCTAATGAGATCACTAACGGACATTGTTTTTGTATATATTTCGCTTTGCGGACACCCGTTAAACTGAGGATAACTTACAGATGTTAGTGGCCCAGATTTAACGGACCTCTGTGTATATACCCCTATATGTGCTAAAGCACAGGTAGGGTCATTTTCAGACAACATTGCAGTACATATAGAATATGCTCCTAAGCCAGTGATATCTGGAAATGGGAGGCCTTGATTCTTATGTACATATCAGGAATAAGAATCAGTGGTTGCAAATAGACATTATGATGTTAAGTTGTTGGCAAGAATGTCAATGTCATGTGTGATGTCCCCACCACGTTGCAGTCTCTTTTATCCAGATCAAAGGCAGGGAAACGTAGTGTTGATGCACAGGAGGGTTTATTTGCCAGGTACAAAGCAGGAACAGGGTTAACTTATAAGATAAAACAGAAACAAAAAGCCTAACTCCTTTTCAGAGTTCTGACTACAGTAATACAGCTTAGTCCCTAACTACCAGTGGGGAAAACTAAGGTCTTTCCCCACTTTAGACACTGTACCTGCAGCTTCCCTTTGCAGTATCTCACAGGGCTGTCTGTGTGTGTGTCTTCAGACCAGCACAGCAGCAGCCCAGGAAGCTGTCTGTGCTGCCTTTTAACCTTGAAGCTCATTAATTAGGCTCAGGTGAGAGTGAAGGGAACACACCCTGGAAAGTGCTGGGTCCTATGTACCTCCCCTCAAACACCTTTTGCTTCAATATATCACATATCCCCCCCATTGCTCAATCGTTATCGGGTGAGCACTTGAAAATAGGGAGGTGTATACTCGGGACAATGCATCAGCATTTCCATGTTTGGAGCCTGGCCTGTGTTCAACTGTGACTGGAACCCCTGGAGACTCAAAAACCAGCGAGTTACCCGAGCATTCTTTTCCTTATTTTGTTGCATGTACTTTAAAGGTGCATGGTCGGTTATTAAGGTAAATTTTCTCCCTAATAAATAATATTTTAGAGTCTCTAACGCCCATTTGATGGCCAAGGCCTCTTTCTCAACTACGGCATATCTCTTCTCATGGACAGTTAGCTTTCTGCTGATATAGATGATGGGGTGTTCCTCCGTTCCGACTCTTTGTGACAGGACCGCTCCTATCCCTACATCGGAAGCGTCACACTGAACCTGAAATTCCCTGGTGAAGTCTGGGGTGATCAGGACGGGATGAGCACATAAGGCGTCTTTTAAGCTTTGGAAAGCTTTCTCCGCCTGGTCAGACTACTTCACCATGACTGAACTCTTCCCTTTCGTTAGGTCGGAGAGAGGGGTTGAGAGGGTGGCAAAGTCTGGTATAAAGCGACGGTAGTAACCGGCCAGGCCGAGGAAGGCTTTAACCTGTTTCTTAGTTACTGGTCTCGGCCATTCCCTAATTGTCTTCAGCTTTGCCACCTGTAGTTTCACAAGCCCTCTACCACCGTATACCCTAAGTACTTGGTCTCTTCTAAACCGATGGCACACTTAGCAGGGTTTGCCGTCAGACCCGCTTCCTCCAGGGAGTCTAAAACTGCCTGTACTTTTCCCAGGTGAGAGTCCCAGTCATTACTGTGAATGATCACATCATCCAGGTAGCTCGCGGCATAATCTGTATGAGACTTCAAAACCCGGTCCATCAATCTCTGAAAGGTTGCTGGAGCCCCATGTAGACCGAAGGGTAGGACCTTATATTGGTATAGCCCGCCTGGTGTGGAAAATGCCGTTTTTTCTTTAGCAGCCTGTGTTAGAGGTACCTGCCAATACCCCTTAGTCAGATCAAGGGTAGTTAAGTATCGGGCATCACCTACCCTGTCTATCAGTTCGTCTACCCGTGGCATAGGGTATGTATCAAATTTGGAGACTGCATTTAGTTTCCTAAAATCATTACAGAACCTGATCGAGTCATCCGGTTTCGGAACCAACACGATAGGGCTCGACCAGTTACTGAATGAATACTCGATTATGTCGAGGTCCAACATTTTCTGCACCTCCTCTTTAACGGCCTGTCGCCTAGCCTCAGGTAGTCTATAGGGCTTAAGATGTATGACCTTCCCAGGTTCTGTATGGATGTTATGGTCAATAACCGAGGTTCTCCCGGGTACAGGGGAGAAAACTCGGGCATTGCGCACAAGAAACTCCTTTACCTCCTGTTTCTGAGGGCCAGATAAGGTGTCAGCAACTTTCACTTCAGGAACAGAAGGTACCTAGATGGTACCGTCCGAACTACAGTAACCAACACTTCCCTCTCTTTCCAGGGCTTTAGGAGATTCACATGATACAACTGTTCTGGCTTCCTCCTCCCGGGCTGACTAACTCTGTAATTGACCTCTCCTACTCTTTCTAGGACTTCGTAGGGTCCCCGCCAGGTGGCCAAAAATTTACATTCTACTGTAGGTACTAGCACCTTATCTCCCGGCCCAAACACCCTAAGTCTGGCATTCCTGTTATAAGAGTTCTGCTGTGAACTCTGGGCTTGCTGCATGTGTCGTCGCCCAATCGGCAACACTGCTGCAATGCGATCCTGCATCTGGGAAATATGCTCGATTATGCTACGGTGGGGTGTTGACTCTGTTTCCCAGGTCTCTTTGAGTATATCCAGTATACCTCGTGGGTGTCTCCCATACAACAACTCAAAAGGGGAGTAACCTGTAGATGCCTGAGGGACTTCTCTTACGGCAAACAATAAATACGGCAAGAGAAAATCCCAGTTTTTACCATCTCGGTCTATGGCCTTCCGTAACATATGTTTAAGAGTCTTGTTAAACCGCTCCACTAGGCCGTCGGTTTGCGGGTGATAGACCGAGGTGTGTAAATGTTTGATATTCAACAACCTGCATAGCTCTTTCGTAACCCGGGACATAAAAGGAGTTCCTTTGTCTGTTAATATTTCCTTGGGGATCCCGACCCGAGTAAACAACAACATAAATTCTTTGGCTATGCCTTTAGCAGATGTATTCCGGAGGGGAACCGCTTCCGGATATCTTGTGGCATAGTCTACAATGACTAGAATGTGTTGATGGCCCCGTGCTGACTTTGGTAATGGGCCTACCAGATCCATTCCGATACGTTCAAAAGGAACTTCAATAATGGGCAAGGGTACTAACGGACTACGGAACGATTTTACTGGTGAGGTCATTTGACACTCTGGACATGTCTCACAATAACGTTCTACGTCTTTGTGTAGACCGGCCAGTAAAATCGCGCCTTTATTCTATCAGTGGTTTTCTTTACCCCTAGGTGTCCTCCCAGGACATGGCTATGGGCCAGGTCCATTACCTGGCTTCTAAAGGGCTTTGGCACCAGTAACTGCTCTAACCTATCAGGGTCATCTCTTTCCACCCTATATAGCAAGTCATTGTTGTAGATAAAGTAGGGTGGTGATGACGTAACCTCAGCGTTAACTGGTACCCCATTTATGCTCACTACTGTGGCTTTGGCGTTTACTAGCGTCAAATCGTCTAGTTGGGCAGAGGCAAACTTTACAGGAGCAACCTGTAAATCCTGAAAATCTAGTTCTGAAGTGTCCTCAACCTCAGGTCCTTCACCTGCCATAACCTCTAATACAGAACCAAGGTCTACTGGATCGGGAACCTCAGACCTCAAGGGCACATCCTGAACACAATCAGACTTCCTTTCCCACAGTTCCCAAAACTATGGGAAATCCTGACCCACTAGTACCTCATACATCAGATTCGGCACTACCTCGACCTGATGATGTACTGGCCCGATGGGGTTTTCTATGTACACTTGTGCAGCCGGGTAAGTACGATCATCCCCATGGATACAGGTTACCTGTAAGGAGACCCCTAGTAGAAACCCAGACTGGACTAGATGTGCAGCGACCAACGTAACTGTACTACCAGTGTCAAGCATTGCACTTAAAGGTATCCCATCTATTTTGACTTCACACATCCTATTCCTCTCTAAATGACCTTTCTCTATCACAGTCTGCTTAACAGCAGAAACCCCGCCCGAAAAATACCTCACAGAAATGTCACATTGCATTCGGTCAAGGTTCATAGGGCAAACTGCTGCCACATGTCCAAGTTCATGACATTTGTAGCACTCAGTGTACTTCCCAAAACTGGGTCGGGGGTTTTTCTCCAGTCTATTGGAAGGAGTGGGGCTAGAGTCCCTTCTATGGGCCGTGGGATTTCCATCTCCTTTATGGGAGTATATGAGTCCCTGTGGGCCACTAGGCCGAGGAACAGTCTTACCAGACCTCCTGATGTGCGGGGACCTGCGACCGGGAAACTCATCGGGACTTGTATTCCAGGCCATCTCCTCAGCAGCAAAGTGGCGTTCCACTAAAGCGACCAACTGCTCTGCGCTGTGGGGGTCATTCTGGCTGACCACTTCTGAACGGTGCGAGGAAGACCACTCAGGAACCGGTCTATGACGACCCTTTCGACGACGGCGGCGGCTGTACATTCGTCAGGCTGGAGCCATTTCCACGCAGAGTGGATGAGGTCGTAGATTTGGGAGCGGGGAGCATTTTCTGCATCGTAACGCCAGGAGTGGAACCGATGGGCCCGAACTGCGACAGTGACACCTAGCCGTGCCATAATCTCAGCCTTCAGGGTTTCATAGTTTTCCGCCTGCTCTGGCTCCAAGTCATAATAGGCCTTCTGCGAGTCCCCCACCAGGAAAGGAGCAATTATTCCAGCCCACTGCTCAACTGGTCACCCTTCGCGCACTGCGGTGCGCTCGAAAATTGACAGGTACGCCTCAACGTCATCGTCCATCGTCATCTTCTGAATAAGGTGCGATTTTACCTGGTGAGCGACCTGTGGGGCCACGCTAGTCTGGGCGGTAATTTTCTCCCCCAAGACTCGGAGCTCTCGGTGTAGGCAAAGTTGCGCCTCATGTTGTTCTTCCTTTAGCGTCTGATGTAGGGACACCGCCATCTGCTTTACTAACGCCGTAGTACTTTCCGTTTGTGACTTTGCAATCTGTTGTAAGCTCTCATTATGGGATTTTGACATCTCCTGCAAACCCCGCAACAGAATAGCAGCATTTTCTGTTTGCTTCTACTGGAGCGAGGATAGAAACGCCTCCATTTTCCACTTTCACTGCCTTGTGGACTGCCCGCATTAAACTCCACCAATTGTGATGTCCCCACCACGTTGCAGTCTCTTTAATCCAGATCAAAGGCAGGGAAAGGTAGTGTTGATGCACAGGAGGGTTTATTTGCCAGGTACAAAGCAGGAACAGGGTTAACTTATAAGATAAAACAGAAACAAAAAGCCTAACTCCTTTTCAGAGTTCTGACTAATACAGCTTAGTCCCTAACTACCAGTGGGGAAAACTAAGGTCTTTCCCCACTTTAGACACTGTACCTGCAGCTTCCCTTTGCAGTAGGATGAAGCCCAATGTTGAGAGAAAAAAACTGGCATAGCGCAGATCAACCAAGGTAAACAAGTTTATGGCAATAAAAGTATTATACTCACATTCTAACAATAAAAAACGGGCATATCACACTGCAATAGTGTAAGAAGAGTGACTGCAGCCAGCTGGCTCACCGTCCCGCAACGCTCCCCCCTTCTCCGTCTCTGCCTCCGGTCAGCTGTCACACTGTTCCGACTGGCGTCTGACGTCAGATCCGGGTCCGGTAAGGGCTGGATCTTCCGCAACTTCTCTGCTGACAGCTCCGTGCTGGATGAGACTCCCACTCTACGCGTTTCGCCACGTGTTAGCGTCGGCTTCGTCAGGAGTGTGGAGTCTCAGAATACAATGCTAACTTAAATAGCTTGGTGATCTAATTGATGATCTAATTCATGATCAGATACAGGCTGTTTCTTAAAGCGCTAGTGTGGTGACTCATGATATTATAATCACTTATACACACTAATGGGGTTAAAATCTCAATACAGGTGACATATGTATTTACAACATGGGATGAAAAAAATTAAAAAAATGGGATGAACGAAATTCTTGAAGGGATACTATATCAAACTCTGATGTATACTGTATATAAATAAATGAGTGTATATATATATATATATATATATATATATATATATATATATATATATATATATGTGTATATATAATAAATATATAAATGGTGGTGCACTCAATGAGACAATTGGGTCCTCACAGACAAAAAACAGTTACGTATGGGGATGTACATAAATTTAAAATATAAATATATGTATATAAAGCATGATTCCTATAAATGCACTTCTGTGTCAAAGTGTACACAGATACTACAAATAGATACACTCACTAAGTATCAAATATCTTATTTTGACAGGAAAGCAACAAACTTTCTAAAATAGTTCTCACTAAACATAAATCTAAAAACAATCAAAAATATGAAACATGCAGCAGACTAGCAGAAAATTATACAAATTAAATATAAAATATGCGGCAAACTTGCATAAAATTATACAAATTAAATATAAAATCCTATAGTTGGATGGCGTTATTACATAAAATGGGTGAATATGGGAGTGAATCAAAATAATATATAAATAACACTGTCACACGCTCACTAGATATACTATTAGATGAACAAATACTAAAACCTAAATACACTGAATACAAAGGCTATTACAAAAGGCAAGAGGAGTTGGATATGCTCTAAACAGACACCTGAATGGGGAGACAAAAACCAACGTTAGGGACAGCTTTATTTATTTCAAGAATGGCATAATGTCCAACTCCATGTTAAGTCCCCCTGGAGTGAGACTTCCTAAACGGTGAATCCAGAAAGATTCCCTCCTCAAAAGCTCATTCTCTCTGTCCTCCCCTCTCCAGTGTTGCTTTACTTGTTCTATGACTGTATAAGTCAGACCTGTAGAATCTCCTTGATGTACTGTGGAGAAATGGTCAGAAACACTATGGTTCTTCACTTGTCGTTGAATGCTGCTGAGGTGTTCCAGGATCCTAGTTCTAATAGGTCGTGCAGTCTTGCCCACGTATTGTAATTTACATGGGCACTCTAATAAATATACGACGTGGTCTGATCTACAGGTAAGGCTAGTTTTTATGTTGAAGCTTTCATTAGTGACATTTGAGCAAAATTTTGCAACATTTGAAGTTTTAAACTGGCACGCCCTGCAAGTTTTACACCCATATAATCCTTTATTTTGACACAGCCACTTGTTCTGGCTTGGGTTTTTTTTGTCTTAGTCCACTGGTTGCCAGTTTACTCTTCAAATTATCAGCTCTTCTAAACAATACATTGGGTTTCTCAGGAATTACACTTCCTAATATGGAATCATTTTTAAGAATATCCCAATGTTTGTTAAGAATCTTTAGAATCTTATTTGATTCCTTGTTATAGCCAGTAATGAATGCAAAGTCTAAATGTTCTTTTTTCTTCTTACTTTTAGGTCTCAACAACTTGCTTCTATTTCTACTGTTTCTACAATCGCTCTATCCAACAACCTCTCATCGTATTCCTTCTCCAGAAATCTCTGTTTAATAAAATCTGCCTGTTCCACAAATTGATCATGATCTGTGCAATTTCTTTTGAGTCTGCTAAATTGCCCCAGTGGTACATTGTCCATCCAACGTGGCAAATGCCCACTGGTTCTCAAAATGTAGTTGTTTTTATCAATTGTTTTGAAAAAGGTTTTAGTCTTGATTGTATTGTCCTCTAGATATATCTCAAGATCTAAAAAATTGATCAGGTTTGAACTAAAGGTACTTGTAAAATTTCAATTGTGTGTGTTTGTGTTAATATGATCAAAAAATAAATTCAACTCCTGTTCACTTCCCTTCCAAATTAAAAACACATCATCGATGAAACGGCGCCAGAGTACCAGGCCCGCCCCAGGTCCTTCCCCCATGGGCCAGATGGTCTCCTCCTCCCAGACCACCATGAAGAGGTTGGCATAATCATCAATTAGATCACCAAGCTATTTAAGTTAGCATTGTATTCTGAGACTCCACACTCCTGACGAAGCCGACGCTAACACGTGGCGAAACGCATAGAGTGGGAGTCTCATCCAGCATGGAGCTATCAGCAGAGAAGTTGCGGAAGATCCAGCCCTTACCAAACGACGGATCAGGATCTGACATCAGACGCCAGTCGGAACAGTGCGACAGCTGACCGGAGGCAGAGACGGAGAAGGGGGGAGCGTTGTGGGACGGTGAGCCAGCGGGCTGCAGTCACTCTTCTTACACTATTGCAGTGTGATATGCCCGTTTTTTATTGTTAGAATGTGAGTATAATACTTTTATTGCCATAAACTTGTTTACCTTGGTTGATCTGCGCTATGCCAGTTTTTTTCTCTCAACATTGGGCTTCATCCTCCTGAGAACCTGATCCACCTAGATGACAACTGTACCATCGCCCAACCACTGACTTTTAAGTCACCCCTGTCTATTTGACTCTTACATCTTGTAAGTAGTCAATCTATTAGAGCCAAGTAGTTTGGAGGTGTTTCTCACATTGCCATTTTGCTGTACTTAAATTTATCTTTGTTTCCTCCCCATGCTCCCCTTGGATTTTGTGTGTTTTGCTATTCTCACGGACCACAAGAACCTTCTTTACATAGAAAACGCTCGACACCTTGGTCCACAACAGGCTCGTTGGGCTCTTTTTTTTTCTCGATTCGATTTTCACCTTTCCTATATCCCCGGGACCAAGAACGTAAAGGCAGACGCACTCTCCCGAATACATTCTTCTGAAGAGAGACCAGAGGAACTTTTGGAGACCATCCTTCCACAAGAGAGGATCCTCGCCATGTCTTCTTTCAAGAATCTTGACAAGATTTTGCACTCCCAGAGACGCATTCCCAAGGACTTGGTCGTTCCCGACAACAAACTCTTCGTACCTTCCAAATTTGTTACAGAGGTCATGTGTTGATGTCACTCCTCTAAATCTGCAGGTCAACCAGGTTTTAAGAAGACTACTGATCTCATTCGTCGGAATTTCTGGTGGCCAAGGATGTCTCAAGATATTCTGGAGTTTACTCGCGCCTGTCCCACGTGCGCTCAAAGCAAGACTCTTTGTCAAAAGCCTCAGGGTTTTCTGTTAGCTCTTCCAGTTCCCGACCGCCTCTGGTCCCACATTTCGATGGACTTCATCGTGGACTTGCCCAGGTCCAGAGGAATGAACACTATCTTGGTGGTCATGGACAGGTTCTCAAAGATGTCTCATTTTATTCCATTTAAGGGATTACCCACCTCCCCGCCCTTGCTGATATCTTTACGGAGCAGATTTTCCGGATTCATGGGATTCCTTCGTCCATTGTTTCTGACAGAGGTTTTCAGTTCGTATCCAAATTTTGGAGAGCTTTTATGAAGAGATTGGGTATCTCTTCTTCTTTTTCTTCCGCCTATCATCCTCAGTCCAATGGACAAACAGAGAGAATCAATCAATCCCTGGAGAAGTACCTGAGATGTTTCATATCCGATTTCCAGGATGATTGGGCTCAACTCCTTCCTTGGGCAGAGTACGCTGTCAATTCTACTAAAAACGAGGCCATCCGGGAGTCGCCCTCTTTATAAATTATGGGTTCCACCCTCCCTGTCTTCCAATCCCCAACAACCCTTCTGGAGTACCAGCCGTAGATGAATGCATTTCTTCCCTCCAAACCGCATGGTCCAGGATTTAGTCTACCCTTCTCGACTCTGCCCGCAGATCGAAACTACAGGCCGATCGTCGTTGTCATTCGGCGCCCAGTTACAAGCCATGGGATTTGGTATGGCTCTCCTCTAAGAATATCAACCTCAAGGTACCATCTCCAAAATTGGCACCTAAGTTCCTGGGTCCCTTCCCTATTTGTGAACAAATCAATCCTGTGGCATTCCGGCTCCAACTACCACACAGTATGAAGATTCCCAATGTCTTTCATGTGTCCTTCTTAAAACCATTCATCACCAGTCACTTCTTTCCGGATCAGACTCATAAACCGGACCCTATAACTGTCCAAAATAATGAGGAATACGAAGTTCACTCTCTTTTGGATTCTCGCCTATCCAGGGGCCAGCTCCAGTTCTTGGTGCAGTGGAAGGGCTTTGGCCCTGAAGAGAGATCCTGGGTACCTTTAAAGGACATTCACGCCTGACCCTTCTTAAGTCCTTCAGGAAAACGTTTCCAGAGAAACCTTTCATGGACCGTCCTGAGGCCGTTCCTGAAGGGGTGGGGTATTGTCAGGAATCGGCGTTCTCCACGCTCCCCACACAGAGCACTCTCTTCTCACAGGGAGCCCCTGGACACACAACTCAACCCTACCTTACCGGTCTCAGCGGCTTCCCGACCCAGCCGCCGTCGCGGGATCACTCCCCTCTGCGATTCCTCTGCTCAGCGTCGGGCGCGCCCACAGCCTCCCGCGCGCACACCTGCACCCTCCTCTGGTGCGGTCCACGCGCGTACACGCGTTACGGAGCGCGCTCATTCTGCACTTTCTTCTTCCTTTCCCCCGGACCTCAGGCTCCGCCCCTGCACGCCGCACGGGAATACTCAGGTTACCAACAAGACTCACCTGGCTTGTTATGCCTGCACCAATCTGCAGTGTCTCCCTGTAGCTCTTCCTGTTCCGTCTCCATTCCGGATTGGATCCCCCTGCTTTATCTAGCTCCTCTCTGCTCTCAGTCTTTGCTCGACATAGTCTCTGTATGGAAGTACTCCTGGATTCTCTTAGTGTTTTCTCAGGTTCTGACGCGGCTCGTACGACTACCACCCCTGGCTCTCGATCTCGGCACTCCTTGGACAACGCACACTCTGGTTACCCCTTGAACCTTGCTTGGACTACAACCTACCTGCACTATCCACTCCCTGACCTCGGCAAGGCATTCTTCACTCTCTCTCTTCAACTGGTACCGGCAAGTATTGTCTACCTTTCTACACCTGGCCTGGCAACACTTTATACCACGCTCCGGACACGCTCCCTTTGCTGCGAGTGCGTGTATTACCACTTCCCCCTTCAGCTCAGGGGACGGGTCTGGTCTGCGGGCAGCACCGGCGTAACAATATGAAATGTTGTGTTTATATGTTTTCTTTTCTCTTTGCATAGATTAAATCGGTGGTCTGGGGTGGCTTAGGCTGCGTCCATAGAGTGCAGCCATGTGGAGGCTAAGGGAAAGCAAGTGCTTTCCCAGGCCATAGAACTCGGGGCATGGGGGGTGTTCCTGGAGGCATTCCCAATGACATCACAGAGCTGGTTCGCCCTCATTGGGCAAACCGCTCATGTGACCGCCCTATCGCGCGAGAAATCAGCTTTAAATGATTTCTCGCGCATCGTGCGCCCTCTTTTGTCTCCGCGTCCGCACGCCGCATGGACGCTGTGACAGGGTGAATGAACGTCACCAGCTCTATGCCTGGCAGACATATGTGTAGGTATCCAGTGCAGCAGTGACGAGGTTAACTTTCAGCTGGGAAGCTCCTGACAATTAGAGTGGTCCCAGCTGCATAATCAAGGTATTTAAAAAAAACCCTGGCTGCACACACGAGGGCTGGCAGGTCAAGAGATAGGACTGAAACGCTGAAGTAGATTACTGCTATAAGGTCTGTCTTCCAAATGCATGTTTGATGAACTGTCTGGGTTTTTGTATGCTGAAAAGACGCTTTTGTTTTGTATGCTGAAAAGAAGCTGTTTTGTTTTTTTTGTATGCTGAAAAGAAGCTGTTTTGTTTTTGTGTGCTGTATTTTTAAGGCTCAATAAATAAGACTTATCAAGAAACCCCACGTGTGGTTGTATGTACCCTGCAACATATGGTGTCAGAAGTGCTGGGATTTTGAGAGGCCCTGCAGTTGAAGGGCCACACACACAAAAAAAAATGGAAGAATTTTTAAAAGCGTTTCTGTGTGAGCATGCCCAACTACAGGCAGAGGGAGATGAAAGACTATTGCAGCAGCAAACCCAGCTCCTAATCCAGCAGCAGGAAGCACAGGATGAGCAGATGGCCAGGTTGCTGACTCAATCCCAGGGTGCTGCCAGTCCAGAACTTGCGAACAAACCCCCGGTCCTCCTGAGGAAAATGGCTCCAAACGAGGATCCAGAGGCTTTTCTACTGACGTTTGAAAGAGTTGCCGAAGCCCAGGGCTGGTCTGCAGATCGCTGGGCAAACGCTTTGGAGAAGGAGAAGCCCAGACCTCATATCAGGGCCTCCCAAACAAGTAAAAGCTGCCATACTGGATCGCTTAGGTCTGACCCCAGAGACCTACCGGCAGTAGTTTCGGAGCCTGAAATACACCGCTAAGATGAGACCCTGGGTCCTCGCTCAGCGGTTATTGGACTTGTGTACTCGCTGGATACAACCTGAGGAGCGCACTAAGGAGGCAATTCTTGAGCAAGCTGTTTTGGAACAATTCCTACAGGTAATACCCCCTTCCGCACGCTCTTGGGTAAAACGCCATGCTGCTGAAACCCTAGCTTTGGCGGTCCGACTCGTTGAGAACGTCCTTGGGGCCGAGGAGTAGGCGAGTGTCCTTGACCCGATGGATCCGACTCCACCAGCACTTGCGGACGCCCAAAGAAGGAGGTCGGACCAACGGGGAACCTACAGTCCATCCATACGCAACCGCCAAGTCCCACGGAAGGAGCAGTCGTTCCAGCAAGGGAGGGGTTCAAATGTTGGCCCCTGCCGAGACCCTCATCTACTTCCTGTCGGCTCGTCGCCAAATTAGAGGAACTTCAGAGGACATCGCACACAGGACCCATCGGAGGCCTGGTCTCCAGTATCCGGTCCCGCTGAGCGGTATCCACGACACCCTCCGGCAAGGGAACCCTCTCCATCTTCGGCCTGCGGAGAACAAGGCCACTGTCATGTGGACTGTCCACAGATGGAATGCACCTTCAGCAGGACAGTCGCCTCGGCCATCCACAGAGAAAGTGACAAGCCTTGGCTACTTCCTGTCCAGATTGGTGGTAAAACCGTCCAGGCACTTATAGATTCAGGCTCTGGAAAAACGCTGGTCTTCCGGGAACTGTTATCGCCTGACGTGCTTTCCTTTGACTACCCATGGAGTAAAATGGTATCCGACGGCCAAAATCCAACTACAGGTGAAAGGTCAGGAGGCCAGGATCGAAGTAGGAGTCGCTCCTTGGCTCCCTGCCCCCGTTTTGTTCGGTCGTGACTGGCCTTTCTTTTCAAACCTAATGGCTCAAGTCTCTCAGGAGGAGCCTCATTCTCTGACTCAGGAGAAACCTGGTAAACTGTTCCCCTTTTCGGCCGACCTGTTCCCCAGTAGACACCGGGTTCCAAACACTCGGAGGCAAAGACGCTGTGACAAACAGGACTGGTTGCAGAGATCTGGGACTTAAGGTGGCCATACTAATAGGCATAAGTCACAAGTTGTGACTGGGGATGGCCAGAAAGAGGGAGAGATAGGCCCTGAGGATTTACCAGAGCTATGTCTCCCTGATTTTCGCCAGAGGCAGAGGGAAGACACAGTCCTGGCCAAACAATATGATAAAGTGGTAAAGATTGATGATCAGATATTGAATGCACAAGGGGTAAGGGTGTTCCCTCATTTTGAATTGTCGAATGATATCCTGTATAGGGTGAACAAGCAGATACAAACAGGGGAGGTCACCAGACAAATATTGGTTCCCAAGGCGTTTGTTAAAACTGTCTTCACCCTAGCCCATACTGTCCCTTGGGGTGGTCACCTGGGTAGAGACAAAACCTTGGACCGTATTTCGTTCCGCTTCTATTGGCTAGGGATGCATAGTGACATTGCTAAGTTATGTGCGGCATGTCCTGAGTGCCAGCTAACTAGTCCGAAGGGACAAAAACCAGCCCCCTTGGTTCCTCTACCCTTGGTGTCTGTTCCCTTTGAGAGGATTGGTGTAGACTTGGTATTACCGCTGGAGACTTCTGCGAAAGGACACAGGTTTATTCTCGTAATAGTCGACTATGCAACAAGATATACTGAGGCGTTCCCCCTGAGGACAGCAACGGCGAGGCAAGTAGCCAACAAATTGTTGGAGCTGTTCTCACGGGTTGGACTTCCCCAGATTATGTTGACAAACCAAGGTACAAATTTTATGGCTAAACTGATGCAGGATATCTTAAAATTACTAGAAGTCAAGTCTGTTCGGACATCGTCTACCATCCACAGACTGACGGATTGGTGGAAAGATTTAACCGAACTCTAAAAGGTATGCTGAGAAAATTTGTAGATTCAGAGAAGAGAGCCTGGGATGAACTTTTTCCTTTTCTGCTATTCGCAGTGCAGGAAGTTCCCCAGGCCTCCACGGGGTTCTCTCCATTTGAATTATTGTATGGCCGCCAACCCCGGGGAATCCTAGACCTCCTAAAGGAGTCCAGGGAGGAACAGCGGTCCCCTTCTAAGAATACCCTGCAATATGTACTAGACCTTAGGAAGCGCCTAGATGTGGTCGGCCATTTTGCTAGGGAGAATCTTAGATCAGCCCAGGACAGTCAGGAGAGACATTACAATCAGAATGCTTGCATGAGAGTGTTTCACCCGGGAGACCAGGTGATGTTATTATTACCCAGTTGTTAGAGTAAACTCCTAGCCAAATGGCAGGGCCTATTTGAAGTACTCCGCCGCACGGGTGATGTGGATTACGAGATCGCTCAACCAGGGTCCAGGAAGGGTAAACAAATTTACCATGTGAACTTGCTGAAACCCTGGAAGGGGCAGTGGTCTTTATTCATACACCCGGTGGAGGAGGAAATGGACCTGGGTCCTCAGCCCCCACGGGAGAACATCTTGGGTGACGATAAAATCCCAATGGGTAGACAATTGTCCTCTGAACAAAAAGGGGACGTGTTAGAAATAATTACACAATTCAATGATTTTTTTCTGAATTACCAGGGCAAACTAATTTAGTTTCCCATGTGATAGAGACAGCACCTGGGGTAAAAGTACGTTCTCGTCCTTACAGGTTGCCTGAAAGCCGTAAGGCCCTGGTAGAGAAGGAGGTACAAGAAATGTTACATTTAGGCGTGATTGAGGAATCATGCAGTGAGTGGTGTAGTCCTCTAATTATGGTCCCTAAACCCGATGGGAAGGTAAGATTTTGTGTGGACCTCCGAAAGGTCAATGCGGTATTCAAGTTTGACGCATATCCAATGCCAAGGGTGGACGAGTTAATTGACGTCCTTGGTAACGCGGAATATATATCCACGCTGGACTTAACAAAAGGATAATGGCAAATACCTTTAGAGGAAAAGTCCAAGTGCAAAACAGCCTTTGCCACTCCCATGGGTTTATACCAGTTTGTGACAATGCCATTTGGACTGCATGGAGCCCCAGCCACATTTCAGAGGCTCATGGATAAAGTACTGAGACCTCATAGGGCTTATGCCGCGGCCTACCTAGATGACATTGTCATTTATAGTAAACACTGGCGGGCCCATCTAAATAGGCTGAAAGCGGTCCTCAAGTCGCTAAGAGAGCCAGGGCTCACAGCCAACCCTAAGAAATGTGCCTTAGGTAAGGCGGTGTAACGGATCGGGGGACTCGCTCTTCCCAGCGTGTCCCCATCACCTTGGTTCCTCCGGCTAACCCTTCCGTTTCCTTGCCTTCCTGTTCTCTGCCTCATTCCCTCGCGGCGCGGTCGGCACGCTCCGGTTCGCGGTCTGCGCGCATGCGTGGTCCCCTCACTGTGGGCGTTCCCGGTCCCTGGTCTCCCGTCAGGGGACTCACGCCTCTCGGCGTACCGCCGTCTCCCTACCTGGTTCCTCCACTCCTTCTCCCTCTCATACTCTCCAGCCGAGCACCTCCTCCGCGATGCTTCCCCCATGCTCTGGTACTCGCGCGTGACTGTGTTACAGAGGGTGTGCGCACCCGCTCTACTTACCAACTCTCCCCAGGTACTGGCTCCGCCCCCCGGAGGTTTCAGGCTATTACCCTAGATTACCTCCCTGTCTCCTTCACTGCTCTCATGCAACCTATCCCTGCAAGCTCCCTGACAAACCCCTGCTCCACCCCTTCCTGCTATTTGTCCTCCCTCCTTTATAACCCCAGTCTGTCCTCTCATTCCTTACTCTGCATAGCTTTCCTGTAGCTCCTGTGTGTGCAGTGTCTATGCCCAGCTCCCTTATCTGTTTCAGCTCTGGTTCCTGTCCCTGCCCCTGTTTGGATTCCCTTGGTTTGAATTTGAACTCTGCTTTGGACTTTGACTATGCTGCCTTCTCCTGCCCTTGTACCCTGGCTTTCGGACATCACTACGCTGCTCTCTCCAATCCCTGGACTCTGGCTCTTGGACAATACCTTCTGACATCTGGCGCCCCGGACTCAGCAAGTATAACGTTAACCCTTACTCACCAGGCCCGGCAACGCAACTACCACACTCCGGGCACGCCCTCACTGCTGTGGGTGCGTGTTATACCCTTACCCACCTCAGTACTGGAGACTGGCCAGGTCTGCGGGCATACAGCCATTACAGGCGGAAACCAAGTAAGGGTATGCAGTGGGTGGTGGAAAAGTAAGGCCACTAGCCGATAAGGTAGCTGCCCTGAAAGAAGTTCCGACCCCCCGAACAAAAATGCAGGTACGCTCCCTGTTGGGTTTAGTAGGGTACTATCGGAGGTTCATCCCCAACTACTCGGAAGATGCAGCCCCACTAACAGACTTCACAAAAAAGTGTGCCCCTACACAAGTGGTATGGTCAAGGGAGTGCCAGAGAGCCTTTGAGGAGGTAAAAGGTGTCTATCAGAGTGTCCTTAGAAGCCGAGACTTCAATAAGCCTTTTATTGTACAAACCGATGCCTCAGAGATAGGGCTAGAGGCAGTGCTCTCGCAACAGTTTGAGGGAGTGGAACATCCGATCCTTTATCTGAGTAGGAAATTGATCCTAAGGGAAAAAACTACTCAGTAATTGAGAAGGAGTGTCTCGCAGTAAAGTGGGCAATCGAGGCCATTCAGGCACTACCTGGCAGGAGTCCATTTTACATTGGTAACAGACCATGCTCCATTAAAATGGTTAAATACTATGAAAGACTCCAATGCTAGGTTGACCCGGTGGTATATGGCCCTCCAACCCTTCTCGTTTGAGATTCAGCACAGGCCTGGAAAAGAAAATGCCAATGCTGATTTCTTTTCTAGAGAAGGGGTGGATGGTCGGGCTTCAGCCGTGCGTTGCCACAGCCACACACTAACAGGGAAGGAATGTGACAGGGTGAATGAACGTCACCAGCTCTATGCCTGGCAGACGTATGTGTAGGTATACAGTGCAGTAGTCCATACCATGGACGCAGCCTAAAACGTGGGAACTTGTGGGCCCCAAAAACTGCACAAGACGTATCAAAGAAAATAATCCTATTGATTTCAATTAAACTTTTTTCTTTGATACATCTGGTAGTTATTTTACCACCATAATTGCTCCACCTTTGGCTTCATACATATACAGGCATACCCCGCATTAACGTACAGTACGCACTTGGACAGGAGCATGTATGTAAAGCGAAAATGTACTTAAAGTGAAGCACTACCTTTTTCCCACTTATCGATGCATGTACTGTACTGCAATCATATACGTGCATAACTGATGTAATTAACACATTTGTAACAGGCTCTTTAGTCTCCCCGCTTGCACACAGCTTCGATACAGGTAGGGATCCAGTATTGCTGTTCAGGATGTGCTGACAGGCGCATGCGTGAGCTGCCGTTTGCCTATTGAGCTTTATGTACTTAATCGCGAGTGTACTTAAAGTGAGTGTCCTTAAACCGGGGTATGCCTGTACCCATTTATCAGAAATGTTACCTGAACCCGGGCATATGGATAACCCCCGGTTCCGCAGATATTTGTAGTTATTTTGTGCCGATGTTGACAGAAAAAAAAATCAAATATGGAGGCGGACTACAAACATGATGATTAATAGAAAGCCGCAAAGTAATCTAATGACACTGTTGGTTTTCTATTGACTGCTGGAGCGATCCCTGGAAGCCATTTTGTTTTCCCAATTTTCCCAGTGGACCCCTGGTCCAGCCTGGGCTCACCGTTCTTGGACCGTTCCGGGGGACCCCCTTGTTCAGGTGAAATAAAACTAAATACTTCTGTTTTGTCGGGTTGCTCCTTTAAAAGTTCAGGTGCAACAAATTGGGATAAATTGTATATAGTTGATGACGCATTATGTGACATTATATAATTCTCCAGTAACTTTTAGTGCCTGAAAAATATTTATATAAAATATGTTTGCGGATTCTTAATAAGTTAAATGCCCTTATAACTAAAGATAACTCCTTTGTTGGAGTGTTTAGCGTTTTTTTTTTTTCACAATTAATTTACAAAAAAGTAGAAATGTTTGCCATAAAATTCGCAAGATCATAAGGTCATGTGACCTTGCTTTCTTTAACAAAATTGGGTTCAAATTGACAAAAACATGTAAAAATAGTGAAATGTCATAATTTTTTGCAAAAGTTTGAGAATGAATTGGTGAACATTGGCAATATTTTTCTCAAAATTCCGGAAATAAATTACCAAACTATTGTACTCCAAAATATCCTGAACATTTTGTTAAACTGTGAATGAAAAAAAAACCTGCAAAATGCAGAGGCCCTTGTGTCATTCAGCGAAAGTCATGCACTTTCTGCTCATTTGCTAGAGGAGATCACCTTCAACCTTGCACCGGATCAGTGGATACGATCAGAACAGAATATGAGAACGTCCTCTTCCATTAGCGTCATCACAGTGATGTCACAATTATATGATCGCTGCGCAGCAATTAAATTATCACAACTTGCCAGATGGAACTTGTGCCCGGTGGCACTAAGGCCGCGTGCATAGTACTGGTGTGTGTGGCTTCGCACACGCCTGTAATTGCCGCGATCTGTGTCCAGCAGGGTTGCGCGATGGGTGGCATGGCAAGGGCGTGCCCATGATGTCACGTGAGCGGTTCGCCCTCATTGGCTGAACCTCGCACGGCAAATTCAAACCAGTTTCTCGCACGAAGTACTGGTCGCCTGTCGCACGCGCACACATGATATATTCACAAGCCAATTGGCACCCATTTGTTTGTATTCGGTGCGAGAGATGGCGCTCATGCTATTGGATCTACTATGGACGCCGCCTAAAAGGGTTAATATGGCAATGCTGCATATTTTTTTTTTTGGCAAACTTATTTGTAAAAATGTTCTCAACCACACCTTAGGCTACTTCCATAGAGCCTCAGCCCGCACTCCTCCGCGCTGACGCTGAGGCTCGCCTGCCCGGTCAGGAGCGATCCCATGGACTGGCAAACGAGCCAGGTGCACGATCGGGGGGCGGCGAAAGCAGTGACGTCGCTGGGTCAATAGCCCGCGACGCACCGACGTCAACGTCACGGCGCCAACATCACGGTGCCGTGACGTTGACGCTGCTTTGGTGGGATTGGAGGTATTCAGCCGACAGCGCGCTGAGAAACAGGCTCTGCTGTCGGTTAAAAATTCCAACGCCTCAGCACGCCTGCGGACGCTCACGTGAGCCCCCTCTAAAGACATCCTCATTGAGGATGCAGGCGCTCAGCGTGGCTTCCCCTGCTATGGACGTAGCCTTAGTGTGAAAGTGACAAAATCCCTCCACTGTACAGGGTACAGCAAATAAAAATAACACTTGTGAGCACATTCACATTTCTCAGACAGGTCTGCAAACCTACTTTACACCAGGGGTGCGCAAATTGGGAGGCACAAGATTTTGCCCACAGCATTTAAATTAAATGCTGGGGGATCGCATAAGGCCTCTTCAATGTCTCGTACCTTGTCTTTGGTGATGTGTCGCTATGGCAACGCGACATCAAATGGCGCCTCTGGGTCACGTTGCCATGGCAACGTGACATCACGTGACCCTGCAACGCCATTTGACGTCGCAGAGAAGGAAGAAGGGGGGGCGTGAGCCGGTGAGTAGAGCAGGCAGGGGTGTGCAGGGGGAAAAGTTTGTGCACCCCTGCTTTACACCATTATCTCTTAGCATACAGTACTTCCATTGCAGCCAGCCATTCTGGGAAATTACATGCAAATGAGCACGCAGTAATTATGGCCTGTACACTAAAACTTTCAAATTGTTCCATAATTCTTTCCTCTCAACGGTAATGGCATTTTCCAAAGAATATGTGTTGAGTTTTGTTTTGGTTACTAGCTGTATTACTATTCCAAATTTGGCATTTGGGCCTCAAACTGAGATACACATTGGGAAATAAGTATTTTTCTCTGCTGTGCTGGCTTCATGGTTCTGCTGTTAATGCCTATGTGAAAAGTTGAGCTGTATTCAGTATTAAAAAAACCCACAGTATGAATAACAATAATTGGTACACAGGAGTGGTGTATAACCCTGTAAAGTAGGAATCCCGGGGAATCAGCAAATCTTTTTGAGTGTGGGCAGGTGATAATGACCGTGAGCCTGTCAGTAAGAAATGCAACTTTTTGTGCAGGGTTGAGTGAGGCGTAGGCGCTTTGACAAAGCACATGCGAGACATGTTGGAGAACTTGCAAGCACCACATATTTTTACATTTGAATCAACAAACATCGTTCTTGGTCACCACGTCCAGCGTTGCCTTTTTTGGCTGTGCATCGGCTTTTCCCTGTTTGGATCCTTCCCCCTTGCCTATGCATATAGCCCCACGGTTACAGAGGCCTCGTACTTTTCTCCACAACAATTAAACTGAATGCTGGGGGAGAGCACAGGCCTGTGTAACTCTGTTACCTTCTCCATCGCCATCTCTTCCTGCAGGTTCCCTCATGATGGTGCCGCAACGTCAAATAGCATTGCATTGCTATGACAACGGGAAACCCTGCGGAGGAGATTGCGAAGGAAAAAGTAAGAGGCCCCGCACCACATGTCCAAGCACATATGTCCCTGCACCGAGCCGCGCCATATTCCCAGCAGGCCCTGTGTGCCACACCCAATCTGTAGCAAATCTGTGCGCAGCGCAGTAGGAAGTGAAGACTGAATCAGTCATCTTGAGTGGGGTGTTTGTTTAATATATTGATTGATGGACTTTTGGTTGTCTTTCTATCTTTACATTGTCAGTGCCATGACCAGCCCTTTTATTCCTGTGCAGCCCAGAACACTTTGCATTGTGGCAAAATAATGCTAAGTCTTACAGCAAAGTCCACAACGCGTGTGGATCACAGCCTCTGTTAATGGCTCTTTTTCGTTGTGGCTGACGTGAATAAATACACTTACTTCCATGTGTAACTTTGTCTAATTGGACACATTCTCCTTTTCTTAAAATGTTCTTTCACCCTGACACAACCATCTGTTTACACTTCATTCCCCCACCGTTTCCCAACTGCCTCCTTTCCTCCAACACCTGTTATACTCCCCAACAATGAATTCCTTGCTATTTCTCCTGCAATGTGCTACATATCATGTGCTGAAGAAAGCTGGGTTTATTCCATTTTGGGATGTTAACACATCCTGTAATTAGTCTGTCACCACAATGAGCATATCCAAACTAGTTCATATTACATGAGACAACAATATTCCCATGTCACTGTGCCAAACTCTATACTATTCATGTATGTAATGTACAACAACTATGTGCGTCTGTGATGCTATCATAATATACAATTGAGGGTGGTGTAGAACAGGCCTGTCCAGTGTGACTCATTTGTAACGAGTCTCACACATTGCAAAGAGTTTCAGCTGTTTTTAGCATAAATAGTCTAAGTGTGAGTCTTACTATGGCAAAATCGGAATTTTTCTGTTAAATCACTTAGATCAGGGGTATGCAAACTGGGGGTGGGATTTTCTGTGGGGGGTGCGTGGCGGCTGCAAAGGTCCCGCACTCTCCCCCAAGGCATTTAAATGAAATGGCGGGGAAGGCGCGCAAAGCCTCTGTAACTAAGTTACCGTAGCGTCATTTGAGACCAGAGCCGAGCAGGAAGGGGCGCAAGCCGGGGAGGAGAGAAGGAAGGGGTACGCAGGGGGAAAGGTTTGAGCACCCCTGACTTAGATTATATGCTTTTTAGGGCATGGACTCATTGTGAAAAGTATACAGTGAAAAAAGTGCTACTATAGTGACTCATTTATTAATGTGAACTACATATAATCAGGATAGCAATAGTTAGAAATAAGTTTAGGTTACTGCGGATCCAACCGCGACAAACTTTACAAAGTTCCCCTTAAATGCTTCCTCCAAATACGACAGGGAGTGCAACCGAAATAGAACAATATAATGCAATAATACAAATAAAATGATGCAAGATGTGTGGGCTGTCGCTCACATTGCCAGCAATTTTCAGGCAATTGTAGGTTGTCATAATAACAGTAAAAGTAATCTCTTAATATACAAAGTAAATGCAAAATTGTCAATGTATATAGAATACATATTTTGGATATATACAGTGTAAAAAAAAAAAAGGATATGTACAGTACATGGATATACAAAATATAAAAAAAAATTGACACAGATCCAATATGTCTTCTATATACCATAACGATTTGTTATTTAATTTATATATAAAAAGATTACTTTTACTATTATTATGATCAAAAGGTTTGTTTGACTTATTTTTGTGTTTCTTTTTATGAACTGTATGCATGTCAAACTTACTTTGAAGTTGCTTATCCATACAGCCACAATTCACATTGTTCTATGTTTGCCCTTAGGAACACAATATCCAAATCTGAAACATTTTCTTACTGTGATTTTTGTTAATGTGTCGTTTGTATACATTTGTTGCTGTTTTAGAAAACTTCATGTACTATCTTTGAAGTTTGGTATACATTTGTTGTTCTGTATCTGAAACTTCTATGTATACGTGTTATCTTTGAAATCGATGTGCAAATGCATGGCTTTTGAATGTGCCATTCGATTGGCTACATGGAACATCCGTGGATGTATAAGATGGACAGTGATACCCATTAGTTAAGACTCCTGGTGAAGGATTTCTGGCGAAACTCCTCGAGTCGAACATTAGAGGTGCAATTGGAGCAGACGCAAGTACGCACTAAGCTTGGAACGCATAAACCGAAAGTTGATGTGAACGGATGTCACACGCTGAGAACTGGCTGGCGAGGTTCCCACATCCCAAGCTAAGTACCAGTGGCTCTTCTAGATCTTGCATCTATTGTTTCCCGGTCTCTGAGCATTTGATGCTGAAATGAGGATCGGGGGGAATTCCATTTGTGCAAGACATCCACTAATCCTTTATGAAGGACAACGTACAATTGCCTGAAAATTGCCAGAAATGTGAGTGCATAGATTGACATCCCACACATCTTGCATCATTTTATTTGGCTTGTTGCACTATACTGCTCTTTAATGATTTCGGTTCCGTGCGCTCTCATATTTGCAGGGACTCATGGTGCCTGCAAAATTCTATCTACAGCATCATATAAGAAAGACATATAATGACTTTTTCCCCGTGCTTTTTTTGTTAAAAAAAAAGGGGGGGGGCTTGTACCTGGGAAAAGCACAGGACTTCTTACCTTCTTCTCCTCCTCATCTCCACCAGCGATGTCGCGTTGTCACGACAACAATGACACGTGACATCGCGGCATCACTGTCATGGCAACGCAGCGCCATGTAACATCGCAGCATCACATTGTCATGGCAACATGCACCATCTGACGGTGACGCTGCGTTGTCATGGCGATGTGTCTCACAAAGAGAAGATACCGGAGATGACGAACAGAAGGCGAAGGTAAGAGAAAAAGGTGCCGGTACGTACCGTCATAAAAAAAAGCTTTGGTTTTTCTTAAAATTGCTGTAAACTGCTGCATACGTGTAATACGCTGTGCTGCTTTTACTATCGATAAGGCGTGGGGGGTTTTTTTTACATTGCAAAGTTGTACAAATTGGATACATTACAATTCAGTTCAGAATGTAAACACCATGGAAAGGTTTTTTTCAGGGTATGTTTGTGAGTAAATCTGCCATATGCTCAACTAAAAAAAAAAAAAAGCATGCTAATTACTGAAGCAGGATTACATGAGAAATAATCCAAACTGCTACAGATTTGCTGAGCGGTTCATCAACTGGACATTGTTGTTGTGGGGATCGTTTTCGTATCAGTCCAAAATGTACAATAATAACAACACTCTGGATGGAAGCGAATTTTCAAAAATACATTGTGGAACTTTTAAGTTAACAAATTTGTCTGAAATCAGACAATGTTGCCCACATTTCTGGGCTCATGTTTTTTTATCAAACATTTTTGCAAATCTTCTTCTTACTTTTTGTACTTTTAAAAAAGTTTAAAATATATATACTTACTAAACTTGGACATCTCTATTAATGATATTGGATTTGTACTCCCAAGAAGATCTGGGTCAAATGTGTTTAATTGGTGCATTTGTAGTTTAGTGTTTGTATCCATCTCTGGATATGTAACTGTTTTAGCACAAACACCATTACATTCATTCCTAATTTCTTCTGGCCTCTCTTCAATCTGATTTTTGTACAGCTCAGTCAAATTATTTATTTATTTTATTTATAAAATATTTTACCAGGAAGTAATACATTGAGAGTTACCTCTCGTTTTCAAGTATGTCCTGGGCACAGAGTTAAGACAAATAATACATGGTTACAAATACAGTTACATAAATGAACAGGGTATACATTATATAAAAGACATTGCATGCACAGTTAAAGAAAATATATATTATGGGCGTATGAAACAGTTACAGACCAGATTTAATGAGGGTGCCCTCACTAAAGTAGCCAATGGTTGATATTGTTGATCACTCTTCTTCATATTCTATACTCACTTGGTATTCGTAACTATGCTCTACCTTCGTTCACATCATTCTGTACTTCTGCCATCGCTCCTTTTCTGTCTCTGTTGCTAATAAGTTTATGTCCCTTGTTGATCTGTCTGTTGGTGTACCTCAGGGCTTTCTTTTGGGACCTCTCCTTTTCTCTCTCTACACACAATCATTTGGTGACCTCATCAACTCCTTTGGCTTTATGTATCCCTTCTATTCAGATCCTGATACACAGATATATTGATTACCCCTAGCCTCGCACTTGCAATACGGTTCCAAGTCTTTGATTGCCTCCTGTATATATCCTTGTCGATGGTGCTTTGCTGCCTCAAATTCAGTATGTCTAAAACGGAGCTCCTCTTACTTCTTCCTAAACCTGGCCTAATATCCTTTATTTCCACCACAATAAACAGAACTACTCAGAGATTTTCAACCGGTTTCGTTGGCATCCCTCAAGGGTTTCGCGGCCAACAAGGGGGGAGAACTGAGACACCTGTCCCAACTGCCCCAGGCCCTGCAACTCTTCAGCGAGTTCGAGGTGGCGGCCCGGCAGCAGGCCAGCATTCACTGCAATCTCCTCCCTCCTCGGTAGGCACCAAAAGTCGAGTCCAACTTCGACCCAACCGGAGGAGGGAGATGCAGACCGGCGCAGCACAGGAGGCCTCTTCGCCTCAAGGTAAGATTGTTATGGGGAGGGCGGGAGGTTGTGTGTGTCAATCATTCAGGGATCAAGATGGTAAGAGGTGGAGGAAAGAGAAGTGGAGAGAGAGGGGGAGGAGAGAGAGAGAGAGAGGGGGAGAATTGGAGAAGGGAATGAGAGGTGAAGGAGAGAGAGAAAGGGACAGGGGAGAGGAGGGAGGGGAAGAAAGAGAGGGGTGGAGAGAGAAGAAAAGGGGAGGAGAAGAGAGATGGGGTGGAGGAGAGACAGGGCTCACTTATCTGGCTTCATCAGGAAAACCATGGGTTTCAAGGTTTGTGAGTTTAAATACCCACTGTTGCTAAGCTCATGATTCATTGTAATTAGTCTAATTTTTTTTTATTGTTATTTAGTTTCATCTGTATTCTGTTATCTGACTGTAAATGGTTAGCTTGTAAGGTGTCTTGCAGCTTATTTCCACTTAAATATAGCCCCACATTTGATATAGATCAATGACTCAAGTCATTAATATCCTCTAAGATGACTGTTGTGATTTGTTGTAGTAGAGTTTGACTAGTGTTTTTGTTTCAAATTTAAGCTAAACTTTAAGATGGATTGAATAGGAGGGCATAGTTTTAGTACCATTTTGGGGACTTTGCCAAGAAGAGGCACAGAGAGGATCAGTCCACTGGAATTAGAAAAATAGTTACCTTTAGATAGAGTCTCGCAGTAGATAAAATATAACATTTAGATCCTGCCTGGCAGATAATGGCAAGCAGCAGCTGAGGTGACAGGAAATGCCATATGTTATATGTTAAATGCTTCTAACTTTTAGTTGACTGTTTGGTGAAGGAATTTACATATTAAAAGGTTTTTGACTCAATCTGCATTTAGATCATCTGAATATCAAAACAGTGTGTTTGTAGGTTACATTTTAGATCAGTATTTCTAAGTGGGCATATCTTTATGTTCCCATCTTGTAACTGTATTACTTTGGGCATTCTGGTACCGTTTTGTTGGGTGTATAGACACCAATAGACCAACCGTTTAATTCCCCAAAAGGCAGTGTTTAGCTAAGGTCAACAATAATGCCTCAGACGCAAGGCCAGTGCAAATGTATTCGGCGTCCTAGGCAAACCATCCGCCTCCTGCCCCCCCCCCCCCCCCCCCAACCGACACACACACACACACACACACAATTAAAGCAGCAGATCAAGCTGCAGGTTTTTTTTTTACATTTTATTTTATTACCTTTTAATATGTGCATCAATTACTTATCACACCATGATAAGTAATTAGCTAAGTTGCCAATTGATCTGTTCGGCTCGGGGGTTCACTAAATGGCTGTCAGTGCAGCAGAAGAGGACTAAAGATGCAAAGTTCTGTGGGTACAATCATGTGACCCGGGAGTCACTAGATACAATTGGTGCACTGCTAGAGAGAGGGTAGGGCTCAAAAAAGGGGTGTGCCAGAGTCTGTTTCAGAAGAGGAAGGGGATGTGACTTTGTAAATGGTTTCTCCCCCTCCCTCATGCTCTCTTTCCCTTATTCTCCCTCCCCCTCCCTCATTCTCCCTCCCTATCTCCCCAGCTCTTCCTCATTCTCTCCCTCATTCTCCCTCCCCATCTCGCCCCCTGACACATGCGCGCGCGCGCGCGCACACACACACACACACACACACACGCACGCGGCAGCCATAGAAAACCCACACACACACCTGAATTGATCAAATACACACAGAAGAGCCACAGAAAACACACAGACAGTCCTTACCCCTCGGTCCATGCTGTTTCCTGCTCTGCTTGGCCCCACTTCCAGGCTCCTTACACCATCTCCTGATTAGCTGCTGCTGGGTATCGCAGCCAATCAGGATGGGGGGGGAAACTGCCAGCCCCCTAGCAACTTTCCTGCTCTGGAAGATCAGGGAAATCTGCCGCCCTTGGCGCCTGCCGAGTTAGTCTAATGGTTACACCGGCCCTGATCAGACATTAAAAATGTTTTAATAAAAAGCGACACTGACCTCAATATTTTGGAGAACTGCTGACTTACATCATGCAAATTGGAAAGGGAGTGAACCTTTTATAAATAAATCACCTTTCTTTTTAATAAGCAAAAGATAATATATATATATATATATATATATGATTGAGCCACTGATTGACCCACCCATGCTGAAACAGGGATATCCTTAAAACCTGATCTGTTGGTGGCCCTTGATTACTGGAGCTGTCCACACCTGCCCTAGTATCATCCCACTTTACCTGCGGTTTAATATACAAATTTAAGAAATTGGATCTCCTCTTCTTATGAATAGTGTGTGGTTGAAATGGTTATTTTAAGAGACATGTTCAGAGGAACGCAATGGAGACCGTTTAAAGTGAAACTAAAATTAGGCTTTATTGCACCTGTCCCTTTAACACAGCAAAACATATGAAAATAAGCCAAGCAAAAAACCTACTCCACTTTGGAGAATATCTACACATGTAGTCCAGCCCTTTCTAACTGGGTGGTTAGCTAAGCTATTTACCAGCCCCAAATATATAAACATATATACAGATATATAACAGTCCCATAAGAAAGTCTTATCTGTTTCTTGTAGCTGTAGGGGAAGCCTCTCTGCTCTCCTGGGTTAGCACCTTTGTGTGCTAAGGCAATGTCTGTCCAGGTATAGAGTTCTGGTCCCCTTGTCTTACTATCCGCATACAGTCTAGTCCTTCTGCAGCTCAAGATATCTGGTCCTCTGGTCAGTCCAATGTCCACTAAGGAAATCCTCTGGTCTGTCTTTCCTGGGTCAGTTCCAATTGTGAGCTCAGGAATCCTCCTTCCTATTTCAGAACAGGCTATTTCAGAAAGTTCTAATCAGCCAGGTGGAGTTGGTTAATTGCTGGTATGCAATTAACCAGCACACTGCTGGATTTGAGGCACATTTCTTTAACAGGAATAACTCCCTGTTACCGTTACAATAACAGCTGCTTGTAATAAAAGGATATCTGAGAAGTAAAAGAATGTGGCTAGTTTCAAATATGGATTTTCAGTAGATAATACTACAGTGGCTGTTGAGAATATACTGTATCTGAAGCCAATAAGGGTCTTGGATTTATTACAGACCGCTATCGTGGGCCATCTATGACTGAATTTACTCATAAGATGTCTGAGACCTCTTATGTCTTCCATATCCGTTAAAATGCTATTCATACGATATGCCAGAGACATGTTGATACCATATTCAGAATAAACTCGGAATAGAATGGTGACCAGGGAATTTTCTATGTATAAAAGACATGCATTGGTTAGCTAAGACAGAAAAGGATAATATCAAGGCAGGAAGGATAACACCAGGGAAGGAATCCAACAGGACAGGACGTTTCAAGCAGAGAAAAGAACAGATAACATACAACATCTTTGTAAAGCATATGATGACATAGTTGAGGTGAACTATATATGTGCTACATGCAAGTACAGCTCAACCCTGTTATAGCGTGATCCACTACAATACGGATCCGCTTATAACGCGGTGTGAGCATGGCACCCGATTTAAAAATATATATATTTTTTAAACATTCAATGCTTTATTGCTAACGGACACAAACACACACCCCTACACCATGGGGGAATTGAACATGAATACATTTTATATAATACACAAGCAAGAGTCGAACCCAGGACTTTTGGGGGGCGCGAACAATTTAATTGGCAACTCAGTATTTAAATTAAATGCCGGGGGAGACGTGAGGCCTCTGTAACTCACTTACCTGCTCTCTGCTGGGTCTTCCATAACGCGTCGCCATGGCAACGCGCGTCAAATGACGTGGCGGGGTCACATGACGCGACGTCATTTGACACCGAGTCGTTGGAGAGAGGGGGCGCTAATGCGGCTTTTCCCAGGCAGGGGGGTGCAGCTCAAGAAGTTTGTGCACCCCTGATATAGAATACAAAAGATCTCTTCTGATTTTTCAAAGTTTTTTTTAAGAGAGGGAAGATAACGATATTTTTTTTTAAATTAAAATAGGTGCATGGCAAGCAAATTGGGAAGGGCCTTATGATATCATTGACATTATGTGTCAAACAATGTTAAAGGTACAAGGATTATCTGATTCTATACATAATAAACGCAGACAGCAAAGTTTTTGGGTCCACATGGACCAATGTAACTTATTTATACTGTTTTATTTTACAGGTCATAGGTAATTGTATGATGGCTGACGGATGCTATCGAATGATTGGAATCAAGAAAAACTAGGAAAAATTAACAAAAGATAGAAAAAAGACTTCAACGTCATCTACATCATGTCAATCCTGACAGTGAGCACCATTATTGCCATCACCTATGGGACTGAATATTCTTTTATTTTAATTATGTGTGATGGAAAGGGCTGCTCATAAGAAAAAGATATCTGAGAAGTAAAAATGTGGCTAGTTTCAAATATGGATTTTCAGTAGATAATATTAAGGTCGCTGTTGAGAATATAAATCAAGCCAATAAATTACATGGATTTATTACAGATAGCTGTCGTGGGCTATGACTGAATTCGCTCATAAGATGTCTCTGTTAGACATCTTATCACTTCCCTATCTGTAAAAATGCTGTTCACGATATGCCAGAGACATGGTGATACAACAAAAGACAAAAATACTCAATGCTACATCCAATGTGACAAAATACATAGTTAAATACTTCAATGTTCGTATTCTCATGAATAAGGGTCATTTAGTTAAACACTTTGGCCAAAGCGTTATAAGCCTGTAGTCACTTCACGGCATGACCAGTAAGCAGGTCCTAACACTACCTGTGAAAGTACTCATTAACAACTGTAGTGGAGGGAGAATGGCCACAATGGACCTGACCTGCAAGAAACATGGAAAAACCTGCTTCTAAAAAAGTGGGGAGGGGTGAGCTTAAATCCTGGGAGGAGGGGACACTAACCTACAATCAACTGATACCAGTTGAAAATTAAAATTAATGAACACACAATCCCAGCAATCGCTAACCCCAGACCCACCACATCATATATACATATACATATACATATATATATATATATATATACACATATACACATATATACACACACACACACATATACATACATACATACACACACATACTGTATTAGTGTTTAAAGGAGTTCTATTGAGCGTGTCCAAATGTATACAACAAAATAGAAAAGTACTCAATGCTACACCAATGTGACAAAATACATAGTAAAGTACTTTGTAGTACTTTATAGTACCCGTACCGGAGAAGGTTAGCGGCAGAGCTGAAAGCACCGCTGCTCTTGGACGCAGGTTCGCCCCATCATCCATTTGAGTAACGAGTTGATCCTTGTATCACACAATGTAAAAGGATTTAACAACCCCATTAAACGTAAGATTGCTTTCCGGGATTTCATCCGCAAAAAAGCAGATATAGTTTTCATTCAGGAAACACACTTCTCCCAACTCAATCACCCGAAATATCTAGACAAACACTTTAGAACAGTCTTCCTAGCCTCGGCCGCGATTAAGAAAAGGGGAGTGGCCATATTGGTCCACAACAGACTACCCTTCCAGGTAGTAAAGACCTATATAGACATTGACGGGCGCTACGTTATAGTCACGGGGACGATCCACAATCAAGAAGTCACTTTAGTCTCTATCTATGCCCCGTGTGAACAAACCCCGCAGTTCTTCACGAAATTCTTTGATAAGCTACATAAGGTAGCACAAGGCTGTGTAATATTAGCAGGCGATCTTAATCGAATCCTAGACCCAGACCTGGACAGATGCACGGGGACTAACCAACCACAGAAACATGACGTACTAAACATAATACAAGGATTAAGAGACTGTCAGTTGATTGATATATGGAGGGAGCAACACCCCACAATGAGAGCATACACCTTCTATTCGCATCCTCACGACAGATACAGCAGGATAGATTACTTCCTGATCTCTCATAAGGCAGTCCCCGTGGTCTCCCACTCTGGGATACATGATATTTCATGGTCGGACCACGCACCAATTGAGAAGCGGTGCACGTTATGGTCGCTGGACAGGCCCGGGGCGAACTGGAAATTAAATGAGCTGCTGTTAAAAAACCCAATATCAGAGCGGGAAATAGGAGATAAAATCAAGGAATACTTTGAGCTTAATACTGGGAGTGTGTCTTCACACTCCATGCTCTGGGAAGCCCATAAGGCGACCCTGAGGGGATTCCTAATGAATCTAGCAGCAAAAACAAAAAGAGCAAAGGAGGCTCAGATAAAAGAATTACGAGAGAGACTAGCACATCTCTCCGCACTTCACATAGGTAATAAACAGGGAGACACCCTAAAGGAGCTCTCTGACACTAAAATTAAACTTAATTTGTTGCTAACCTCCAGGGTCGAGAAGGAGTTGGCCTGGTCTAAGCGAAAGTTCTATGACAAAGCCAACAAGCCAGATACCTTACTTGCCAACAAATTACGCAACAGACTACCTAATTATAGTATCTCCTCAATACGAACGAAGGGGGGGGACCTTACCTCCAATCCTAGATGAATAGTAGAGGAATTTAAACAGTACTACGAGATTCTCTACGACGGAGATAAGGTCAGCCCCACACAAAAAACAGGAGAGAAATTAAAGAAATTCCTCAAAGAGGCACGCCTCCCCACATTGAGTAGAGTGGAGAGGGAGACACTACAGGGAGACTTCACCATCGAGGAGTTAACCGAGGTAATAAAATCCCTCAAACCAGCCAAAGCCCCAGAGGCCAGATGGCTTTTCAAATTTATACTACAAAAATATCTTAAAATACTAGCGCCACAGCTCTTGAAATTATTTAATGAAATCCTCGCAGGGGGCTCCTTCCCAACTCAAATGCTCCAGGCCTCAATCTCCCTGATCCACAAACCAGGCAAGGACCCGGTAGACTGCAAGAGCTACCGGCCCATTTCCTTGATCAATTCTGATGTAAAAATCTTCTCTAAACTACTAGCCAATAGGGTGGGTATTGTCCTGCCCAGGTTAATTCATCCGGATCAGGTGGGGTTTATCGGAGGAAGGCAGGCAGCAGACAACACTAGACGGATAGTAGACTTGATTGATCTGGCCAACAAAAAGAATATCCCGTCTATGATACTAAGTCTGGATGCAGAGAAAGCCTTTGATAGGATAGACTGGACCTATCTGAGAGCAACGTTAGGGGCATTTGATTTCGAGGGACGTATCCTGGAGGCCATCCTGGCCCTATATAACGGCCCTACGGCGAGGGTGCGCCATCAGGGCTACCCCTCAGAACAATTTACGATCTGTAGTGGGACGCGACAGGGGTGTCCCCTGTCCCCGTTGCTGTTTGCCCTATGTATAGAACGCTTGGCGGCGCATATCCGCCTAAGCCCAGATATAGCAGGGATAGACGTAGGGGACCAGTCTCACAAAGTGGCGCTATACGCAGACGATGTCATCCTGACACTGTCGAAGCCTCTTACCTCTCTGCCCAATGTCTTTGAGATCCTGGGAAAATGTAATCAAATTTCGGGGTTCAAAATTAACCAGACCAAATCTGAAGCCCTCAATATTAACCTACCAAGACCGGTAGAAAAATTAATCGAACTAAACTTTAATTTCAAATGGCAAGCCTCCTCAATCAAATATTTGGGAATATACATCACTAAGAACTATAGTTCCCTTTATAAAGCCAATTATCCCAGATTATTCCAGATTCTGAGGGAGTATCTCAGGGTGTGGGCGGGGTATGTTATTTCTTGGTTTGGAAGAATTCATAGCATCAAAATGAATCTCCTGCCAAGGGTGCTTTATCTGTTCCAGGCCCTGCCGATACCCTTGGTGCGAGCCGACATCCTCGCCTTACAGTCAAGAATCATGAAATTTATATGGCACAATAAGAGCCCGCGAATCGCAAAAGGCATACTAACAAGGCCAACGATTAGGGGAGGACTAGCGGTACCTTGCTTGATGGCGTATTACAAAGCAGAGCAATTAGGCCAAATTATCCAGTGGCACTTAAACCCGTCCCTGGGGAGATGGGTGGCACTGGAGAGAGTCTGTTGTGCACCAATTGAATTGCACAACTTAATCTGGCTACCAAAACGATGTGATGACACGGCGGGGATGCTGCTGCGGGCTATGGTGAACTCTCTAGCGGTATGGAGTAGTTCCAAATTTAAACATAACTTAACGACGAAACACTCCTTAATGACCCCGTTATTTGATAATCTGGAGTTCGCTCCGGGGATGTCCGGCGTCCGCCATTTCAAAAATTGGATACAGTCGGGATACAAGCGACTGAAAGATCTGGAGGGGAGTACATTTATTAAAACGTTTGAACAAATCAAATCAGAGAAAGGCTTACCAAATACCGAACTATTCCGCTACCTCCAGATCAGAGCATTTTACAATAAATTCCCAATTCAGCCGGCAAGGACTAATTTCGAGCAGCTGTATTCTAGAGATACGGACACAAGGGGACTTACCTCTAGAATATACCGGGAAGTGGTCTGTCCGGATGGACCCAAAGACTCCCGACTGAACTACATGACAATATGGGAGACAGACGTAGGGGAGACTCTAGAGGACGACGACTGGCCGCTCATTCTACAAGCGGCAGCCAAAAGCTCCATCTGCTCAACGTTAAAAGAGAACGCATATAAGGTCCTGATGCGCTGGTATCACACCCCATTAAAACTATCTAAATTTGTCAGCGGAGACTCCCCACTTTGCCCAAAGCAGTGCGGGGAAGTAGCTGACTTACTACACATGCTGTGGTCCTGCCCTAAGGTGGTCCCTATTTGGGAAGACATTAGAGAATGGACACAAAGGATTCTCAACTTGGAGATCTCCCTGGACCCGTGGCTGTTCCTTCTGGGCAGACGGATCCAGGGTCTGCCAAAGTCGGCACACAAATTGGTTGCACATTTTGCGACCGCCACCAGGTGAGAGATCGCAGCGGTGTGGAAACAGCAAGATATACCAGTAATCCACAAAATTCGAAATAGAATTTGGCACGTCTGCCAGATGAAACAGTTGACGAGCTGGGTCAACGACACTGGCCGCAATTTTCTAAAAGTATGGGCTCCATGGATTGCCCAGACAGACATCCCCGGGATAGATACCAGTACAATTTTGCAATAATAACGGTAGATGCGTTCTCTGGTGACTAAGCAGGACTTACGACAACCTAGCTACAAGACAGGTAGGACCCCTCCCGATAGCAACAGAAGCATGAAGGATATCTTGCAGGCGGCACCCGGAGAGCAACCACTAAGTAGGCCCGCCCTCCTCTTTGTGTCTTCACCCGTTGTTGTCTTGTCCTTGGTCAGGTCGGTCTAGTTTGTCCAGTCTTGTGAGTAAATGTTGTTTGTCCAGTACAGATTATGATTGATTTTAACCCCCGATGGTGAGAGCTAGAGGGGAAAAATCTATGTGGGTATAAGGATGTTAAACAATGGGCTGTGTAACAATGTTTAAGTGGTATAACCCAATAAAAATCTTGAAATTAAATAAAAAAAGTGGGTAGGGGTGAGCTTAATCCCTTGGAGGAGGGGCCACTAACCTCCATATTGGATGTAGCACTGAGAATTTTTGTCTTTTGTTGTATACATTTGGTCACGCTCACGAGCACTCCTTTAAACACTTATATATATATATATATATATATATATATATATATATATATGTCGTAACTCTAGTTCTGCGCCCCGGGAAATCTGTCTGCGGCCCCGACGATGGGGGTCACCAATAGCTGGAGATGAAATTGTTGCTTTCTATTATTGACCCTACTGCAATGTTTGTAATCTGGCGGCTACAAATATCTCGGGAAAAGAGGGTCCGCTTGGTGATCTGATGAAGATGGACATGGTGTCTTTTAAATAGTGAGTGCCAATCTCTCTTTTTAAATATTGTGGGCCTTTGGATTGGTAGCCATTTTGAATCACCAAGGAAGGACAGGAGACACTGGCAAACATATGTAGCACCCTGCTAAAATCTTCCCCTTGTCAGTCCTGGTAAGCTGCAGGCTGTGCCAGGGTAAATTAGTCACCAGGCTAGGCAGGTGAGAGCCTCCTCAAATGGTTTCTATTATGTTGCAACTTCCAGGCACATACCTTCTTAGAAGCTGATGGAGTCACATACCAGGATGAGTGGCCTTTGCTATACTTAGATCTGCCCAGTTACTGGGGCAGATGGTTGGCCACTCCCCAGGTATAAATATGTGATTCCATCTAATTATAAGGAGAGAGAGAGGGCGACCCCAGGGAGAGCAAACCCCAGGGGGATTACTTCCCTAGGGGATCTAATCCGGTGTCAGTAAGCCTTTGGGAAAGTGATGGCATTCCCCTTCATGGCTATCTAAGACAGGGATGAGTTTCATTAATGTAAAGGGTCCTTGAATTCGGTAACCAAGAGAAGCTCTCTTACGTGGAAGGTTGAGAAGTTGAGACCTGCTCACATACAGCTTCCACGTCCTTGAGGTTGTAATTCAACATTGCCTTCACTGAACTTATGTCTGGAGGAGGATGGAGATGTAAGATGTGGTGCACCCAATAAGGAAGTCTGTTTGAAAAGTTCCTGACGCCATGTTCTACTTATTCACTCCTCACAGCCTTGGCCTGAACCCACAGACAGAGCGAGACCCTGAGAAGAGACAGGTAACCTACTGAGCTAACATTCTGTGCGGGAAACCCCTGTCAGTACATAGAACTGTATCTGTTTATTCACTGCACAACCTATCCCTGGCAGCGGGGGGGGGGGGGGGGGGGGCAATAGGTCTGTTACACATAAAACAAAGTTTCTTTCTGGAACTGGGGTACCACGGATTTGAATATAGCGTGGTTTTGGGGGGGGAGGGTGATTCCCTGTGTTCAAATGCTGTTTAAAAAAAATATTTGAGAAAGAGATTACTGCTTTAAAGATTGACAACTTTTTTTTTTTTACTGGTACTTTGTATATTAAACAGCGCTGAGAGTGATGACACTAGAGGATAGTAGATCTCCTCCATTAGCTCATCAAATTGTAATTCAAGTCGCTCCAGTGGACTTAGAACCATTGACTGAGGCCTAAATTGCATTAAAGGCCTCACTGGCAGAAAAGGGTCTAGATCTGGGGTGGGCAACTCCAGTCCTCAAGAGCCACCAACAGGTCAGATTTTTAGGTTATCCCTGCTTTAGCACAGGTGGCTCAGTCTTTGATTGAGCCACCTGTCCTTTAACAGGGATATCCTGAAAACCTGACCGGCTGGTAGCCCTTGAGGACTGGAGTTGCCCACCCCTGGTCTACATAGTATTTGTCCTGCCATGTGTAGCCTAGTGCCCCTGGCTATAGCCTTTCCACTGGCCTCAACACTATAAGTCTTGATAGGAACAGGCAGTGTTGGGGTTAAACTCCTGCAAAGGGCATAGCCTGCAGTTGCTGCCTGGATAGCTACAATGTTATGTCCAGGGGCAGGCCTAACGGCAGTTTGGATTATCATGTCTGGGGAGTGTACTGACTGGGTCACATGCCGATGCTGTGATGTCTGTCAGTACCTGGGCCTGTCCTGTTATGGGGCAGGGTTACAATCCCCTCCCCCGGGTATACAAGCTGGCACTCCACCAAATTGTGTCCTCCTTCCCTCCCTCAGTGGAGTGGGAGCGCATCCCATTTGCCCCATCAGGGGGTAAGGGAGCTAGGGAGGGGCTCTTGGGGCCTCAAGCCCCTTGGTTCTGCTCCTGGGACCAGGAGAGAGCATGGAGGCATGCGGTGTACTGAAATAAAGACCAGTTGATGGTACCCTGTCTGAGCCTGGAATCATTTGGGGGGGGGGGGAGAAGGTGCCTATGGGGGCCTATCCTGACCTGACCTGTTGCTGCTCCCTACTCCATCATGCGGAGCACTCAGACGTCCTGGAAGATCACAGGTGAGCTAACCAGCACCACAGCACACCCTGTAGCTACCAAATCTCCCTTAGGGGGGGAGGAGAGAGGGGGGGGGGGGGAAGGTGTTACACATGTTTAACATGGCAAACGTCCATCCAAAACTGTAAACAGTAGTAAAACAGAAACCATGTTTGAACCTAACCAACATACAAAGGGTATTATTAGAAGTATCTGTTCATACATGCTGTATAAACTTAGGCAACATTCTGTTTTTTCTTGTTAATGCCATAAGAATACAATATGGGTGAGTAGTACTCCTCGTACTGCAGCACCCATTTCTGTTCTACTGCTTTAACATCATCTATAACTACTATAACTCTATTTAATTTCCTTAGTCTATGATCACAAAAATAAATGCGTATAGACTGGTGTGTGCAACAAATTATTGGGACGCTGTATGGAGCCTGCGAAGAAAAACCTGTCGCAGTCAACAGAAAATTGGTAAAATGCAAAAAGAACAGGTGTGTTTTCACTGTAAAAAAGCATCTAGGCATATGAAAATGAAAGAGCAGCTGCTACATTTAAAGGTTGAAGTGATGCCAAGCAATGTGTGTTTTTTTTCTTTCTTTAATTATGCAAAATTGCAGATTTCATTGATCAGAGTGATCTCATTCTTTTCTATGTCTATTTTCATCAAGACAAACTATGCTTCTAGGTAGGCCACGCTACCCACAAACACAGAGACCCGTAACGAAAGATGTCATACGCTGTGTCCATAAGGCAAGAGTGGGCCACTCCAGTCCTCAAGGGCCACCAACAGGTCAGGTTTTAAGGATATCCCTGCTTCAGCACAGGTGGCTCTATCAGTGGCTCAGCTGACTGAGTCACAGATTGAGCCACTTATGCTGAAGCAGGGATATCCTGAGAGCATGACCTGTTGGTGGCCCTTGAGGACTGGAGTTGCCCACCCCTGCGATAAGGGCACTATGACAGGGAAACTCTCATTGAGTTCTCTGTGAATTTTTGAGCGATAGTGCCCTGATTGGCACTATCACAGTTTACTGAATAACCTCCTAACCACGAGATATAATGAGCGGGAAGCTGTTAGATTGCTCTTGACTAGTATTTAACCAACAACCTTGCTCGCGTATGTGAAAACCTGGCCTGTTATTGTCCCTTGCAGTCTAAACTTGAATGACCCTAAAGCTCCTGAAGCAGTGGTGACCAACCTGACTGGGAGTTGGAGTCACAATTTACCTGTCTCATTGTAAAAGGGCCACAGTAAGGCCGTGCTTATAGTGCTGGCGACGCGACCGATGACGTCACCCGTCACAACGGGCGAAAGTTGTAATTTTACTTTTAGCGACGTCGCTGGAGACAAGGCCAGTGACGTCACTAAAAGGGGCGGGGCGGGCCGTGCAATTTAATTGGTTTAGAGACAGTCATGTGGCGACTGTCTCTAAAAAATCAAATTTACCTGGCTTCCAAATTTTTAGACGCTCCGTCGCTCTGTCGCGCTTACTATAAGCGCTTGCGACGGAGTCAATTAATTCGTTTTGGAGTGACGTCGCGTCGCAAGGCACTATTAGCGCAGCCTAAGAAATACATTCAAATTAATACTTGTATACACTGTCGCAGAGCATAACCTGTCCGTGTCAGTGTGTAGTGCCATCAGGTTATACTCTGTGTCAGTGTATAATGCGGAGTATAACTTGACGGCAATATACACTGACAGAGTATGTGTCAACCTGCACTGCACACTAACAGGGCATAACCTAATGGCACTATAAACTGATACAAGGTACAACCTGACAGAGTACAAGTGGGAGAGGGGGGGGGGGGAGAGAGGGTGACACATAGGGAGGGGAGGAATAGGGGGTGACATGTGGAGGGAGTGACACATAGAAACAGGATGAGGAGGGGGAAAAGAGTGTGGGAGATGGGGCAGTGGGGTGATTGTCCCTACCTTGTTCTCCAGTCTCCACAGCTAGCACCACATGGAGCTCTCAGCATACAGGGTGTATATTCTCTGTACCCTGCGCTGCTTGGGAGCCCAACAGGGGTCGCTGATCCATAGAAGCTCAGGAGAGGAGCAGCTTAGGGGGCGATCTGGCTTATCCTCGTCCATGTCCTCTCTGCGCTGTCTGCAATCAGAGCCCCCATTTATTCCCTCCCTTTCAGTGGCCGCACATGAAGCACTGGTGGGCCGCATGTGGCAATTAGGCCACGGTCGGCCACCCCTGTCCTAAAGTATTAATCATACCAAAGCTCTGGGACTGAAGTTTTACTGCTCTTATCCAACAAACACTCAATTGTCAGGGCCGCGGTGGGAGTGCCAAGACAAGTGTCCCTGGCCGGTGGCTGCGGGGGTGCCCAACAGCCGGACAAAGCAGTGGGGCCCAACCTCTGACAGGGCCAAACTGCTTTGCCTGGCTGCCGGTACTCTCAAGCTGCTGGGCCTGGCTCTCCCCAGCTGCGGGCCTTCCTCACTGACTGTTACACACCGAGACTCTGATGCTGGGCTCAGCTTCTGGCACATACCGGCATTAGAGAGACACCGGCCCCCGTCAGAGGCTCGGCGTGGGACAGTCAGTGAGGGAGGCCGGCAGCTCGGGAGAGCCGGGCCTGGCAGCAACGAGAGGACCGCCAGCCGGGCAAAGTAGTTGGGAGAGTGCCAGATCAGCAGAGGCCTGAGACCGTCCCCAAGGTAGGTCAGTCCATACTTAATAATGGGGTTTATGTTAATTTTTTGATGTATTTGGGGGTGGGGATTTTTTTGGTATGTAGTTCGGGGGTTTGGTATGAATTTGGGGGGCGGGGGTTTGGTATGTATTTAGGACGGTGTGGGGGCTTTTTTTTGTATTTGGGTGGATGGGTGGTTTTTTTGTATGTATTTTGTGGGGGGATTGTGTATGTAGGGGGAGGGAATGAGAGTGAGGAGTGGGGTAATTGATGGAGTGGAGAGAGGGAGTGAGATGGAGGGAAGGGAAATACATGGGAGGCAGGGGAGTGGGAATTGAGTAAGAGTGGGGTAATTGATGGAGGAGGGAGGGAGAGGAGAGAGGGAGTGCGTGAGGGAGAGAGAGTGAGATGGAGAAGAGAGAAATACATGGGAAGGGGGGGGGAGAAATAGTGGGGGCTGATGGTGTGAGATGGGGGGGCTCGCAAGACCGCCGACATGGGGGGGGGCCTCGTCATGACACTAGTCCTGAGCCCTGGAAAATCTGCTTGTGGTGCTGTCCATGTTTGTATGTTTCTCTTCCTATTTGTAACTGTAACGGGTTTTCCCCCCCCCAATCTCACATTGGCCCGGGTAGTCTAACCAGTCCCCATTACATGTTCGTGTCTGGTGGTGCACCTGTAGGCAACAGGACTCCTGAGTCTCCCGCTTGATGGTATTAGGGGATGTCATCAGGACAGGTAGCTGAGGTAGTGTGTGCGAGTCCTACCTATATCCAGTGCAGCGCCTCCACCTCATCAGGATCTGTGCTTCCGCAGGGAGATGGTCCTGGTGAGGGACTCCTTCTTGGTGGTGCCATCCACTGCTGAGTAACTTCACACTCACACAGTGGAGGTATATTAGAACAGGGCATCTTTATTGATGGTTGGTATGGGCAAGCTGCCCCTCACAGATAACAGCTCAGCCACTCATCTCACTGCAGCATTCCATTAGGAAGGTCCCTTCTCTAGTAGATCTGCTTTCCACCTCTACTCTCAGAGAGATTCTCCAGCTCCTCTAACTCTGCTGCGTATGCTCACTGACTCACAGCTAGCAGGAGACACTGCAACATTGTTGCAGACCTTCATGTGCCTCTCAGTGAACAGAGCAGCACAACAACAGGAAACTGAACTCCTAACTTTAGGCAGTGCTGTGTCTTATATCACCCCCCGGAGAACAAACATGCTCTGTATCATTAAGTGGGAACACACTGCATGTTGTCACTTCCTTTGGGGACATATGACACCTCACCAGGGTGTGAGGGCAAACCTCCATTGATTGTTGCTGGCACTCCTGCATACTTACCAGGTTTACTGCCAACATGAGAAAGAGATATGTACACCAATCTTAGACATGGCTACATAACTATTTAATGAAATTGTTGTATCGAAAGCTACGCTAATGAATATTTTACAGTCATTTGGCTTTGTGATCAATTCTATATGTTGGTTGCATGTGTAGCGCACTTTCCCCCACTCTGTGGGAGATATGGCGGCTACTGTGTGTGGTACGTTACCTGTGGCTCACAGAAGGCCTGAGCCTCCACTGCTGGGAGCCTGGGGTGAGCCTGATCTGTCTGATGCCAGCGCCTCCACTTGCACAGGATCCTAACAGTGTTGGATAACCCCGTCACAGGACAATGTACTCCGTAACACACACCAGGATATGGTATAACGATAATTACAAAGCTCAAACTGATAATACACATATACTGCGCAACCACATCGTATAATACGTATAGCAATAATCCCACACACTATTCCCACAGTACTTGGGTGCAGGGGCACGAATGTACTAGTGTCCGGCCTATAATAGGCACTCCCACCCAAAGTGTGTGCGACAGCGCTGCCCACAACTAACGTGTGTAGAGTTGGTGCACTTGGCGATACCTGACGGTACTCCAGCACCCGATAGCGCTGACTGAAGACAAAGAACCGTCCGGTCCCACGCTGTTATCGTCAGCGATGAGTCCGCCTCCACGTGGGGTGGTGTCCGGCTGGAGGGTCCCACCATGAAGCGAGTCTCTTATCTGTGGGGTGATCTGGTCCCAGACCACCGGATTGCCAGTTCGCCGCTGTGTCCCTCACTGGTACTACAGGGGTAGTGTCTCTAACTAATGGGCCTGTCCCTGCATCAACCTCACGCTGAGTGGAGTTGGGGCCTATGGCAGTCTATGGCCTAGTGCCGGGGTCACAGACACCCTACCCTCTCCTTGTCCCAGCTCCGACTCGCATGCTCCTTAGCACGCAAAATTTATCAATTTGACTGCTCTGTAATCTCTGCGGCCCTATTGGTTGTCTGGCTGCATGTGATCTGTCAGCCCCGGTGCATAATGGGGCTTGTAGTCCCAACAGAGCCTATTCTGTAATGACCACCTCTAGGAGGTCCTCTGCGCATGCGCGATCCCACTGCGCATTCACGCGCCTGTCATGGTGACGTCCTGCTACGGGAGCCGCCAGTGACTGGGTCGCCTGCCGAACCTCCCTGCTCCTACCAGCACCTGCCGGATGTACCCATGCCCCTCCATATCGGGAGGTGAGGGGGGCATTGGGAGCCCAGAGGGGGACCCAGGCTAGACATGCATCAGGTATGGGACTGAACGGCGATGAAATAGGAACTAAATAAACCTTAATTCTTTTCCTTCTTCATGAAAACAGAATATTGATAGACGATTAACAGAAACTCTTCCCAACACACTTTGTTTAGACCAGGGGTCTGTAAACTTTCAAGGAAAAAGAGCCATTTTATAAAATAAAAAAATTGTCCAAAATATTCCAAGACCCACAACACATGTATGAATATTACACCCCCACATTCATATGCTGTACACACACTTATAGGTATATACTGTATAAGCACTAACATACAAACGTACTTTAATCAGAATTAGGGAAAAGAAAAAATATGTGGGGAATAAAATGCATCTCACAATAAAGCCCCTGTGGCAGGACGGCCTCACGTTGTGGTCAGTATGAGTCCCAAAGAGTGGGTAAGGCTTTTATCTTTAGTGGTTTTATTTTCCACAGTAAATAAACATTAGGCACACCGTCCCTTTAAGGCAAAGACAAAACATAAAAAAAACTACTCAAATAACAGATTCTTGTAAATAGAAAGAAGAACAATTTCTTCTTTGGTGGGGACTCTAGTCCTAAGAGAGCATTCAGGCAATCTCTCAGGCTCCAGCAGCCTTGACAGGACAGTTCTGCTGTATGAGAGAACCCACCTACTACCAGCAGTAGCTTCCTTATCAAGCTGCCTGACAGCTGTGTTAATTCAGCCCTGATTGCTCAGGTAGCTCTAACTGGGTTAACCTTCTGACTTCTGGTTTCAGCAGACACAGGTCTGTTTCCCACGCATATTCATCAGCAGGTGACTTCACCCTGTTACAATCCCCTTATTTATTTATTTTCATTGTTTTTCTGTGCAAAACAGTTTGTAATTTTCAAATACACAATACATACACATACACACACAACCCCCCCCCAAATACACACACACTCTAACCCCCCAAATACACACACTACCCAGCACATATACACACACACACAAATTCTACCCACTCCCAAATATATACACACACACACTACCCATCCCTAGGGCGTGGCTAGATTCCGGCCGCCATTTGCCCACGAACACTGCTGCGGTTTGACTGAGAACTTTGGCTCTCCCGGCTCTCCCGGACAATAATCTATCACATTAGTGACATTGGAGGCGTTTGTTTCCTGGAGGGACCTGTCCTATTGAACACCAAAGGTGAATGACCCCTTTTCCGGTTCCGGTTGCACGGAGGAGACTCACGTGACGACGCTATTGATTGCGGACGCATGCTGGTGATCGAACTGCTTGGCACACGAGAGCCTATCTCATACACGCCTATATTTACTGTATCTTTGTGAGTGGGCATTTGTAAGATTTTATGTTCATTTAATACATTTTTATTGTGGTAATGCACTAGGTGTGCGCCTGTTTCTTTCTCTTTCCTTTTTTCTCATATATATATATATATATATATATATATATATATACACACAGACATACACACACACACACTACCTGCCTCTCTCCTCACTGTCCTGGGTTGCCGCACCCCAGGTGCTGCCTCTCTCCCTCACTGTGCTGCTCTTGGCTGCGGGGGGAAGCCCTGCCGGCGCTGGTTGGACCTCATGTTGCCGCCCGGCATCTCCCCAGCTGCTTGCCTGCCTCCTACTATATCCCACACCAGGTCTCTCTGATGCCGGCGTGCGCTGGAAGTGGCATCAGAGAGACTCGGCGTGGGACAGTGTAGAAGACAGGCCAGTGCCTGCCGGGCCCCCCTTCCCAAGCCATGAGCAGCACAGTAAGAGAGAGAGGCGGCAGCAGCTGGAGAGCGGCAACCTGCGGACGGATGAGAGCGCATGTAAGTGCTGAAAGAGTCGCATGCAGCTCAGAGCCCCAGGTTCCCGACCCCTGGTTTAGACCAAGCACTTCGGACATATCAATGACATAAAATATGATAGTGTTTTCTAATCCAGGGCCGGTGTATTCTGTTCTTCTTTGTGGTCTAGTGTTGGGCGTATTTGCCTTTTTGTTCTATTTTAGAAATAATGTGGGAGTGCTTAGGCTGCTTTTTTGTGGTTTGAGTAAGACAGGCATTATATTACTTGCAAATACTGACATTCTGTGCATATAGGAGACAAATATGAATTTAAAAAAGGCAGGGATGTAGTGTGCATTCCACAGTAACAAGTAACGAGCAAAAGTAACACTATCCAATTTGTATCATATAAATATATATATATATATATATATATATATATACTAGCTGATATACCCGGCGTTGCCCGGAGGCCGTGAGGGGGGGGGCGTGAAAGGCAGGGGGGGGCGTGAAAGGCAGGGGGGGGGGCGTGAAAGGCAGGGGGGGGCGTGAAAGGCAGGGGGGGGGCGTGAAAGGCAGGGGGGGCGTGAAAGGCAGGGGGGGGGCGTGAAAGGCAGGGGGGGGGCGTGAAAGGCAGGGGGGGGCGTGAAAGGCAGGGGGGGGCGTGAAAGGCAGGGGGGGGCGTGAAAGGCAGGGGGGGGCGTGAAAGGCAGGGGGGGGCGTGAAAGGCAGGGGGGGGCGTGAAAGGCAGGGGGGGGCGTGAAAGGCAGGGGGGGGGCGTGAAAGGCAGGGGGGGGCGTGAAAGGCAGGGGGGGGGGCGTGAAAGGCAGGGGGGGGGCGTGAAAGGCAGGGGGGGCGGCCGGAGGCCATGAGGGGGGGCGTGAAAGGCAGGGGGGGGCGTGAAAGGCAGGGGGGGGCGTGAAAGGCAGGGGGGGGGCGTGAAAGGCAGGGGGGGGCGTGAAAGGCAGGGGGGGGGCGTGAAAGGCAGGGGGGGGGGCGTGAAAGGCAGGGGGGGGCGTGAAAGGCAGGGGGGGGCGTGAAAGGCGGGTGGGGCGTGAAAGGCGGGGGGGCGTGAAAGGCGGGGGGGCGTGAAATGCAGGGGGGGGCGTGAAAGGCGGGGGGGGACGTGAAAGGCGGGGGGGTGTGAAAGGCGGGGGGGGGGGCGTGAAAGGCGGGGGGGCGTGAAAGGCGGGGGGGCGTGAAAGGCGGGGGGGTGAACGGCAGGGGGGGGCATGAAAGGCAGGGGGGCGTGAAAGGCAGGGGGGGGCGTGAAAGGCAGGGGGGGCAACACACACACACAGTGTCACACACACACACACACACAGTGTCACACACACACAGTGTCACACACACACACACAGTGTCACACACACACACACACACACACACAGTGTCACACACACACACACACACACAGTGTCACACACACACACACACACAGTGACACACACACACACAGACGTCACCTAGAGCGACACCTACCTCTACTTCCGGCCGCCGCCATCTTTTCACTCGGCGCCGCGAGGGAAGAAGGGTGTCCTTCCGTGCGCGCCGCCATCTTAGGCGCCGCGAGGGAGGAAGGGGGTCCGCTGCCTGTTCCCCCGCCGGGGATGGAGATGAGGGGAGCGGGAGCGCCGGGAGAGGTGAGCGGAGGGGGTGTAATGTGCGCGCGTGTGCACAGGGACATCTCACTCGGCGCCGCCGCCATCTTAGGCGCATCGCGAGGGAGGAAGGGGGTCCGCTGCGCGGGGATGGAGATGAGGCGCCGCGAGGTCCGCTGCCTGTTCCCCCGCCGGGGATGGAGATGAGGGGAGCGGGAGCGCCGGGAGAGGTGAGCGGAGGGGGTGTAATGTGCGCGCGTGTGCACAGGGACATCTCACTCGGCGCCGCCGCCATCTTAGGCGCATCGCGAGGGAGGAAGGGGGTCCGCTGCGCGGGGATGGAGATGAGGCGCCGCGAGGTCCGCTGCCTGTTCCCCCGCCGGGGATGGAGATGAGGGGAGCGGGAGCGCCGGGAGAGGTGAGCGGAGGGGGTGTAATGTGCGCGCGTGTGCACAGGGACATCTTCTCACTCGGCGCCGCCGCCATCTTAGGCGCATCGCGAGGGAGGAAGGGGGTCTGCTGCGCGGGGATGGAGATGAGGCGCCGCGAGGTCCGCTGCCTGTTCCCCCGCCGGGGATGGAGATGAGGGGAGCGGGAGCGCCGGGAGAGGTGAGCGTAGGGGGTGTGTGTGTGTACACAGGGGTGACCAGGGCTGAGAGTGTGTGTGTGTGTGTGTGTGTGTGTGTACAGGTTGTTCTTTCACAGGGGTGACTGTGAATGTGTGTGTACACAGGGGTGACAGTGTGTGTGTGTGTACAGGGTTGAGTGTGAGTGTGTGTAGTGTTGAGTGTGACACTGAGTGTGTGAGTGTGAGGGGGTGACTGTGTACCAAGGAGTCCTCAGAGGTTCTGGGCGTGTGGTGTGACTGCAAGTGTGTGAGAGTGAAGGAGGTGATGTCATAGTGGGGCGTACCTCTTGGCCAATGAATCACGGACCAATCAGATTCACCGCAGATAGCACTAACCTCACTAACCATTCGATTTTATATATTAAGACTAGCTGATATACCCGGCGTTGCCCGGAGGCCGTGAGGGGGGGGGCGTGAAAGGCAGGGGGGGGCGTGAAAGGCAGGGGGGGGGCGTGAAAGGCAGGGGGGGGGCGTGAAAGGCAGGGGGGGCGTGAAAGGCAGGGGGGGGGCGTGAAAGGCAGGGGGGGGGCGTGAAAGGCAGGGGGGGGGGTGAAAGGCAGGGGGGGGGCGTGAAAGGCAGGGGGGGGCGTGAAAGGCAGGGGGGGGCGTGAAAGGCAGGGGGGGGCGTGAAAGGCAGGGGGGGGCGTGAAAGGCAGGGGGGGGCGTGAAAGGCAGGGGGGGGGCGTGAAAGGCAGGGGGGGGGCGTGAAAGGCAGGGGGGGGCGTGAAAGGCAGGGGGGGGGGTGAAAGGCAGGGGGGGGGCGTGAAAGGCAGGGGGGGGCGTGAAAGGCAGGGGGGGGCGTGAAAGGCAGGGGGGGGGCGTGAAAGGCAGGGGGGGGCGTGAAAGGCAGGGGGGGGGCGTGAAAGGCAGGGGGGGGGCGTGAAAGGCAGGGGGGGGCGTGAAAGGCAGGGGGGGGCGTGAAAGGCGGGGGGGGCGTGAAAGGCGGGGGGGCGTGAAAGGCGGGGGGGCGTGAAATGCAGGGGGGGGCGTGAAAGGCGGGGGGGGGGACGTGAAAGGCGGGGGGTGTGAAAGGCGGGGGGGGGGGGCGTGAAAGGCGGGGGGGCGTGAAAGGCGGGGGGGCGTGAAAGGCGGGGGGGGTGAACGGCAGGGGGGGGCATGAAAGGCAGGGGGGCGTGAAAGGCAGGGGGGGGCGTGAAAGGCAGGGGGGCAACACACACACACAGTGTCACACACACACACACACACAGTGTCACACACACACAGTGTCACACACACACACACAGTGTCACACACACACACACACACACACACACACAGTGTCACACACACACACACACACACAGTGTCACACACACACACACACACAGTGACACACACACACACAGACGTCACCTAGAGCGACACCTACCTCTACTTCCGGCCGCCGCCATCTTTTCACTCGGCGCCGCGAGGGAAGAAGGGTGTCCTTCCGTGCGCGCCGCCATCTTAGGCGCCGCGAGGGAGGAAGGGGGTCCGCTGCCTGTTCCCCCGCCGGGGATGGAGATGAGGGGAGCGGGAGCGCCGGGAGAGGTGAGCGGAGGGGGTGTAATGTGCGCGCGTGTGCACAGGGACATCTCACTCGGCGCCGCCGCCATCTTAGGCGCATCGCGAGGGAGGAAGGGGGTCCGCTGCGCGGGGATGGAGATGAGGCGCCGCGAGGTCCGCTGCCTGTTCCCCCGCCGGGGATGGAGATGAGGGGAGCGGGAGCGCCGGGAGAGGTGAGCGGAGGGGGTGTAATGTGCGCGCGTGTGCACAGGGACATCTCACTCGGCGCCGCCGCCATCTTAGGCGCATCGCGAGGGAGGAAGGGGGTCCGCTGCGCGGGGATGGAGATGAGGCGCCGCGAGGTCCGCTGCCTGTTCCCCTGCCGGGGATGGAGATGAGGGGAGCGGGAGCGCCGGGAGAGGTGAGCGGAGGGGGTGTAATGTGCGCGCGTGTGCACAGGGACATCTTCTCACTCGGCGCCGCCGCCATCTTAGGCGCATCGCGAGGGAGGAAGGGGGTCTGCTGCGCGGGGATGGAGATGAGGCGCCGCGAGGTCCGCTGCCTGTTCCCCCGCCGGGGATGGAGATGAGGGGAGCGGGAGCGCCGGGAGAGGTGAGCGTAGGGGGTGTGTGTGTGTACACAGGGGTGACCAGGGCTGAGAGTGTGTGTGTGTGTGTGTGTGTGTGTGTACAGGTTGTTCTTTCACAGGGGTGACTGTGAATGTGTGTGTACACAGGGGTGACAGTGTGTGTGTGTGTACAGGGTTGAGTGTGAGTGTGTGTAGTGTTGAGTGTGACACTGAGTGTGTGAGTGTGAGGGGGTGACTGTGTACCAAGGAGTCCTCAGAGGTTCTGGGCGTGTGGTGTGACTGCAAGTGTGTGAGAGTGAAGGAGGTGATGTCATAGTGGGGCGTACCTCTTGGCCAATGAATCACGGACCAATCAGATTCACCGCAGATAGCACTAACCTCACTAACCATTCGATTTTATATATTAAGATATACACATATATACATATATATATATATATATATATATACAGTGTTCGACAAACCTATACATTTGCTCGCCCCAGACGAGTGGATTTAACCCCCGGGCGAGTAAATATTGGCCCAAGCAGCACACGTTTGGTACTAGGTGGCTGTATATATATATAAACAGTAATATCTGCTTTGTGATTTTATTGAAATAATTACAAGGTGATGAGTGGTCCATTAATTCTGAGTTAGACATGGTGATGTCTTGAAAACTCTGCCCAACAGACTTTATTTTCATTTTGAGCTGTGTATTTTTGTGGGTGAAAAGGAATGAAATCAGTGAAAATCCAACATATTGACCAATAATTGTGAATAAATAATAATAAATAATGGGTGCATACTAAGGACTGGGGTATAACAGAATAAAACTAGAGAGCAAAAAGAAACTCTCAAAAAGAATCCAATGTGTAGCACACCAGCAAATGAAATAAATGTAATTATACACTTTATTGAGAGAAAGGGGTTACATAAACCACATAATCACTGTATTATTAAAAAAACAGAGATTAAAAATATATTGAGCGTATGGGCAGTCTCGCTATCAAGAAGTATATGGGCAATATATTTGTAATCGCTGTTTCTTAATAATACAGCGATATATGTTTTATGTAACCCCTTTCTCTCGATAAAATGTATAATTGCATTTATTTCATTTGCTGGTGTGCTACACATTGGATTCTTTTTGAGAGTATCTTTTTGCTCTCTAGTTTTGTTCTGTTATACCCCAGTCCTTTAGTACGCAGCCATTATTTATGCACAACTAGCTGATATACCCGGCATGTAATTTTCCCGCTCCCCCTCTGTCGCCACACCCCCTCTCTCTCCCCATTCCCCTCTCTCCCCCTTCCCCTCTCTGCCCCCTCTCTCTTTCTCCCCCGTTCACAGCAATCCGGTCCCCCCCCCTGCATATGAATGTGGCCTCCCTCCCTTCACAGCTCTGGTCCCCCCCCCCCCCCATCACAGCTCTGTCCCCCACCCATCACAGCTCAGTGTGGGGGAACGCTCTCTCTCACACACACACACACACACTCTCTCTCTCACACACTCTCTCTCTCACACTCTCTCTCTCTCACACTCTCTCTCTCTCACACTCTCTCTCTCTCACACTCTCTCTCTCTCACACTCTCTCTCTCACACACACACTCTCTCTCTCACACACACTCTCTCTCTCTCACACACACTCTCTCTCACACACACTCTCTCTCTCTCACACACTCTCTCTCTCACACACACTCTCTCTCTCACACACACTCTCTCTCCCCCACCCTCTCTCTCTCTCCCACCCTCTCTCTCTATCTTCCACCCTCTCTCTCTCCCTCTCCCCCACCTTCTCTCCCTCTCCCCCACCTTCTCTCTCTCTCCCCCACCTTCTCTCTCTCCCCCACCCTCTCTCTCTCTCTCTCCCACTCTCTCTCTCTCTCTCACACTCTCTCTCTCTCACACTCTCTCTCTCTCACACTCTCTCTCTCTCACACTCTCTCTCTCACACACACACTCTCTCTCTCACACACACTCTCTCTCTCTCACACACACTCTCTCTCTCACACACACTCTCTCTCTCACACACTCTCTCTCTCACACACACTCTCTCTCTCACACACACTCTCTCTCACACACACTCTCTCTCTCACACACACACTCTCTCTCTCACACACACTCTCTCTCTCACACACACTCTCTCTCACACACACTCTCTCTCACACACACTCTCTCTCTCACACACACTCTCTCACACTCTCTCTCACACACTCTCTCTCACACACTCTCTCACACACAGTCACTCTCACACACAGTCACTCTCACTCACAGTCACTCTCTCTCACAGTCACTCTCTCTCACAGTCACTCTCTCTCACAGTCACTCTCTCTCACAGTCACTCTCTCTCACAGTCACTCTCTCTCACAGTCACTCTCTCTCTCACAGTCACTCTCTCTCTCACAGTCACTCTCTCTCACACACACTGTCACTCTCTCTCACACACACACACTGTCATACACAGACACACACACACTGTCACACACACACTGTCACACACAGACACACACACTGTCACACACACACACTCATGCAAGCAGAAGCAGCCTCTCCTCCCCCTCACACCCGTAGCTGACATGCAAAGTTCAGAAGCAGCAGCTCTCCTCCCCTCCGCCGACACCACGGATCACCCTCTCTCCCCCCCTCCTCCCCACCGTAGCTCCTAGGCCATCTTCCTCTGCCATCCCATACCTCAAAAATGTTCAAAGTGTTCAGCGCTCCTCGTAATAAGGAAAGATAAGAGAAAAAGAAAAAACAATATAGTGAAGTACGTTCACAATATGTCATAGGCACATAGAGATGGTAAGATATGCACTTACATTCAAGTGCCTATACCAGGCATGTAAAGGTATCTTTTGATGTAATTTCACCTCCGTGTAGTAATAAAGGATTTCAAGAGGGACTTCTTTTAAAAGCTCCAGCTTTATATAAATTCAGGTGTAAGTTGACACATAACAGTGTAAAATACAAAGAGACAGATCAGTTCATGTGTGTTGCTCCGGTTTCCGCGACATCCACTGCCGATCCAGCCGGCGTTCTACGTCACTTCCGGGTTTTTAGTGTTGCACTGAAACTGGTCCTCCCGGCAACCCTACGCGTTTCAAAGGCGGTCCTTCTTCGTGAGGAGTAAGTATCTTTAAATTACAATGGTCAGATAAGGCCAAATCTATTGTTAATTTTCAAATGATAGGTCCATCTGCTGAATGTCTTTATATGAAAAAGTGAGAGTTTGCAGTGAAAACATGTGAACGCCAAATAAATCGTTGTCTGAAACCTCCTAGTCCTATAAGCAGGGGTGGGCAAAGTATGACCTGCTAGTCACATCCAACCCGTGGGATGGTTGCCTGCAGCCCACCGCAGATAGGGAAACGCTCCCCGACCCCTACGTGTGGTATGGGAGGCGAAGGCAGTGGCAGAGGAGGAGTCCACCCAGCACCCAGGTGGCCTTAACATGTAAGTTAAGCCGGGCCCAAGTTCTGGGGGGTGGGAGAAGAGAGAGCGGTCGTGGGAGAAGAGAGAGGGTGGTGGGAGAAGAGAGAGGGGTCGTGGGAGAAGAGAGAGGGGGGGGGAAAGAGAGAGAGGGGGGGTGGGAGAAGAGAGAGAGGGGGTGGGAGAAGAGAGGGGGGGAGGTTTGAATAAGAGAGGGGGGAGGTTTGGATAAGAGAGAAAGGGGGAGGGTTGGAGAAGAGAGAAAGGGGGAGGGTTGGAGAAGAGAGAAAGGGGAAGGGTTGGAGAAGAGCGAAAGGGTGAGGGTTGGAGAAAAGAGAAAGGGGGGTGGGAGAAGAGTGAGAGGGGGTGGGAGAAGAAAGGGGGGAGAAGAGGAGAAAGGGTGGTAGAAGAGAGAAGGGGAAAGATCGAGAGAGATTGGGGAGAAAAGAGAGGGGTGCAAAAGTAAGACCGATGTGGAAGGATTAAAAGAGAAGAAAAGGGGAGAGTGAGAGAAAGAAGAGTGAGGGAGATGTAACGTTGATGTATTGCATGGTAATAATAAGGCACTTTTTGGGGGCATAATATTGCATTTTTTGGTTACCGCAGCTTGATGTATCCGGCCCATAAGATGTCTGTGTATGCAGAACAACAACTAGGTGTGATTTATTTTAAAGACCTTTCAGTCACATAATTACAACATATCTACAGTATAAATATAGTAACATCAGAGTAACACTGAAAAAGAGGAAGAAAGTGAAAGAGAAATGTACAAACGGGGACTAAATTAGATTTTTAACTTCCAAGTGACGCTCAATGTATTTTTATACAATAATGTCACATTCTCTTTCATTTGATGTTAGAAAAGCATGCTTGAAGTTTAAAAACATTAGGCATTCTAAGAAAATAAAAAAAGGGGGGTATCTCTAAGAATAGCCTCTCCCTCTCTCTCTCTCTTACAGAGCCTCTTGGGTTAAAGGAGACACTGAAAGCAATTGGCTGACAGCTGCAACAGATAAGGAAGCTGTACAGTTGGGGATTTCCCCATGGAAGTTCCCAGCTAATGAAACTATTACCACCAGCACTGGCCAGTTTGCTTGCTCATATTTCAAGACTCATTTCAACCAATGTTACAGTCTGCACAGTTTCCCATGCCTTTTTATGAATAATGCCGCTGAAGGAAGCGTTGCTATCGAGATCACTTATAAGGTAATTGTCTTCTTTTTTTTTTTTTTGCGCCAGATTCTGAATGAAAAGCTCTCTTGGCAATGAGCGTCATGTATAAAGTAAACCTCTTAAGGCAGGGGTTCACTCCAGTCCTCAAGTCCCTCAACAAGTCAGGTTTTTAGGATATCCCTGCTTCAGCACAGGTGGCTTGATCTAAGAGCCTGCTTCAGCACAGGTGGCTCAGTCATTGACTGAGCCACTGATTGAGCCACCGGTGCTGAAGCTGGGATATCCTGAAAACCTGACCTATTGGTGGGGGGGGGGGGGGGTGTCTTGAGGACTGGAGATGAGAACCCTTGTGTTAAGTAATTTAAGGGCCAGCAAGACAATGTGTACAATCTATTCCAAGCCTTGTCAGCACGGAATGATGGCTTCAGATTACCAGGCACCATCTCAGCCAATCCTAGCTTTTATATAAATACATTTTCATAGATAATACAAACTGCATATAGAATAGTAGCTGTATAATTAATTGAGTGATGAATCCCTGGCAATACGGAGATATCTGGTTAAACTATGTGAAGTTTATTAAACTTTCTTTACAGTGATATTACTTCCACCCGTATCACACTTTAAGTTGAATATTATTTTCGTATGTACTTGTATCCTCTTTTCTAATTACAACTTAAATGTTATTTTCCTGTATATTTTTCTACAAAACTGTAGAATTTTACTTCTGCATTTAATATATATTTCAAGAAAGCTCTACCTCGAGATACATATTCGTGCCAAACTGTGTATCTCTATACTTATGGTGACGTTTACACTTTTTCAGGGTAATGTTCTAATAATAATATTTTTGTACAATAATGTGATCATTTTTGGTTCTGACCAAAATTTCAATATAACATCATGTATAGCACAGTCGGTTTCGCAATGAACAAAAATACTTGTATTTACACTTGTAATGATCAACTCCTGTTGTTTCCAAACGGTTCCTGGCAACACCCTTCATATATATATATATATATATATATATATATATATATATATATATATATATATATATGTCATTTTTGTGACCGCTTTATATCAGAGCTTGTTAAAATTGTATTTATAAAAATATTCTTATTATTTTCCTGGTACATCACATAATTCTCTTTTTGTTATGTATTCTAAATGTATGATTTTATATATATATTTGCATATTCTTGGTCTTTAAATATATGTGACACCCTTGGCAGATGTTGTAACAACTAGATTCACTACAAGGTCAACTATTCAAATTCATATAAAAAAGAAAGTAGATCACAAGAAATGACAGTGCGGTCAGTAAGCTGAGAGAATAAAAAAATTTTATTACACCGAGAAAATAAACATTATCGACATCTTCAGTCTATTCCCGGTTCCTTCAGGTGCGAGGAGGCTCGAAAATACTTATTTAACTGTAGTGTCTAAAATTCATAGCAACCTGAATTCTGCACGATGATGAATTCTATGCAGAATTGCTGCAGTAATATAGTCCATTTTTTTTAAAATGTGGGAATGGGATTCCATGACGTCAATGACGTTTCTCTGTACATAGCTACGGTTGAAACATAATGAACTATATCAAAAGTATATGATTTTGACTGTGATTCCTACCCTTATTTGCTTGTTTTATTCCTATATACTTTTTACCCCTTAGAGAAACAGGGCAACTACAAATGTAAGTTTTTTTATAAGGAAGTATTTGCAGGAAGAATATCCTCCTATACAGCAGTTCCAGTTGGGTGTAGCAAATACTAAGAAGGGAGTTCTGTTGACTAACCAATGCTCATCGCCTGCACTGCTGTTCCCCAGAAAGAAAAGCAAGACATACCTTGAACTGAATGTCAGATAACCTTTGCATGATGTGCCAGTTAAAAGTAGCAGCACTGTGCTTGATTTTAATACAGTAGAAGACCCAATCTGCTCAAAGTTCGCACCGTTCTGTGAACCCCAAGGTATTTGGGCTAAATTAGTAGCCCACCTGACGAAGGCCAGAAATGTTGTACTCTGGAAAATTAAACTGCTGATACTTTTTTTGAAACCGCTCCAGTTTGCCGAGTTGTGTTCTTTTGCTTGCAAGGACTTCTAAAAAAAAAAAACCCTGTTGAGTTTTATCAATTGAGAGCTGCTCCTTGCATACAATACACCTTTTGGGTTCAAGTAGTAGCTTGGTGGTAATATCACTTCCTTTTTTCCACCTGTGCCCCAGGCACTAACATTAGATTTTAAGGTTTTGGCAAATGGGCCTCATTGTGTCTCAAATTCTATGTACAGCACTGTGTACACGGTCTATATAAGAAACAAATATTAGTATTATTTTGGCCATATCAACATTTAAAAAAAAAAGCAATTTTTTTTTTTATTCAAGTTTTATAACAGACATATCAACAGAAGTAACGCAAAACATAACACAGCACTATCATTAACTTTAACAAGAGATAACAAAATACTTCACAAAAATATCTAACCTGGTCATGTTAGACCACAATTTCCTATGCGTTCTTAATCAACGCCGAGACATAAGTATCACCATGAATTATTGTACCTGCAATTCCTGTTGTTAACACATGGGAGGCAATGTAACACAAATAGTTTTTTTTTCTTCCCCCAAACAAATTTAAATGATGCATTGCGAGAGAAAAAATGAATTTTTCACCTGAAATCATTATCTGCATGCTGTATGTTGGTCTGTTATTATTCACATCATTACAGTATATTGTGCGCATGTTTTCTGATTCTTTGCATGATGTGTGTTCTTGTTCATACATGTAGCCCTTTTTGTGAATCCCTGCTTTAAAGGAACTACTGGTGTTGTGTATACCTGTGGCTTCAGGAGCTCTGAGCCTCCGCTGTTGGGGAGCCTGGGGTCATACCCTTACTTATCATGGTGCAGCGCCTCCACTTACCCAGGATCCCCATATTAGAGGATCTACCCTGAGCAAGAAACATAACAACGGTATTGTGCAACAGGCAACCTTTTACTATTGAGATTAACTAACGGAATCTTGCAGAGTATACATAACATGTATAAGACCCTTATACTCTACAAAACACAACGTAACACACAGTGGCTCGGCCACACCTTGCTAGGGATAATGTTCTGTACACAGGTGGCTCTGCCACTCTCCCAAGGAGTATGTCCTGTAACTAGTATCTGTATAGAATAGTATGATGGCACACTGGTGCCCCCAATTAGTTAGTGGGAGGCGGGATCAGCGCCTGATGACCGGTGTAGGTGCACTTGTTGACTAACGATACCTTCCGGTCACTACGGTGACCACACCACTTCACAAAGGGTCCCTAGTGTTGCTCCAGCCTTGCGCCGACACTCCGCTATGCTGTGCGGTCTGTTCTCCAGACCAAGATGGCGTCCGCAACTCCGCAGCTGAACCCGCACTAAAGGGATACGTCCCTAACTGCTACGGCCGTCCCTACAAAAGCGGCACCCTACGATGACAGGGGTAATGCTCCTCGGGGCTGGGGAATGTCTCTCACCTAAGCGGAAGGGTCACTGACCCTCCGCTCACGCACACGAGGTTCCGCCACCTTCCTCCTTCACCTCTCACTCGTGTCTCCCACCGCCCACACGCATCCTGTGTCTCCATCCAGAGTCTCGCACCCTATTGGTCCTCAGCCTCAGCTGATTCTCCCACAGTTCAGAGTTCAGAGTGCAATCCCCAAAGTCCCTACAGATTGGTTGCCTTTCGCGCGCTTCCCTCGCGCATGCGCAGCCTGACTAATCACACAGTGACCTTACTGGCAAAAGAACAGTATGGCGCTTCCTTTATTAGTGACAGCGCGGAACACTCATATATATGTATACACATCCTTACATTCTCCCCCCTCCAGAATCCAACGTCCCCGCTGGACTACCTAAACAACATAGCTGAACTTATTTACACAGCCCTCTCTTTTTCCTAGATTAGGTTACACATTTCATTGAACAGTACCACCATAGCTTGCATTCTATGCTGAGCCCACTGCTGAGCCTCATAATGGGGTGCCCCAAATTGATCATATGCCATTCGCATGGGAGGTTGACTGGTTCTTTGACTTCGCCGAGGTTGATTCTCCTCTGCTTCCTCTGCAGAGTATCCAGTCTCAACTGGTGTTCCCATCTCTACCCTTGAGGGGTTTTCAGCGTTAGTAAAGTCTCTCTGGGGTGTGAAACATGGGCTTTGTGGATCTAGGGACTGACTCACGGGAGTCAGATTGTCGATGTTCGGGCCAAGAGGCTCTTTACCCGTAGCTCCTTCGGGAGATGCCCCCGCGGCCGGAAGGCCCCTTTGAGAGGTTCCTTCCATTGGATCCTCAGAGGTGGCAAATTTTACAGTCTCTAGGCCATCCTCTGGGTTTTCAACTTCTCCATCTATTGGTGTAGCGGGTAATTCCAACTCGTCGTTCCCTACTTGAGGTATGGGAAGTAGGTGATTCCTATGCCACACTTTTATGCGGCCTTCGGAGTCCTTGATCCGATACACAGGAAGGCCAGGCATCTGTGACTCCACCTCGTACACACCTTCCCGCCACCGGTCCGCCAATTTATGTTTCCCAGGAACACCTAAGTTGCGTAAGAGGACCGCGTCCCCGGGGTGAATCTCCTTGTGACGTACTTTGTGATCGTAGCGTCTTTTATTTCCCGCATTCAATTGTGCTGCCGTTCGTTCAGCCAATTTATAAGCCTGCTGCAAACTGTCCCTTAGACGCTGTACATATCGAAAATGCGTTCTGTTGGATACCCCATCGGTAGATATCCGCAGTCGCACATCCACCAGTAACCGGGCTTCTCTTCCGAACATCAAAAAGTACGGGGTGTACCCGGTGGACTCATGCCGGGTACAATTATACGCATGTACCAACGCCTCGACGTGCTTACTCCACTCCGTCTTTTGTGGGCTTGTCAGAGTTCCTAACATATCTAACAAGGTGCGATTGAACCGTTCGGGCAAAGCATCCCCTTCGGGGTGGTACGGGGTAGTACGTGACTTGGCAATGTTCAGTAGTGCGAGCAATTCCTTTATCAGTGTACTCTCAAAGTCCCTGCCCTGATCAGAGTGAAGACGATTTGGTAATCCATAATGAATACTTCTCCCACAGGACTCGGGCCACCGTTACGGCCTTCTGATCTTTCGTAGGGAATGCTTGGGCGTACCTGGTGTAGTGGTCAGTGATCACGAGAACATTACTAACGCCCCGACTGTCGGGCTCAATACAGAGAAAGTCCATACACACCAGATCCATGGGGCCCAAACTTTTCAAGTGTGCCATGGGAGCCGCCCTGGTGGGCAGTGTCTTCCTTTGTAAGCAGCGATTACACCTTCGACAATGCTGCTCCACGGACTCCCTCATTCTAGGCCAGTAGAACCTATCCTGTAGTAGCCCAAATGTCTTATCAATGCCCAGGTGGCCATGGTCATCGTGAAGGGCCCGAAGGACTAGGGTCCTCAAGCGTTCCGGTAGAAACAGCTGACGCCGATCGGGATGGTTATGATATGGTATCACCCGATATAACAAACAATTGTCCATTTCGAACTTCCCAAACTCATTCAACAGGAGTTTCACCAAGTTTTTGGGGGCTTGCTTCAGTATAGAAGGGTTATCTTGTTGTACCGCTTGACGGGCCATCTCCACTATGGGGTCTTGAGTTTGGTAATGCACTAGATCCCTCCACGAGATGATATTATCTTCCGTGATATTCATCCCTTCTCGACCTTGATAGGCCCGAGGAATGGCTCGCGAGTGGCATCCCAAAGAGTCAGCAACCCGTAATTCCAAGAATGCTACCTGATTGTCAACTACCGCAGCCACGGAGCAGAGAGCACGAATCCCGGGACCCGGTATTTCTTCCCATACTTCCTCATCAGGGGTAGATTGAAGGCCAGGTCGACGAGACAGGGCGTCGGCACCTATGTTGGTGGGTCCGGGTTTGTATTTAAGGTTGAACCTATAGTTGGCCAGGGCAGCTAACCAACGGTGTCCCGTGGCGTCCAATTTGGCGGACGTATTTATATATGTCATGGGGTTGTTGTCCGTGCGTACTTCGAACTGTACCCCATACAGGTAGTCGTGCAGCTTGTCCACCACGGCCCATTTTAGGGCCAAGAATTCCAGTTTATGGACCGGATAGTTCTGCTCACTAAGTGTCAAGCTTCGGCTCGCATAGGCCACCGGACGTAGCCCTGTCTCATACTTCTGATGCAATACCGCTCCCAGCCCGCTAAGGCTAGCATCGACATGTAGGACATATTCCCGTTCTGGATCCGCATAGGCCAAGACCGGGGCCTGAGTGAGGCTAGTCTTTAAGTTCAGGAATGCCTGTTCACATTCTGGGGTCAATTTCTCCCCAAAGGGTGTCTGCGCCGTGACTCCCTTTCTCTCGGTTTCTCCGGGATATACCTTTAGAAGATCGTTCAACAGCTTGGCTTTGCTGGAGTAGCCTTCCACGAACCGCCGGTAATAGCCACAAAATCCCAAGAACGACCGCAACTCCTGAATATTCTGAGGCCTAGGCCAGTTCACTACCGCTTCTATCTTCCCGGGATCGGTGGACACCCCTTCGGCCGATACGATGTGGCCCACATACGTCACGGAGGACCGACAGAATTTACATTTGTCCAGAGACAGTTTGAGGCCCTCCTCCTGAAGTCTATCCAGTACCTTCATTAGTCTCTCGGAGTGTTCTTCTAGAGTTCGCCCGAACACTATAATGTCATCCAGGTACACTAAGCATTCTTGCGGGTTCAGGTCTCCGAGAGTCTTTTCCATTAATCTCTGGAACGTGGCGGGTGCCCCACAGATCCCTTGCGGCATGCGGGTGAACTGATAAAACCCTAATGGGCAGATGAAGGCCGTCTTTTCTTGGTCCTCCTGGCCCATGGGTACCTGGTAATACCCTGATCTGAGATCGAGTACGCTGAACCATGTACTTCCCGTCAGAGCCTTCAGTAGATCTTCGATTCGGGGCAGCGTGTATTGATCGGGAATGGTGCGGGTATTTAGGGTTCTGTAGTCCACGCATAGGCGTACGGTCCCGTTCTTTTTGCGGACTACCACGATGGGCGATGCGTAAGGACTTCAGGATCCTTGCACGATCCCAGCCCTCTCCATTTCGGCGAGTAACCTTCTCACTTCGTCTACGTCCCGTGGTGCGAGCCGTCGGGAACGTTCCCGGAAGGGAGTAGCATCACTCATTCGGATGGTGTGGCGGGCACTGCGGCTGCACCCCACATCCATGTCACTGGTGGAGAACACATGTTGGCGCTTTTGTAACTCGATCCGCAGTCTTTCCCTCCATTCCTCGGGGAGCGGAGAATCCCCAAAGTCGAATTCTAGCCGGGATCCGGAGGTATGACCATAGTTACGGGGGCGCCCCGTTACACCCTTCTCTTCGGGGGTCACGGGGTATATTCTGCCCAGCGGCTGGCGCCGATCAATGCTCATGGAATATGGGGAGATATTCTGCACGTATACCCAGGTGCGCTCAGGGATTTTTCCAGGCCACTTCTTGACGGAGGCCAACACCTCGTAGCCCAGCCGGTGCTCATCCTGGGCCACACTTTCTAGGGAGAAGAGCTGATCCTCCGGGCGTCGGCCCGGGTAGTGACATGCGGCGACCATCATTCTTCCTTCCCCCGGGGGAATTTGAGTCAGTCCCCACTCTTGACTATAGAGCATCCCATGCTCTTCTTGAGTCGCGATTTTGCCGCAGACCTCTTGGAGGGCGGGGCAGGCGGCTAGGGCCAGCAGCGGGGCTTCTCCCGCCTCTTGCAGATACATGCGGAACACCGCGCGTACAATGTCAGCGTTAGTACCCAAGATGATCGGAGCACTGGGGTGATCCTGAGGTTCAGGGCACACTAAGGCCTCCACTTCCATGGGATGATGTTTACCAGTGTTCAGTTGGGGGATGTCTAACTGCACCTTTACTACGCCGTCTATGGGGTAATCCTCATGACTCAATCCCCTCAGTCGCAAGGCATCCGCAGAGAGTAACGGTAATCGATGTAGGTGTTGATCGTAGAAGGGCCGGTATATGATGGTCACCTGAGATCCCGTGTCCAGCAATGCGGCAGCGTAGATGCCTTCGATAACTACCCGAATAATGGCGGCGGGGCCGATTCGGCTGCTTGGGGATGGCGGCGACGCCTCTCCATCCTCCAGGGTCTTGCACGGCATCGACTGCGCGGGCCGGGATGCCGTTTTCCGTACGGTGGGGCAACGGGCACGCAGATGTCCCATCTTTCCACATGCATAGCACTGAATTTGGCTGAGGTAACTCTCACTTCTCCCGGTTGGTGAACTTCGCCCGGTCGGGAGACGAGGCCGTGGCGTCACTGGTGCACTGGCATCCTCGGGGTCAGGGTCCCCAGGTTCGGGCACATCGGCCTTGGGTTCCACTTTCTTGACTTCCTTACCCCCGGGCGGGGGCTTTTTCCCAGGGGTCAGGTCACGTCCTAATAACACCGTCTCGTGCGCTTGGACCCGATCCATTAGGTCATGGAACGATAAGGCTTGCCCGGGCGTCAGGCAGCTACTGACCCGCACCGACACGGGGTGTAGGGGTAGGATCCCCCTCAACAGCTGAGTGGTGCGCAGTCCATTGGCTTCTATCCTTGGCACCACGCCCTTCCTCACCAAATTCCATAAGTCCAGGTGTAGTCGCCTGAGGAAGTCGGATACCATTTCCCCTTCCTTCTGGGCTAACGCGTGGAATTTGGCCATCAACGCATAAGTGTCCACCGGAGCCCCATACGCCTTTGTCAGGCAGTAGATGAGATCTGCTGCATCAGCCTCCGGGTTGTCATCTCGGTAGTAGTGCACCATGTGGGACGCAGGGGGCCGTAAGCACTCAACGATGCGTTGTCTTCGGACCGCGTCCGTGCAGGTCCATTCAGGCAGCACCTGTTCGGTATGGTCCAACCAGTCCTCTATCCCTACTTCCCCTTGGGGCGTGGGTTTCTCACCGGAGAAGGCCTTTAACTTCCTATACTGAAGCGACTGGGTTGTGTTGTGGAGAGCGGCTGCTATCGCGGGAATAGAGGTGTCTCCCGGTAAGCTATCCCCGACTGCGGGGTACGTGTTCAGTCTTGATAGGCTAAGTCGGTTGAGGCCAGACCGCAGGCCTGGCGGGGTGGACGAGGAGCCTAGGGCTGCCGGCCAGCGAGGTTGCAGACCACGGTCAGGGGAGTGGTCTGGGCCCCCAGTCGCGGCACCTACTGCGGTTGTGTACTCTCTCTGTGGGGTGGAAGTGGCCAGGGGCGCAGAGGTGTCCACCTGGACTATGGGGCAGCGCACCCCCGGGGCCTCGGGCAGCAGTAGTATACGGGGCAAGGCCTCGGGGCATATATCTTGTTCAGTGGCATACAAGACCCGACGCCAGGCCTGGTCGCGGTCATAGAAGTGGTCTTGTACTTGGGCATTGTCCAGGAGCGGAAGCTTGCGGACCTGCTCGGTCACTGTACCTAGCGAGATCGTGGCGGGGACATGGCCCAGCGCGAAAACACGATTCAAGGGAACCCCGCGCCGCTGGGCCCACTTGCGCACCTCGAGCGCCGAGGGCACCGACATGATGTGGGTTGGTTGCACAATAGAGAAAAAAATGTGGGGGCACCCCAGGTCTAAGAATCTCAGCAGCGCCTCCAAATGTAGCCCTTTTTGTGAATCCCTGCTTTAAAGGAACTACTGATGTTGTGTATACCTGTGGCTTCAGGAGCTCTGAGCCTCCGCTGTTGGGGAGCCTGGGGTCATACCCTTACTTATCATGGTGCAGTGCCTCCACTTACCCAGGATCCCCATATTAGAGGATCTACCCTGAGCAAGAAACATAACAACGGTATTGTGCAACAGGCAACCTTTTACTATTGAGATTAACTAACGGAATCTTGCAGAGTATACATAACATGTATAAGACCCTTATACTCTACAAAACACAACGTAACACACAGTGGCTCGGCCACACCTTGCTAGGGATAATGTTCTGTACACAGGTGGCTCTGCCACTCTCCCAAGGAGTATGTCCTGTAACTAGTATCTGTATAGAATAGTATGATGGCACACTGGTGCCCCCAATTAGTTAGTGGGAGGCGGGATCAGCGCCTGATGACCGGTGTAGGTGCACTTGTTGACTAACGATACCTTCCGGTCACTACGGTGACCACACCACTTCACAAAGGGTCCCTAGTGTTGCTCCAGCCTTGCGCCGACACTCCGCTATGCTGTGCGGTCTGTTCTCCAGACCAAGATGGCGTCCGCAACTCCGCAGCTGAACCCGCACTAAAGGGATACGTCCCTAACTGCTACGGCCGTCCCTACAAAAGCGGCACCCTACGATGACAGGGGTAATGCTCCTCGGGGCTGGGGAATGTCTCTCACCTAAGCGGAAGGGTCACTGACCCTCCGCTCACGCACACGAGGTTCCGCCACCTTCCTCCTTCACCTCTCACTCGTGTCTCCCACCGCCCACACGCATCCTGTGTCTCCATCCAGAGTCTCGCACCCTATTGGTCCTCAGGCTCAGCTGACTCTCCCACAGTTCAGAGTTCAGAGTGCAATCCCCAAAGTCCCTACAGATTGGTTGCCTTTCGCGCGCTTCCCTCGCGCATGCGCAGCCTGACTAATCACACAGTAACCTTACTGGCAAAAGAACAGTATGGCGCTTCCTTTATTAGTGACAGCGCGGAACCCTCATATATATGTATACACATCCTTACATACATATAAATGTATTAGGATTTTTTGCATCTACTTGCATTTTTTTTTTGTCCACAAAGACGTGATGGACAGTTTTGACGCATTTGTGGTGCACAAAAGTATCGCCTGCTTGCAATTTATTTATACATTACATTTGCATGCAGATGTAGAAAGGTTTATTGCACTCACTGATAACGCAGAATATCGCATTATAACGCAGACTCTCTCCGAGTTTCCATAATATACAATGGCAGTGATAACGCAGAATATACCACCATAACGCCCCCGCGGGTGCAATAACTCTGCTGCGTCTGTATGTGCTCCACTCCCCTAGTGTCATTTTTACGCCTAATTTAAAAAAAAGTTGATGCACATGCCACACAACACATGAAAATAATTTTAATACATTGACGCACTGATGGATTCATTTGCTCCTCTTACATTTACGAAAAATTAGCTTTTAGCGAAGCCTCGTGCATCGTCCTCATTGTAAATAGACACCGAAGCCTAATAAAATGTAGTCATTTTCCAAAATCTAAGAAATACCATGTTGTCTTTTGTATATTTGGATGCACTTTTGCATGCACAATGCAAGATGATCACACTAAATACAGTACATCAAAAAGGGTTTATTCACAGGAAGCTAATGAATTTAAAGACTCACGGGAGCTAGGTTCCTTGTATACAACAGTGCATTTATGCGGGTGTTTGCACACCGTAGTATCAGAAGGTTAAAAAAAAACACCAAGCTGCATCTACACAATATGAAAAGATTAGGTTTTCAGATCTTTTTTTATGATGTCAATGCTGTGTTCTCTGATACTTCATCATTAGCCACTCCTCCAGCCCCAGGGCCTGCTGGCATCTGGTAATGCACTTTCTGTGGTATGTGGATTGTCACTGACAGTTAGTTTCAATAGTACTGACTCCCAAACACACAAAATACTTCCTCATTCAGCTTTGACTATCTTCCTGGCTCAAAAATATAACCTAATACAGTACTTGACCAAAAATAGTAATCTTGTGATCTGACAAATATAGTGGGTAGCATTATATAGGGTTGCCAGGTGTCCAGTATTGAACCACACTGTCCTGTATTTGGACACTCTGTCCAGTACAAAATGAGCGGTAATAGTCAACGTGTACAGTATGTTTATACCGGTATTACTTCTCTGTGTGTGTGAATACTGCTATTACCTCTCTGGGCGTGTATGTGTATACTGGTATTACCTCTCCGGACATAGTGACCTGACCGGTTTAGAGGACAGCGGGATTTCCCAGAGCAGGGCTGATGCTAGGGGACTGGACAGCTTCCTCCATCCTGATTGGCTGCTGCTGTTGGGTAATGCATAGGGTGACCAGATTTTCAAAATGTAAAACCGGGACACATTAAAAAATTATTTATAAAACAAATTGCATCACATGACGCACCCGGTTGCCATGACAACGAGACACTGACGTCCGGCGGTGACATGTTGCATCACGTGATGCCTCGGCGACATAATGTGTCCCGTTGTCATGTCAACTTGATACCGCGTGACGTCACGGAGCGGCTCGTTGTTATGGCAATGAGCATTACGTGACGTCGCGCAGCCATGTTAACGGAATTTGGAGGGGAGGATACAGCCAAAGGCAAGATAAATATATAATAAATAGATCTAAAAAAATGTTATCTCCACACAGAGCCACTGACCCACCCACCCACACAGAGCCACTGACCCATAGAGTCACTGACCTACACGCAGAGAGCCACTGACCCACACACCCACACACACAGAGCCACTGACCCACACACAAGGAGCCACTGACCAACACACCCACAAACACAGAGCCACTGACCCACACACACAGAGCCACTGACCCACACACACACACACACACACACACAGAGCCACTGATCCACACACACACAGAGCCACTGACCCACACACATGGAGCCACTGACAAACACACACAGAGCTACTGACCAACACACCCACACACACAGAGCCACTGACCCACACACACACAGAGCCACTGACCCACACACATGGAGCCACTGACCCACACACACGGAGCCACTGACCAACACACCCACACACACACAGAGCCACTGACCCACACACACAGCCACTGACCCACACACACAGAGACACTGACCCACACACACAGAGCCACTGACCCACACACAGAGCCACTGGCCCACACACACAGAGCTACTGACCCCCCCACACACACACACAGAGCCACTGACCCCCCCCCCACACACAGAGCCACTAACCCACACACCCACATACAGAGCCACTGAACCACATACAGAGCCACTGAAACACACACACAGAGCCACTGACCCACACCCACAGAGCCACTGACCCACACCCACAGAGCCATACACTCAGTGACACACACACAGAGCCAGTGACACACACGCACAGAGACACTGACACACAGAGATGCTGACACAGACACACACACACACACACACACACACACACACACACACACATACAGCCACCGACACACACACACACACACACACACACACACACACAGACCCACCGACACACACACAGAGCCAGTGACACACACACACACACACACACACACAGAGCCAGTGACACACACACAAACACACACACAGAGCCAGTGACACACACACACACACACACACACACACACACACACAGAGCCAGTGACACACACACACACACACAGAGCCAGTGACACACACACACACACACACACACACACAGCCAGTGACACACACACACACACACACACACACACAGAGCCAGTGACACACACACACACACACACACACACACACACACACAGAGCCAGTGACACACACACACACAGAGCCAGTGACACACACACACACACACACAGAGCCAGTGACACACACACACAGAGACACTGACACACAGAGATGCTGACACAGACACACACACACACACACACACACACACATACAGCCACCGACACACACACACACACACACACACACACAGACCCACCGACACACACACAGAGCCAGTGACACACACACACACACACACACACACAGAGCCAGTGACACACACACAAACACACACACAGAGCCAGTGACACACACACACACACACACACACAGAGCCAGTGACACACACACACACACACACAGAGCCAGTGACACACACACACACACACACACACACACAGCCAGTGACACACACACACACACACACACACACACACAGAGCCAGTGACACACACACACACACACACACACACACACAGAGCCAGTGACACACACACACACAGAGCCAGTGACACACACACACACACACAGAGCCAGTGACACACACACACAGAGCCAGTGACGCACATACACACACGCTCTCTCTCTGTGTGTGTCCTACCTGTCACTGTGGTGCATCGACGGGGGAAGCCATCTTGACTGGCAGCAGTCACCTCACTGCTGAGGCTCCGCTAACACTAACCCCGCCCCCACCCTCTGCTGTCAGACCGGCCACTGCTCTCCTCTCTGCCTGCATTTTGTGCTCTCTGCTGCCCCCAATGCTCTGATGGCCAAATCCGGAACAGCCACAAAAAACGGGACATTTAAAAAAATGCGGGGCAGCTGAGACAGCCATTAAAAAAACGGGACTGTCCCGGCTAAATCGGGACACCTGGTCACCCTAGTAATGCAGCCAATCAGTAGGAGGTGTCAGGAGTCTGGAGTTGGGCCAAGGAGAGGAGGAAACAGTATGGAGCGGATAGGGTGTGTGTGTGGTTCCATGGTATTTATTGCATTGGTTAAGATCTTACAGCAGGTACAACCCTTTTCTTGCTTCCCCTTAGAAGGTCACTTCAAGGTTTGAGGCCCATCAAAGTTTCCTCCTGCGTGGTGCTCCTCCTGCATTGCCTTCTGGGAGCAGAGAAGTTGTTGCTCACTCCACAGGGGGAGGAAAGAGACAGACCCACTTTTAGGAGAATACCAGTTTATATACCCTGGGGTTTGGCTTGTGCCCATAATAGGGCAGGTCTGATACTGACAGGTCATCACAAACCAGCATGTGACCCAGCCAGTACCTCCCCCAGGTTTGACACTCTTTGGCTGTTGCTAGGCCCGTCCATGGATACAGTAAGGGTATCAAAGGCTGCAATAGCACACTAGGCCTTCTGAAGAAATTAACCCGTCCACTGCCTGTACCCAACAGAACTTACACTGGTAGGGCCCAGGGAAATCGGTAGCAGCCGGAGGCTAGGCTACAATCTCCCCCTGGTGAAATTCCAACAGCCGCGCTTGGACTATAGTACGCGTAACATCACATACTGTACAACAACCTGTAAATCAACACAAACACAATATGCATTAGATGTGTATACATTTAATACATTTCAATACAATAGTACCATAACAATATCCATTCCTAGCTGGAACCTGGATCTAATGTGAGTGGTACTTGGGCTACCTCAGTAGTAGTGGGCCGGGCTTCTTGACCATATTGCCCTGACTATCAGGTACCTTAACGGAGTAGCATCTCCTTCTCCCAGACTCAGAGATATACTCCACTCTGTCTAGGTGAATATTGCGGCCCACTACCCATAGCTTGAGTAGTTGTTTTGCCCTATCGAAATCACAGAACTTGGAGCCCCTGTAGTGTTAGCTAGATGGGCTATTATAGCTTCCTCCACCCACTCCATCCTGTGTTCCTCGGCACTCCTCATAAGATTCTCTGGGAGATAAGGATGCTCATACCTCATCTTACGGAACCTTTGTACTAGCACTCTTTCAGCACTGCTGAATTTCATGGGACCCTTCTCTCTGGCTGTGCCGGGTAACACCCAAAATATTGATCCTTCCCAAAAAGGTGTTTCTATTGCTGCGACACACTTTATTCGAGCAAATACCCAGTATGTACCTGGCAGATACCTGGAATGCGCCGCTCCTCACCTCTGACAAGCCCCGTTGCGTTTGCCTTCCCAGCCATGGTTCATGCCTGGCTGACGGGCGGCTGATCTGTTAAATGATAATGATTAGGATTTAATAGGCTGCCATGCTTCGCGTGTCTACCAGATGGCATAAATTCATGAATTGTAATGCAGTATATATATATATATATATATACTGTGCAGTATTGCAGCCAGCGGGAATAAAATGCTTCAATCCCTGCCTGGAAAATAACGCAATGCACTCGGGCAGAAAACAGTCACAAACCTCAATACACCCTAGTATACCCGAATTCGTGGGACTAGCCGAGCTCGAATAAAGTGTGTCGCCAGTGTATACTCTCTTCCTTAACCAGAGATGTACTGGGTCCTGACCCTGACATACTATTCTTATCTGGTCCCATCTGTGCTGGTTTTGGCTGAGACACATCACCCTGTTCCACCCGATCCCACCCCCATGGCACAGCTTCTACAGATATGACAGACATGTTATCACATTCCACATTTCTGCTTGGGCCCACGGGGCTCACCGGGGACAAGGGTCTAGGAGTCAGGGGTCTTATACTAGGACCTGGATCGGTAGTGGAAGGCGGGACAGAATGGGCAACTGGGGACAATCTAACGTCTGAGGAAACTTTTGGTAGTCTCCCCAGGAGGAGTAATAGAAATGTCCACAGTCCCGGCTAGGTTTAGTTGACCACGGCCTCTAGCCTTTAGAAATCGTGCTTCTGCCATGGCTGCAGCGTCGAGAGAGTCCTTTGCTTCCTTCCGTTCCCTACAACGAAGGAAGAAGGGGTCCACAATGGGCCAGTCACTCACCGGAGAGGTAGCAGCAGCTGGTAAGCCCAGCCAGATGGCTTTGTGGCCTTCTCTTCTCCCGGTGGTCAGAGCTGTACTTGGTGTTGCTTAGCGGTCATCTGGGGTGGTGCCGGCCAGCACTTCCTGAGGGAATTGCTCCAGCAACCTCAGTGCATCGTAGTGTCACTCAGCAGCGGTCACATAGGCGGCAGCTCTGGAGCGGGCCTCGCGCATCTCCCAGCGATGTAGATACCGTTTGGCAGCCTCCTGCGCGCGATCCCAGCACGGATAACCATCCTGAATCTCCCGCAGGTCACTCTCAATGACCACTTGAACCTGCAGCTCGACATCAGTCTCTGGTACGTTGGAGGTCTCGGCACACACGAAAGGGGTCTCGGCAGGTACCTCGTAGATGTTATCGGTCTCGTCCTCCGATTCACCGACAGCGGTCACGTCTTGAGGATTCTCCCTCTTGGAGCAGCTTACCGGAGTGGCAGCAGAACGCACCTCGCAGTACACGGATGGTGCTTCTCTACCAGGCTCAGACGGTTGACTGCTGGGCACTGGCGTCATGGCAGACACAGTAGGGAACAGCTCGTGTGGCATCAGGCATGTTCCGGAAGGCACTCACCCAGGCTGTAGAGCCCAGAAGGGAACCTTCTTTCTGCCCCACGTGGCGCACAGAATGGAGCTCCATGATAAAGTCTGTTTGTCGGTAATCTGCTACCATTTGCAGGTCCGGATAAAACAGTTCATATACCATGGCTAGGTAATGATTGGTGGCATCGCTGGAGGATCCCTGAGCCAGTGCAGTCAGCTTGCGCACCAACGTGTATAGCACCGCAGCTCTTCGGTGCTTATGTTGGGATTAGGCCAGTAGATCTCCTCTGGTTTAGGCCGCAAGAAGGGCACACGACCGATCGGGCAACTCCCCATCTCCTGGAGCTGTACACCTGGATAGTTACATAGTTACATATAGTTACATAGTAGATGAGGTTGAAAAAAGACATAGGTCCATCAAGTTCAACCTATGCTAAATTTAGACAACAGATACTTTATCCTATATCTATACTTACTTATTGACCTAGAGGAAGGCAAACAAAAAACCCCATTGAGGGGAAAAATTAATTCCTTCCTGACTACAAGATTTGGCAATCGGATTAATCCCTGGATCAACATCCTTCCCATGTATACTTATATGGTATATCCCTGTATACCTTTCCAATCTAAAAAGATGTCCAACCTTTTTTTGAACAAATCTATTGTATCTGCCATCACAGTCTCCATGGGTAATGAATTCCACATTTTAACTGCCCTTACTGTAAAGAACCCTTTCCTTTGTTGCTGGTGAAATTTCTTTTCCTCCAACCTTAAGAGATGGCCCCGAGTCCTAAGTACTGCCCGTGGGATGAATAGTTCTTTTGAAAGCTCCTTGTATTGTCCCTGAATATATTTGTATATGTTATCATATCCCCTCTTAGACGCCTCTTTTCTAATGTAAATAAATCTAATTTAGCTAGCCTCTCCTCATAAGTTAGATTGTCCATCCCCTTTATTAACTTGGTGGCTCTTCTCTGCACTCTCTCTAGTTCCATAATGTCTTCTCTTAGGATTGGTGCCCAAAATTGTACTCCATATTCAAGGTGTGCTCTTACTAGTGCTTTGTAAAGGGGCATAATTATGTTTACTTCCCTTCCATCCATTGCCCGTTTGATGCAAGATAAGATCTTGTTTGCCTTTGCAGCTACTGCATGACATTGGGCACTATTGCTAAGCCTGCAGTCTACAAGCACTCCTATATCCTTCTCCATCAAGGATTCCCGCAATATATCTCCATTTAATTCGTAAGTCGCCTTTTTATTCTTGTATCCCAAATGCATAACCTAACATTTATCTGTATTAAACTTCATTTGCCATTTACCTGCCCAGGTTTCCAGTCTCTCCAATTCCTTCTGAAGAGAAATTACATCCTACTCTGATTCTATTACCTTATACAATTTAGTATCATCAGCAAAGATGGAGACTTTGCTCTCGATCCCAACCTCAAGGTCATTAATAAACAAGTTAAAAAGCAGTGGTCCCAGTACCGATCCCTGAGGTACTCCACTCACGACTTTAGCCCAACCTGAAAAAATTTCCATTTATGACAACCCTCTGTTGTATGTCCTTTAACCAGTTTTCAATCCAGTTTTCAATCAATATATTATAATATAGTCCAATTTTCTGTATTTTGTACACCAACCTCTTGTGTGAAACCGTATCAAAAGCCTTTGCAAAATCTAAGTAGACCACATCAACTGCATTACCCTGGTCTAAATTCCTACTTACCTCCTCAAAGAAACAAATACGGTTAGTTTGGCCAGATATTTCCTTCATAAATCCATGCTGACTATTACTAATAATTTTGTTTTCCATTAAGTATTCCTGAATGTTAAACCTTCAAGTAGTTTCCCTACTATTGAAGTCAAGCTTACAGGTCTGTAATTTCCCGGTTGTGATCTTGCTCCCTTTTTAAATATAGGCACCACATCTGCTTTACGCCAATCTTGTGGTACTGAGCCTGTGGAAATGGAGTCCTTGAATATTAAATATAATGGTTTGGCTATTACTGAGCTTAACTCCTTGAGAACTCTTGGATGTATGCCATCGGGGCCAGGTGCCTTATTTACTTTAATTTTTTCAAGTCGCTTATGAACTTCTTCCTCAGTTAACCAATTGTTCATTAATATGGAGGTTGTGGCTTCCTCCTGCGGCACTACTATTGAACTTGATTCTTCCCTGGTAAACACAGAGGCAAATAATTTGTTTAATACCTCAGCTTTTTCCTTATCTCCAATAATAATCTGCCTACCCATCTCACACTGAAAGGGTCCTATATTTTCTTTTCTCATTTTTTTGTTATTAAGGTACTTAAAGAACTTTTTAGGGTTGACCTTACTTTCTATTGCAAGCCTTTTTTCATTATCCATTTTTGCTAATTTGATTGCCCTTTTGCAATTTTTGTTACATTCCTTATAATTCTGATACGATGTCTCTGTCCCTTCTGACTTAAAGAATCTAAACGCCTTCCTCTTCTTGTCCATTTCCTCCCCTACCTGTTTATTTAGCCACTTTGGTTTTGACTTATTTCTTTTATACTTATTACCCAAGGGTATACACTGAGAAGTGTGCTTTTCTAACAATGTTTTAAAGACTGCCCATTTGTCTTCTACATTTTTCCCTGCAAAAACATCATCCCATTGTATTACTACTAGACTAGACCTCAGTTTATTAAAATCTGCCTTACTAAAGTTTAAGGTCTTTGTTGAACCCAAGAAATCTATTTTTTGATAATTTATTTCAAATGAGACCATGTTATGAGCACTGTTACCCAAATGTTCCAGGACTTGAATCCTTGTTATTAATTCTACATTGTTCGATATGACTAAATTCAGTATTGCCCCTCTCCTGGTTGGTTCCTCAATCATTTGGGTCATATAATTGTCTTTAAGCACCCCCAAAAACCTGTTTCCTTTTGTTGTAACGCTAATCTCATTGCCCCAGTCGATGTCTGGATAATTAAAATCCCCCATTATGCAAACATGACCCAGTTTTGATGCCTTTTCCATTTGCAAAAGTATTTTAGCTTCCTCAATCTCACAGATATTTGGTGGTTTATAGCATATTCCCACAACCATTTTCTTAATACTTTTACCTCCACTGCTAATTTCTATCCACAAAGTCTCTACATTTTCATCATTCGCTTCATAAACATCATCCCTTATAATAGGTTTTAGATCCGGTTTAACATATAAACATACTCCACCTCCCCTTCTATTTGTTCGATCCTTCCGAAAAAGGGAATAACCCTCTAAATTAACTGTCTAGTCATGAGTTTCATCCCACCATGTTTCAGTAATGCCTATGATATCATACTGCTCCCTTGCAGCTATTAATTCAAGCTCCCCCATTTTATCTTGTCAGACTTCTTGAATTAGCAAGCATGCATTTAAGGTTTTTTTCAGCCTGTACTATTATCTTATCTGCTCCTTCCATTCTGCACCCACTTGGTTTTAGTCTTTAGAAGTTTTCTAGTATTATCTGTATTTACTATGGGTGTCTCACTGCTTGTCAAACTCGCACTTGCCCCCATTCTACCTCCATACCACCTTGTATCCTCCTCTATTCCAATTAGTTCATTATCTGTTTCATTCCCCTCCCCCCTCCATCCTAGTTTAAAATCTCCTCCAACCTTTTTAGCATTCTCCCCCCTAGCACAGAAGACCCCTCTTCATTGAGGTGCAATCCGTCCCTCGAATATAGATGGCACCTCTCAGAAAAGGAGTCCCAGTGCTCTAAAAACCCAAACCCCTCCTTCCTGCACCACTTTCTTAGCCATGCATTAACCTTCCTGATCTCTGACTGTCTCCCTGCGGTAGCGCATGTCACTGGTAGTATTTCAGAAAATACTACCTTGGAGGTCCTTGCCTTAAGCTTTTGGCCTAGATCCCTGTAATCATTTTTTAGGACCCTCCATCTTTCTCAAACTTTGTCATTGGTGCCAACGTGTACCAAGACCACCAAGTCAATCCTAGCCCCCCACCCAACAATCTGTCTACCCGATCCGCAATGTGCTGAACCCGAGCACCCGGGAGACAAACTGTTCGGTTCATGCGGTCACGGCAACAGATTGCCCTATCTACCTTCCTAATAATGGAGTCCCCTACCACCACAATCTTTCTTTGTATCTGAGCATCCTGAGTCCCCACTGTGCTGGAGTAACTATTCCCCTGGCTGCTAGAGGAATTGGTCTCCCCCAGCCTTGACATTTATGCCCCAACATTCCCAATATCTTCACTCAACATGGCAAATCTATTGGGGTGTGTAAGCTCAGAAATGACCTGCCTCTCCCTATTGCCCATGCTTCCCCTTCTAACCGTCACCCAGCTACCTACCTGCTCCTCACTAACAGCGCCACCATCTGCACCACTAGTCGAAGCAAGGGCCTGCTCAGTGAGCTCCAATTCCCTTTCAAGATTGCCAATGTCCCTCAATATTGCAAGTTGCCTCTCTGATTCTAAAGAGACCACCTGCTCACACTTCTCACAGCGGTATGCTCCTTGGAACAGCTGCTCCATGTGCACATACATGTGGCAAGATGTGCATTGAGTGGCATTTTCAATCCTGCTCATTCTAGCAACTATGAAGTTTAGAAGTACTAACAGTAAACTGTACTTCAATATACTATACCCTGTTTAACCGCTTCCTTGTTCAAACTGTTTCTGGTTCTAACTGCACACACTTTAAACAACCAGCACTTCAAATCAACCACACGGATCAGTCAGTACACGCAAGCTGAGTGGTTGGTAGAGGGCAAACTCCAAACAAGAGAGTTCCATCTTTGTCCTTGATCACCAGGACTCCTCCGCCTGCTCAAACACGATCGATTTCTTCCATAGTGGAGCAAGTTAGGCAGCTCTGCATACACTGTAGCTATTGAAGTACACGTGCATCTGGCTCCTCACATCCTGTTTGCTCCATTTAGGCATACCTACCCCCCCTGGTGAACACTATCGTCCAATCCTGGATCAAGAAGGGGGTGCAGTTTCGGCAGTTCGCACCGATTCTGCAAACTGAATGCCAGCCAAAGCTTGCAACTGCAGACAACCTTTTGCAATTAACCATGCGGCTTCCCGGGTGTGGTGGGAATCACCATTTTGTTGGTAGTACAATGCCATGTGGCTCCCACTTCTCTGGAACGGCCATTTTGTAATCACACACGGCTATAGGTATTTTCTCTGCAGGGAAGCATCCCCTGGCAGGCGAAACCCCAGTGAAGCACATTGCACTTGTGACAAATAGTACAGTTCTCTGCAATATTTTGGGCTTGAAACTTGCTTTAGGGCAGTGCAGGCTGCAGTTCTTGGTAGATATGATAATCCCCTTAACACCACACCTGTCTCACTCACGTCCTTCAGTACTGGAGCTGAAAAATGCACTTTCTTTCTATGGTTTCTTCTGCTGGTAAATCTGTCCTGTGAGCATGGATCTCAACAGCACCTCCATTTGTAGCCCCTTTTCCCCCACCCTAAGTCAGACCTGGTCTGCTACTAGTGTCTTTGATGTAAAATGGTGCATACCTGTGAGGTAACAGGAGGGCTGAGAACTTCGCGATGGTGTGGGAATTATCAGGACCGGTTTACAGGGTACCTTCTGTTCATGGTTGCAGCGCCTCCAGTCAGCGAGGATCCTCTAGGATAGTAGGATGGTCCAGACTTACACTTTTCTTTAGTCCAAGACCATGAATCACACTTGCATATGGTTCCATGGTATTTATTGCATTGGCTAAAATCTTACAGCAGGTACATCCCTTTTCTTGCTTCCCCTTAGAAGGTCACTTCAAGGCTGGGGGCCCATCCAAGTTTCCTCCTGCATGGTTCTCCTCCTGCATCCCCTTCTGGGAGCAGAGAAGTTGTTGCTCACTCCGCAGGGCAGGTCTGATACGGACAGGTCATCACAATCCAGCATGTGATCCAGCCAGTACCTCCCCCAGCCTGTCACTCTTGGCTGTTGCTAGGCCCGCCCTTGCATACAGTAAGGGTATCCAAGGCTGCAAGGCCTGTACCTAACAGGACTTACACTGGTAGGGCCAGGGAAATAGGTAGCGGGCAGATGCTAGGCTACATATGGTTTATATATTTGGCTCTTCCTATATGTAATTACTTAGCTCTGTTTGTTAAATGACTAAGTTCTGTGGGCAAGGATGACTTTTCCGTTTACTTATGTTTAATATTCTCATCCCTGCATTGTATATGGAATTTCCTGTAAATTAAAGCAGCCAAACACCTTGCACTACATGTTTTTTTGTTTATTTTTTTGTTCTAGTATTTACTAGCTGATATACCCGGCGTTGCCCGGGCGTGGAAGGGCAGGGGGCATGGAGTGGAAGGGGGGGGGTCAAAGGGCAGGGAGGAGGGGGTCAAAGGGCAGGGGGGGCAAAGGGCAGGGAGGGGGGGGGGAAAGGGCAGGGGGGGCAAAGGGCAGGGGGGCAAAGGGCAGGGAGGGGGGGAGGACTCAATCCCCCCCACACACACACACAATCCCCCCCCACACACACACAATCCCCCCCCACACACACACACAATCCCCCCCCCCACACACACACACTCAATCCCACCCACCCCCCCACCCCCCCACACACACACTCAATCCCCCCCACGCCCCCCACACACACTCAATCCCCCCACACACACACTCAATCACTCCCCCCCCCACCACCACCACCACACACACACACACTTAATCAGTCCACAATTTCACATGGGGGGCCACATGCTCCGATCCCCCAAACCCCCATGCTGCTGAAAACGGGAAGCAGACAGGAAGAGAAGGAGGGCTTGTCTGTGTGCAGAGAGAAGCCCCGCCCCCTCTGCAAGACACAGACATAGAAGCAGCAGCATGGATCTTCTGGCCCCGCCCCCTCTGCAAGACACAGACATAGAAGCAGCAGCACGGAACTTCTGGCCCCGCCCCTTCATCAAGACACAGACATAGAAGCAGCAGCACGGATCTTCTGGCCCCGCCCCCTCTGCAAGACACAGACATAGAAGCAGCAGCACGGATCTTCTGGCCCCGCCCCCTCTGCAAGACACAGACATAGAAGCAGCAGCACGGATCTTCTGGCCCCGCCCCCTCTGCAAGACGCAGACATAGAAGCTGCAGCACAGATCTTCTGGCCCCGCCCCCTCTGCAAGACACAGACATAGAAGCAGCAGCACGGAGCGCCCCCAGGTTTCCCTGCAAGCTGCTCGCGCCCCCCCTACATAATCGTGCGCCCCCCCAAGGGGGCACGCCCCAAACTAATGTATGTAACACCCCCCCCTACCGTGTGTGTGTGTGTGTGTGTGTGTGTGTGTGTGTGTGTGTGGCCCGTCACTCCGCCTCAGGCCAATGAGAGGTGTGCGGGGGCGGGCGGCCCAAGGGACCAATGAGATTTCCCCTAGGGACAACGGACATCCAGACAGGCATACAGTGCTTTCACTAATATAGTATAAGATGCAGGGAGTCTCCGGAGCTGAATTGTGTTAATTTCAGCTGCGGGGTACTTACCTCTGAAGGGGGTGCCGGTATTGCTGCTGCCAGGGGACCTGTGTGCCTAACGAAATGGCGGCTTCAATGTCCCGCATCATTCGGGCCAATAGGCAGCCGTGACTTCATCCCTTGCGGCATCCTATTGGCCCGCGTGACCAGGACATTTAAACTCCATAGAGATACGGTCACCCCCCACAGAGGTAAGTATCTCTGAAAGCGAGGGGTCCCCAAGCTGAAATTAACACAGTTCAGTACCGGAGAAACCCTGCTTCGATCCTACAACTGGGAAACGAAAAAAAGATGTCGTGCTTGGTGTTTTTGCTGCTTTAAACTGCCTGCATGTTTCTATTCTTAAGAGCTGGACACATCGTTTACATTCATATTTAAAAAAAAAAAAACAACAATAATCCCTAGTTGAACCGATCCAATACCCGCAGGTTTTGAAGAAGGTCACCCACGCCGTCTCTCTTTCAGAAATTACATTTAAATGATATGATTAACGCCACAAACAGAGGATTTCAGTTTGGTAGGTAGTCCTTCAGTAAAGAATTGTTCGAGCTTTTTCCACATCTCCCTGCATGTCCAAATCTGCAAAAGCGTGTGCAAAAAGGGGCAAGACTGCTGCTGTCAGGAGGAGTGGTTTACACCGGCTTCAGTTTCCTTTTACACATCCAGACCTATCAGCTGCTGAGGGTGCAGCAGTTCCTTATCTGCATATGAGGCAGGTTTAAGCTGCTTGCGATGCAGCTCCTGCCTGGGAGGCCTTTTTCGCCGCTTCTGTTCTTCCTCTTGCGTCCCAGGCAGGAGAGTTGCTTCCGCATTGTGATAAGTGTCAGGACCGGCTGGTGAGTAGTGGTGGGGGCTCAGGAAGCAGGAAACACGGGATCTGCAAGTGTGCGGGACTGCAAGTGTGTCAGATTACTTACAGGTCACTAGAAAAAAAATCACAATGGTGCCTTTCAACCCTTCTGGTGCCAGAGAGGCGAGCAGCATATTGCAATGCAAGATGTTGCTGGCCCTGGCAGTAAAAGTGTTAATGTTAAAGGGTTCTTTATAGACTGAGGAATTTTTGCTGACCACGCTGTAGTTGCTTGCGTCTCTCTTTCAGGTGTGCCTCTCAACTCCATTTTCCCTTCCACGTAACAAACGTGTCCTCATGTCGATTCGATTAAATAAGAATTGAACGCCACAATCGAATGTCAGTATCAAGTGTTCAGTGAGGAGATAAATATTTTGTTGTTCGGTTGTTTTAAAAGCAGTGTTACAAACACGTCATCAAGAAAGCAAGCAAAGCACTCGGAGCTGACACATTTCAACTGTTCGGTGTCAAATTTAGGCCAGAGGAATCCATTTTGAATGTGTGTTAGTGCGGCAGTTAAATCAAACAGGTTAGCGCAACCGATCCAGCGTTAAGTTCTATTGACCCAAATATGAGTTAACTGCATATTCAGTGCGCTAATCCATACCAGCGCTTGATGTATCTGCAACTATGTGTAAAGATACATTGAATAGGTTTTTACTGTATTGGCCTCTAAGCTTATGTCCAGGGTTGCGAGCTTCTATTGAGGGCTAACTCGGATATTTTGTGCAATATTTTTTTTTTACATGTATTTATATATTTATTTCTCTTACCTGCGGCATCTCCCGGCATCGTCTCCCCCTGCAAGGTCCAGTCAGCATGGCTCCGCGACGGGCAGTTGCCATGACAACGGGATGCCTTATGGCGCAGAGGTGTCGCGTGATGCCCCATTGTCATGGCAACGGAATTCCAAGTGGCGTCGTGACATCACGTAGCATCCCGTTGTCATGGTAACGGGACATCCCGTGATATCACGTAGTCTGCCGTTGTCATGGCAACGCGGCACCATTTGATGTCGAGCAGCCATGTTGACTGGATTTGCAGGGGGAGATTCCGCTGTCGCAGGCAGTCGGATGTGCCCCAGGTAAACCCGTAGCCCGAAGATACGCAGCCAAAACCCGTAGTCTCTAGGTCAAACCCAGAGTGGTGGCAACCCATCTTATGCCTTGAATGTCAACAGGAGGAGTTAGGTTAACGTTACCTGATGCACAGTCATTGTTTTAAATATTTGCTAGCAGCGAAAACTCTGCCACACTAAGGTGGTGTAAACTCTTTAAGACAAACTATCTGCGTCAAACAAACTTAAAGGAGCATACTAAGAATGATTTTAAAAAAAAATCTGTATGAAGCAGGGGGGTCTGTGAAGCTAATCCGCAGTACTTTCAGCCCGGGGTACCCCCTGCTTCTTGAGATACACACACACACACACACACACACACACACACACACACACACACACACACCTGCGTCACGTGTGCCAATAGGAAGCTGCAGCGGATAAAGTTACGGCTTCTTATTGGCTCCCGCACGCAGGACATTAAAATCCTCCATGACTAACATGCAGCACTTTCAGAAGTATGTATCTCAGGAAGGGGGGGGACCCCTGGTCAAATGACCATGGTTCAGCTTTGGCGGTTCCCTGTGTCATACCTAGACTGAAAAAAAGAAGTAAAGCACCCTAGGTGGAACCACACCTTTTAACATGGGTAATAAAATCCTTTCATCTAATGCAGACTTCAGCATAAACACATTTCTTCTTTATCTAAATTATCTTTGTACTTTAGTCAAAATATGTATTTACTGTAAAACCTGGTGTCAAATCTGTCAGGTTACAACTCTGCTTCTACTTTTTAGGAATTTAGTTTTTTTAGCATTGACCCAAAAAATGGCAATAAAATAAAAATAGGAATAAAATAAAAATGGCACTACTGAAATTTAATGAAAGGATGCTGCATTGATTTCTTATTAACTACAGGCCAATCTAGTCCTGTTTTTTTTTTGGTAATACTTCCATTTTTAGTTCCTGTCATACAGCCGATATGGCTGAACCGCCACCATAACCCTAAACACACAGAGGACATTGGGAATGAGGGGGTCTGTTTGATTGGATGAGATTGTAAACGGGAGTGAGGACACTTTTATATGTGAATACACTGGGGGGGGAAGAGTCTCTCCAAGCAGGGCGCTGGAAATGGAGGCTGGGATATAACATTTGCAGCAGGAGATTGGAAACAATGGGGGACATTTTACATTCACAGGAAAAGATTGTATATGTTGAAGGGGGGAGGGTGACGTACTTTTCCAAGAGGCAGTAGTAAATGGGTGGGGTATTATTGTCCAAATCTCCCCTGAAAAAGTTAACACCCGCACCCTCTATTCCAAGTCTCGGAATAGAGGGTGCGGGTGTTAACTTTTTCAGGAGAGATTTGGGAATGTGGTTTTTTTCCCAGGACATTGGGAATGTGATTTTCCGCCCCCCTTGAATGCAGAGCAAAGAGAGGCCATTTCTGCACAGGGTAGAAGAAAGGGTGGTTCTCTTTACCAGTGAGATGAATGGTTCTTTTTATACCAAAGGAACAGGTGGAGCAATAGGAAGAAGGGGGCACACCTTATCTACAGGTGCAGGAAATGGGATATGTGACATCCGGGCTTTTCTTTTTGAGAAGGGGGAGGGACCCTTCTTCATGCGTAAGGCTGCGCTTATAGTGCCGGCGACAGCGACGTCGCGTCAAAACAAATGCATTGCCGCCGTCGTGTGCGCTTATAGAAAGCGCGACGTGACGGCTTGGTCGCGATCGCTGGAAGTCATCTCAATTTGATTTTTCCAGCGACCGTAGCCTGCCATCGCGTCGCCAGCACTATAAATGCAGCCAAAGGCCGTGCATATAGTGCCCGCAACGGGCGACGCCACCCAAAAACAAATACATTGCCGCCACGTGCGCTTATAGTAAGCGCGACGGATGTGTCGCGGACTTTGGAAGTCAGGAATATTTAATTTTTCAAGGGCTGTCGCCTCATGTGACAGCCCCTGAACAAATCAAATGGCCGGAAGCCTGCGCCGCCGCCGCAAAACGAAATATAACTTTCGCTAGCGGCGACGGGTGTCGCGTCGCCGGTCGCGGGCACTATACGCGCGGCCTAAGGAAAAGGCCTTGTGTTTCATCTAGGGAACCTGGTCAGGACAAGACTTGAGTAGAAACTTAGTACTATACTAGGAAGAGGAGGCATGTCACTCACTTGCTAGCGAATTAAAATCAGATGAAATATTGGCTGCACTGTACTGTGTTAATCTATTTATTTTAAAAAAAAATGTGGACAAATTGATTTAAAAAACAAAAAAACAAAAGGCTAATGAAATAAGTGAAATAAGTCTTATTTGACAAGATTGGGATTTTATTTTTAGAATCTTTGTGAAATTGTTGTGAATCGCACACCTTTACCTGGAAGGCCGGGGTGAGGGGAAAATACAGATTGTTTTGAAAAATACTACAAGCGACTGAGATTTGCCCCGGTCAATAGCTCTCCTTTTTGACACATATACATATACATTATATATATATATATATATATATATATATATATATATATATATATATATTATATATTTTATATATATATATATATATATATATATATATATATATATATATATATATATATATATATATATATATATATATATATTGTGGGGCCTCAGAGGTTCCTAAAAGGAGCTTGCTGGGGTTATGTGTTTTGAAAAATATTCATTCATTTTGATCTTTTCTGAGCAGCCTTTAAACCACTTTCATTCACAAAAGCAGAACCAATGAGGTTCAGGAAACAAAACAGAAAAGTTTGGGAGAGTCCTATCAGAATTTCCTGCTAACTTCCCCTCAATGCTTGACGAGCAGCGTTGTCTAATCCCCAAATCACACACTAAAGACAACAAATAGTGGCAGCAAATGTAACCAGACACTGTTGTGGGACAAACCGCTGTAGGGGAACGAAAACCTCTAACCTGACCGGAGTGTATGTCCCACCCGGCGGTCCCTTCTCTGGCGGGTCACCTGTTCCCAGCGGGTCCTCTCGGCAGAGAGTGTAGATACTCACATAGCTGCCTTCCTGGTGCCGGTGTGCTGTTTATCGGGGAGAAAAGAACTGTTCCACTGCTCTCTTCGTGGCGTGCATCCGTCCCAGCAGCTGATAACAAGGTAGGTGTAAGGACTATGAGCACTGCACAAATGTATCAGGCTGGCGGCAGCGTGCAGAAAAAAACTTTATTATGGCATAAAAGCCCGAATTAAAAAGACATACAAAACAATTCTCTGACGCGTTTCGTCTTTACGACTTTATCAAAGAGTGCTTTATGGCAGCCAGAGATGTGCCCTAAATAGCCATGAATTCCCGCGCGAGGATGGGAGTACCCACCCTCCTATGATGTAATCTCTACGGCTTAAGGAATTTATGCAAAATGGACAGGAAGGCTCTCACAGCGTAATGTGGAGGGATTAACTCTTTTGCTGCTGATATAATATGAGAACCGGTATTGAATAGGTAATGAGATTGGCAAGGAACATATGGTGTCATTTAAGGACAATCACCTAGCCGCCACAGCAAACTGACATATGGAGAACAACACAATTGACAAAACATATAACTCTCTATTATTAATGAAATAATAAAACGAATACATAGAACGTGAAAAAATAATAAAAGTAGAAAAATAATTATACATAGTAAATAAATAAATACATAACCTAACATTGTGGTATTAATTTATCTTAAATGTATGGAATTATTATTAACTTAATCTGTGTTTATGAGTGATAGTATTAATGTCTGTGATATTCTATATGCATTTACTATGTGGATGATTTACCCCCTTTAATTGTACATGGGGCTTTATTGCAATTCTTATTGTTCTAATAATGAATGTGGAATATTCAATTTAGTGTTTAATGTACATATTATTATTATTCACAGACATTATGTTTTCTAGTACTTATGGTTTCCTTTACAATCCTACTGTCTGGTACCATAACACCTGCAAATGTAATACTTTATATAAATCTATTCATAAGTCCCCTTATAACACTCCTGTTTTAATAGACATAGGATTCTTTACATGTGACACATGCTTTTAGATTATTAGCACATTAGGTGTTTATGGTTTTTATATAGTTATAGATTAGATTAGAATTAGTTTTGTATATATTTTTTCTTATGATATCACATTTGTATAGTCACATTGTTAGGTTATGTATTTATTTATTTACTATGTATAAATATTTTTCTACTTTTATTATTTTTTCACGTTCTATGTATTCGTTTTATTATTTCATTAATAATAGAGAGTTATATGTTTTGTCAATTGTGTTGTTCTCCATATGTCAGTTTGCTGTGGCGGCTAGGTGATTGCCCTTAAATGACACCATATGTTCCTTGCCAATCTCATTACCTGTTCAATACCGGTTCTCATATTATATCAGCAGCAAAAGAGTTAATCCCTCCACATTACGCTGTGAGAGCCTTCCTGTCCATTTTGCATAAATTCCTTAAGCCGTAGAGATTACATCATAGGAGGGTGGGTACTCCCATCCTCGCGCGGGAATTCATGGCTATTTAGGGCACATCTCTGGCTGCCATAAAGCACTCTTTGATAAAGTCGTAAAGACGAAACGCGTCAGAGAATTGTTTTGTATGTCTTTTTAATTCGGGCTTTTATGCCATAATAAAGTTTTTTTCTGCACGCTGCCGCCAGCCGGATACATTTTTGCAGTGCTCATAGTCCTTACACCTACCTTCCCCTCAATGTCTTCCACTTTCTTAATGTATGTGACTGCAGAGCCACCTCCGGTATCCGCATTTACTCAACTACTGTTATGATATAAATGGAATTTTGTAAAATTGTGTGTTCCTTCACATAGCTGAATTTGCAAACATGCACTGCAGAAGCATGGTTACCATCATATAACCTCATGAGATCGATGTGTTTTCTTTTGAGTTTTTATTAATATACTGTGTAACATTGTACATCCAAAGCTTTGCCTACACGTACTCCAACGTAACTGTTGATAATGCAAAGAATAAATATAGGGGTTTTGTAGTTGAAGTCATGATATGTAGAAAACCAAACGATACTCATCTCACATTTCTATCATTCTCCCCAATATCTCCATTATACTCATAGACGTTGATGGGAAATTAGCGTTATCAGGCTCACTGGAAGACATATCAATATCAATACTTGACAACAAATGAAATGGTGTGAAAAGCTTTTTACAGACATAAAAATATGCAATATCCCTGTTCTTTTTCATGGACCACTTCCAAGCAATTTCAAGGACAGTACCAGATACTCACATGTGTTTCTGCCCACACAAGCATATGGTAGCTATATGAAGACTGAGAACTGTGTAGCACTCTCCACTCTCCATATTTCGTGGCTGTGGGATCTTCCCCCTTCTCATTGCTACAAGAAAGTGATGGAAATGGCCCCTTGGGAAAACCAAGAAACCAGCAATATTTAAGAAGGAGAAACTCAAAACAATTACACCATTATCATTGTTGTGTTCTCAACAACAATGGATTTACATGAAGACAAAAGGTTAAATTGGAACTCTAGGGATTTACGGACAAAGTTAATCAATATCCTAAAATAATGCCAATAATGTAGATACTAACCAAATTTCAATATTTCTGTATTCATATTATAAAAAGCACCACTGACACTTTACATTCGAGTTTTATGCATTGATTTAAAGAGTCCGAAATATGAACAAAAAAAACAGGAATGGGTCCTGCAAAAATACCAAGTTTCGACCTAATCGGCTGAGAAAGGATGGTACTTGGTAGTTCTTGATCCATTTTTAAATGTATACCTCTAAGGCAAGGGTGGCCAACTCCAGTTCTCAAGGGCCACCAACAGATCAGGTTTTCAGGCTATCCCTGCTTCAGCACAGGTTTGAGCCACCTGTGCTGAAGCAGGGATATCCTTAACATCTGACCTGTTGGTGGCCCTTGAGGACTGGAGTTGGCCACCCCTGGTTTAGGGGGATATTTAAATTTGAGATGGGGGACTCCAGAATACTGAGCAATTGGTTAACTCTAATAGGTAAGTCAGGATGACTCAAGGGGCTGATTTTATATGTGGAAGTTCATCCGAAAACAGTCCGATCAGCCACTTGGGCACATGTAGAATCAGCCTCTATGTGTGGAATTGGAGTAATACTGTCATTTATAAGGCTAACAGTTGGAATTGACTAGAATACATTTTCTTTAATGGAATTGCATTGAGCTGCCTTGACAATGTAAGAACATTTTCACTGTCTCTAATGATTATCAAACCTTTCTCGCTTTATAACTACAGAACGGAAATTGGCCTCTCTCCGCCCTAACCTCGCATCACACATCATGAAGATGCCTTTGAATGAAGAAGATGCCTAGAAAAGACCACTCTTTCTAAATCGAATGTATTGGTGCTTGTAAACTTTTCAGGTAATTTTGTTAACTGGGTGTAGTGGATCGGTTCTTATTAATACTTGTAACCTTGTTATGTAAATGTCTTTCTCATCCATGATTGTTAATGGGCTCTTCCAGGCTGCGGTAATTTGCCACGCCCTTGGTAGTGATGATACAGAACTGGGAGATATGGAAAAAAACATTGGAGAGCAGCTCAACAAAGCCTTCGATGCGTATCGTCAGGCCTGCATGGAAAGGGAGCAAGCTGTGAAAGAGCTAAAGCAAAAGGTACATCATCAATGTGTATCTGTGTTTAGGGCTGTTTATGGAAATTGTGGGTTAAAAATGTAGGCGCCAAACTGGATAAAAAGTGCTCAATTGTACTTGACATAACTGATTTCACAGCAGGTGCATTTGCAGTAAAAATGTTTTGCACTTTCAAATAATGAGTTTATCTGCCACAATTATGCCACTAAGAACGTTTATTTGACACCCTTCACCTTTTTAGGGTTGCATCTGTATCAGACGTAAGAAGTTTGTTAATTACGCGTTGTTTTATGCTTGACGCAGATTGTTATCCAGTAAAAAGGAAAATTATGCAAAATGTTTACTATTTGCATTAGAATATAGACCATCAGTAGGTATATCTGCTCCTGTTCTCTCTTTCACTCTCCAGAAATCCACCTTTCATGGTTGTAGGCCAAGGGTAGCCAACTCCAGTCATCAAGGGCTACCAACAGGTCAGGTTTTCAGGATATTCTTGCTTCTATAGCCAGGGGCACTTGGCTACACTTGTATAAAATGTCCTTTAAGCTCTACTCTACTGGGGGAGGGGGCTGCAACAGCCCTTGCATCCTCTACAATATTACTGCCTACTGGCCTCAACACTATATGTCCTGATAGTAACAGGCAGTGTTGGGGTTAATCTCCTGCGCAGGGCATAGCCTGCAGTTGCAGCTGGAATGGGTACTATGTTGTCTTATCCAGGGGCAGGCCTAAACCGCCAGTTGGAGTGTCATAACTGGAGGGTACTGACTGGGTCACATGTATATGGTGTGTTGCCTGTCAGTACCTGGACCTGCCCTGTTATGGGGTGGGGTTACAAGCCCTTTTTCCGGGTATAAAAGCTGACACTTCACCAAATTGTGCTCAGAGGTGGATGGTTATGGTGCCATTTATACCCTTTTCCTTACAAGGCCTGGGACATGGTAGCACAGACCCCGCTGAGCAGATGAACTTACCCCCTTCATCTGTAATCAGCGTGGCTTTAGTATCCCCTTCCGCACGCTTCCGCATGCGTGCGGAGGCTCAGCAAATTGAAGGAGACAGCCAGATTTTAAATTTCGGCGCTGAGGGGAGCGGAGGAGCGGTCACGTGACCGCAACCATCCAATGGGATCGAGGGACTAGCCCCGTCTCCCGCCACGCCTCTGCTCCGCCTCAGTCACACCTCCGCCCCCAAAGCGCGCTCACTGCCTCGCCTGCCAGGACGCAAAAAATAACCAGCTTGAGCAGGCGAGGCAGAGCAGGACCACGACTCAGCGCGGCCCGAGGCACCATGCCCGCGGCCTAAGAGGGTTGAGGAGATTAGGAGGGGCTCTTGCGGCCTCAAACCCCGGGGGTTTGCTACAGGGAAGGAGATATCATCCTGTACATGCAATAAGCCTGCCGTTGGACAAAATATACTGTGTGGTTATTGAGAGGAGTATGGCATGTGGGGACCATCCTGCTATCTGCAGGATCCTCATGGGATGGAGGCGCTGCACCGTAATAACTACAAGAAAGCCTGCCCTGTTGCTGCTCCCAAACTCCAACCGCGGAGCAACCGAGACCTCCTGAACCAGCAGATAAGCTGCAATACCAGGGAAACACCCATGTAGTGGTCAGATCTTACGTGGCAGGGGGAACAGGTGCTACACAAGTATGTAAAAAAATAGATAATTTTTCCTATTTTTTCTGTTCCTCTCGTGACCCTGTTACATAACCGCAGCTGGTCACTATACTTTACTAAATAGCATTCCGATTACAAATGTACCAACATGCACCGCAGAAAGGAGTAATGGCAAATATTTTCTAGGCTCATATCTCATATCTAACAGTCAATATAGTGTAATATAATGTAAAGCTCAAATATGTTCATATCATTGCTTCCAGTGGGATTTTTTTTTAACGAAAACCTATTTTGCGGTGTTCTTGCTCTGCTTGTGCACCTGATTTTTGGCATATACCCCTTTAAAGTGGTGTTTTCCATATCTCTCCCATGACTCACGGCCGCACCAGGCTTCACCTAACATTCTATTAGTATGCAAAAAAAGTGCATTCACCTGGATGCAAGTGCATTGCTTATTCCCAAAACCTGGTGTGGGTCACGTGGAGAGGTTGGGAAAACACTGGTCTAAAAGTGTTTCAACCTCAAATCCACATTTTTGTTATTTCAAAATAAAAAACATAATATTAATGTGCACTGAAAAATCCTTAATTTTATTAATAATGAAGAAGTAAAAAAGGAGTTGGCTACTCCTTGTGTTTTTTGTTTTGTTTTTTATAACACACCAGTCCTACATTGTGGTGCATTGTAATCCGCTCCTAGAACATTACTCCATATTCTTAGCATTTTTTATTGCATTGTAAAAGCTTGACATGCATGGTTTAGTTATGTGTATTATGGAAACTTATAAACCTGGATGCAGCAGTGCACGTACAATGTAGATTTAGTATCCCACGAACAACTGCCAAAGCAGCATCTCTCTGAGCGACAGTTGGCAAGATTTAGCACAGGAGCAGCAGGCAGGAGAAAGTTGGCATCAGGAGCGAAAACAGCAAAATGTGTTAAAAAAGAAAAATGCAATCTCTGGCCTTCACTGTGCTCTTATCAGCTGTAAAACAGAGAATGGATCCAGCATAAAAATATACATCAGACGTTTTAAAAACTTCAGCTGAAACTTGCATCTGGTGCACTTTGTGATAATTGAGAGGTTAGAACAAGCCTGGGAAACCTGTGTAGCACTATTAAAGTTCTATTTTTTTCAAATGCTTATGTAGCCCTTGTACCCCCTGGGTACTGAAACTATGCGTGCTGCCTTTACCTGTGCGGCTAACAAGAGGCCTGAACCTCCGCCACTGGGAGCCTGGGGTACACTTACAACACGGTGCAGCGCCTCCACCGATAAGGGATCCCAGTGTGTGGGAGTATTCCCTCACCGGAACCAACATACAAAGTTGTATATGAACAGTATTTACTAGACATGTATGTTGCATATACCATAACACATTCCCTGCATATATCTCATTGCATCACCCCACATAATACCTCCCCTTTGTCCTTCCAGTACTATCGTGCCTGGGCACTTAACCCCTGAGTGTCCACAAGCAATATTGTATGTGTGAGGGATAGCGCTTCCCTGTGTTGGGGCCCGGTGGTGCACTTATAATACCTTCCTTGTCATAGTCCAGAGCAGGATAACCAGCAACAATCTGCAGCTACGCGACCTGGTCCCCTGCACGGTGCGCTGCTCCTTGCGTGGATGACTCCGCCGTCTGACTTCTCTGGAGGGACCCCCAGCCGGATGATCCCTTGTGAGCAGTCTCTACTATGGAGTCCTGATGTGCTTTCTGCTAGCAAGCTGCACTGTCCTTCAGGCAATGTCCTGCAGCATCTCTCTCTCGCTATAGTGGAAAGGGTCCCTATCCTAAGGCCTTTCCCTTTAGCATACACATAGAGTACTTTTACTGTGGCTCAGGGGACTAACTGGGCCCTTGGGGGTAACTTCTGGCCTAGTCCCTGGAGCACAGCTCCGTGGACACTACCTGCACCATTCAGGTCCCAGTCTTCACTGATAGCTTCCTGTCCCAGCATGCAATACTCATTCCTCCCTTTCCAGGAGCAACCCAGCCATCCCATTCGTTGTGTTGAGTCACATGGCAGCCTCTCCCTATGCAGCATGGGAGTTGTAGTCTGTCTGCTGCCTACTTATCATTGGGACCGCGTGCGCATAGGGCATTGACCGTGAAGGCCCCTATCTTATCAACCGCCGCTTCTGCGCATGTGCGAACCTTTGCGCATGGGCGCGTAAAACATGGCGGCGCCCTGCGGAGTGAGCCGACCGCCGCCCTCTCTGCAACATCCCCCTGCATCGGAGGTAAGGGGGGGAAACGGGAGAGCGGGGGATCTGGCTACATAAAGAAAGTTAATGCATAGAAATCATTTTTATACCAAATTACCTAAATGAAGATACTCATTACAAGGGCCAATAGTTTTAAAAACAACTATATATAAAAAACAACTACAGTACATATTAATAAGTGCAATAGATGTTTATGTGCAAAACCCAAAACATGAGATTAAGCACCAAAAATATTAAAGGCAGGTGCAAAGTTGGAGTAAAATTGGATTGCGACAATGAGGACTTCCCCAAGTGTATTTCTAATTGCAGTCTTAAGAAACGGGAACAAAATATGTTTTCTTGCAACCCCCCTAAATGAGAACATCTTGGTTTTTGTCCCATATTTGTTTTCATTGGGTACTGTGTGGGGGAGAGTTTTTGTGCATTGGGTACTGTGCGGGGGAGGGTTTTTATACATTGGTTACTGCGTGGGGGAGGGTTTTTTATACATTGGGTACTGTGCGGAGGAGGGTTTTTTATACATTGGGTACTGTGCGGGGGAGGGTTTTTATACATTGGGTACTGTGCGGGGGAGGGTTTTTTATACATTGGTTACTGCGTGGGGGAGGGTTTTTTATACATTGGGTACTGCGTGGGGGAGGGTTTTGTACATTGGGTATTGTGCGGGGGAGGGGTTTTGTGCATTGGGTATTGTGCAGGGAGGGTTTTGGGTATTGTGCGGGGGAGGGTTTTGTGCATTGGGTATTGTACGAGGGAGGGTTTTGTACATTGGGTATGTACGGGGAGGGTTTTTTATACATTGGGTACTGCGTGGGGGAGGGTTTTTGTGCATTGGGTATTGTGCGGGGGAGGGTTTTTGTGCATTGGGTATTGTGCAGGGAGGGTTTTGTGCATTGGGTATTGTACGGGGAGGGTTTTTGTGCATTGGGTATTGTACGGGGCGGGTTTTTGTGCATTGGGCATTGTGCGGGGGAGCGTTTTTGTGCATTGGGTATTGTGCGGGGGGGGGGGGGTTTATACATTGGGTATTGTACGGTGGAGGGTTTTATACATTGGGTATTGTACGGGGGAGGGTTTTTGTGCATTGGGTATTGTGCGGGGGAGGGTTTTGTGCATTGGGTATTGTGCGGGGGAGGGTTTTTTTGCATTGGGTATTGTGCGGGGGAGGGTTTTATGCATTGGGTATTGTATACACTTTCACTAATGAGATCATCATTACTGCTCTATAAACAAAGGAGAACAGAGAAACACGGATACTTTGTTATAAAAGAGATCAGGTAAAGAGCATAAAAGTCCTCCCTAACATAGCGCCCGCCTTGGTGTCACTGCACAATTAATAAGGAAGTGTCAGAAAATGTAGTGTTTGCTTATCCTGTGTGCCCTCCTATTTGAACATATACTAGCTGATCTACCCGGCGTTGCCCGAGATTTAATTTTCCCGCTCCCCCCTCTCTTTCGGCTCCCCCTGTCTCTCTCTCAGCTCCCCCTGTCTCTGTCTCCACTCCCCCTGTCTCTGTCTCCGCTCCCCTTGTCTCTCTCCACTCCCCGTGTCTTTCTCCGCTCCCCCCTCTCCGTTTCTCTGTCCCTATTCCCCTCTCTGTGTCCCACTTCCCCTCTCTCCCCCACTCTCTCTTTTCTCTGGCGTTTCCCCCCCTTCATATTAATGCGGCCCCCCGTGCACAGTGCGGCCCCCTCTCCCATTCTGCCGGCTTAGTAGGGGGCCGCTCCCTGCGCCTCTGTGTTCCCCCCTCTCTCTGCTCCCCGTCTCTGTGTTCCCCCCTCTCTCTGCTCCCCCTGTCTCTCCCCCTCTCTCTGCTCCCCCTGTCTCTCTCCGTTCCCATCCTCTATCTCCACTCCCCCCTCTCTGGGTGTCTCTCCCCATTCCCCTCTCTGTCTCCCACTTCCCCTCTCTCGTGTCCAGCGTTTCCCCCGGTCACTCTCTTCGCTCCCCCCTCTTTGTCCGCTGCCCCCGTCTCTTTCTCCGCTCCCCCTGTCTCTTTCTCCGCTCCCACCTCTCTCCGCTCCCCCCCTCTTTCTCCGCTCGCCCGTCTCTTTGACGGGCAGTGGGGGTGCGAGGACGGTGGCAGTGCGCTGCGGAGGCGGGGTGGCGGCAGTTCGCTGGGGAGGGGGGGGGTAAGCGGGAGGGTGATCACAGGCACGGGAGTGGTGGCGGCGGTGCGCTGCGGATCTGGTTCCCGGCGGGAGTGGCGGTGGCGTGATGATTGTCAGGCTCACTGGGGGTGGCGACGGTGCGCTAAGGGTGGTGTGACTGTCACGCCCTGCATAGGCGTGGCCGTGATGTCAGCCCACCCCACAGGCCAATGAGCTGTGGCCGTCTGCCGGCCAATCACAGGGGGCACAAACATACAGAAACATTTTTTCATATATATCTTGTTTTCATATTCATATATATATATATAGGACAGGAGTAGCCTACGCCAGTCCTCGAGGGCCACCAACAAGTCAGGTTTTACGTATATCCCTGCTTCAGCACAGATGGCACAGTCCCTGAGCCACTGATTGAGCCACCTGTGCTGAAGCAGGGATATCCTTAAAACCTGACCTGTTGGTGGCCCTTGAGGGCTGGAGTCGGCCACCTCTGATATAGTGATTCTGTGCTGGGAGCTCAGAATTGGAATGCTCTCTTTCTGGACACCAATCTGCAAAGGAGCCTTTGCTTTTCTGTGCATGAAGCTTCTTCTCTTTTAGCACTTTCCTTACCCCTTCCAACAGTTGCTTTCTGCCACCCTTTCATTCTGCAGATGTGTGATAAGTCAATCATGCTGTACTTACCATCTTAAAGCAAACGTAATTCTGTATTTGGCAGACGGATATTTATGAACAGCAATTACGTGACCAACAGAAACAGATCATAAGCCTGAAAGGTTGCGTCACACTGCTGACGTCACAGCTATCCTCTTCTGCCGGCTCCAGTAAAGGTGAGATCTCTAAACATGTATATATCTTTAAGCTACTTTAGACTACTATGTAGTGCTATGTTAAATTGGTTAATAAATCTCTGTAACATTCGCTAACTTTAGAACCCTTTTCTAGCTGGGATATTTACTAAGTGCTTTCAGAAATACAGACAAGGCACCTTCTTTCTTTATTCAACAAATACTGTAGCATGGTTGTGTGGTCAGATCTGCTGTAGTCTTGCAAATGCACAGTAATGTTTTAAGGCAAAATTATTTACTTGACTATCATGGTTTTTTTTAATTTTTTTTGCACGGGTACAGAACATCATACAGTTAATTAAATATATTGCATTATATGTTCAGTGTAAACATTGTCAGTGTCATAATCAGTTATGTATTTGAGGGTTTGTCACTTTTTTTTTTTTTTTTACCCACCATAACTTTATTTAAGGTGTGGTTGAAACCTATCCCAGCTTCAAATTGCAAATCCAGTATAACCACACTGATGAGACTCAAAAGCTAGAAACAGCTGTCTGTAAGTAGGTGTGCTGGCTATGCACTTTAACTAGGGTGACCAGATTTTCAAAATAAAAAACCGGGACACTTTAAAACATTATTTATAAAACAATGTAGATCACGTCAGCCCCCCCCCCCCGTTGCCATGACAACAAGACACTAATGTCAGGCGATGACTTGTTGACATGACAATGTGGCATCACGTGATGCCTTGTCACCATAATGCATCCCGTTGTCATACTTGATGCCTCGTGACGTCACGGAGCGGCTCGTTGTTATGGCAATGTGCATTACGTGACGTGACGGAATTTGGAGGGGAGGATACAGCCAAAGGCAAGATAAATAAATATATAATTAAAAGATCTAAAAAATGTTATCTCCGGGTTAGCCTTCAATAGAAGGTTGCAACCCTGGCTGCAGTGTGTGTTTCTGTGTGTGTTTCTGTATACAGAGGTGGGCCCTGAAGTGTGTGTTTCTGTATACAGAGGTAGGCCCTGCAGTGGGTGTTTGTGTGTATAGAGGTGGGGGCTGCAGTGCGTTTGTGTGTATAGAGGTGGGGGCTGCAGTGTGTGTTTGTGTGTATAGAGCAGTGATTCCCAACCTTTTTTGTTTGGAGGAACCCTTTAAGTATTGTATAATTTCGGGGAACCTCATCTGGATGACATGTTCGACAGGGGTAAACCACAAAATAGACATGTAAAGCAGTGGGGGTAATAAATAATAATTAACTCATACTTTTGAATAAACAATGTGTATATATTTTGTAATGAATTGGGTTTAAACATCCCCCCTCCCTACATATCACATCACCACCCCCCCCTGCATCTCACATCACCCCGCTCCCCCCCACAGATCGATCGATCTCTCCCTCCCCCTTCTCTCTTCTCTCCCCCTCCTTTCTCCCTCCTCTCCTCTCTCTCACCCCCCTTCTCTCCTCTCTCTCCTCTCCCTCTCCCTCTCTCTCCTCCTCTCCTCCTCTCCTCTCTCTCCTCCTCTCCTCTCTCTCCTCCTCTCCTCTCCTCTCCCTCTACCCTCTCTCTCTCTTTCTCTCTCCCCTCTCTCTCTCTCTTCCCCCCTCTCTCTCTCTCCCTCTCTCTCTCTCTCTCTCTCTCCCCCTCTCTCTCTCTCTCTCTCTCCCCCCTCTCTCTCTCTCTCTCTCTCCCCCCTCTCTCTCTCTCTCCCCCCTCTCTCTCCCTCTCCCCCCTGCAGCATATCCCTCTCTCCCCCTGCAGCATCTCCCTCTCTCCCCCTGCAGCATCTCCCTCTCTCCCCCTGCAGCATCTCCCTCTCTCCCCCTGCAGCATCTCCCTCTCCCCCTGCAGCATCTCCCTCTCTCCCCCTGCAGCATCTCCCTCTCCCCCCCCCGTAGCATCACCCTCTCTCCCCCCCCGTAGCATCTCCCTCTCTCCCCCCCGCAGCATCTCCTTCTCTCCCCCCCGCAGCATCTCCTTCTCTCCCCCCCCGCAGCATCTCCTTCTCTCCCCCCCGCAGCATCTCCTTCCCCCCCCCCGCAGCATCTCCCTCTCTTCCCCCCCTGCAGCATCTCCTCTCTTCCCCCCCCCCCTCAGCATCTCCCTCTCTTCCCCCGCCCCTGCAGCATCTCCCTCTCTTCCCCCCCCCTGCAGCGTCACCCTCTCCCCCCCCCCTGCATCATCTCCCTCTCCCCTCCCCCCCAAAAACCCCCATATGCCTAACTGCGGCTGCGGGTTCGGCGGAGGCGGCAGGCTGTGATCGGGCTCTGAGGGGGGAGGGAGAGAGTTGTGGTGCCAGGGGAGCGTGGGGGGGAGCCGGGGTGCCGGTGGAGTGGGGGAGAGAGCCGGGGGAGTGAGGGAGAGAGCCGGGTTGCCGGGGGAGTGGGGGGGTTGCCGGGGGATTGAAGAAGAGAGCCGGGGTGCCGAGGGAGGGGTGGTTCCTGTGGAGTGAGGGAGAGAGCCGGGGAGTGAGGGAGAGCCGGGTTGCCGGGGGATTGAGGGAGAAAGCCGGGGGAGTGAGGGAGAGAGCCGGGGGAGTGAGGGAGAGAGCCAGGTTGCCGAGGAGCCAGAGGGAGGGCCAGAGTGCTGGGGGAGGGAAAGCCGGGGAGAGCCAAAACCCCGCCCCCTGGCATACTCCTACCTTGACCAATCACCTGCGACCCGGCATTCTAAAGCCCCGTCCCCCGGCATTCTCCATCAATCCCCTGCGGCCCGGTATGTTTCTGCAGAAGCCCAACCCCTGGCAGTAAGAAAAAATACTTGCCGGGCTGCTGCAACCTCTTCCTCCCCACAGCCGCGCAACCGCCCCACCCCCCCGCAGGCGCACCGCCGGCGACACAAAAAAACGGGACATTCCCAGGACGGTTCGGCAACCGGTACAACACACGAAAAACCGGGACTGTCCGGGAAAACCGGGACGAATGGTCATCCTAACTTTAACCCAGGCTGTGCTGAAAAGCTGTGTAATATAGCAGGCATTAACCATGTAAAAATGGATTTGAAGCAAAAGGTGACGTGTACTCATTTGCATGTCATTTCCCAGAATCCCTTGCTGCAGTGGAAGCATTGTAAACTAAGGCTGCGCTTATAGTGCCGACGTCGCACCAAAACAAATGCATTGAATCTGTAGCATGCGCTTATAGTAGGCGTGATGGTGCGACCTAAATCTCTGTAGTCCGTAGAATTTGATCAGCGATGGTCTCACCATGTGACAGACTATAAACCAATCAGATTGCTTCTGATGCAGGGAGAGGGGGATGTGTGAGTACAGGGAGAGGGGGGGATGTGTGTGTGATGTGCAGGGAGAGGGGGGGTGTGAGTGCAGGGAGAGGGGGTTGTGAGTGCAGGGAGAGTGGGGATGTGTGTGTGAGTGCAGGGAGAGGGGGGGGTGTGAGTGCAGGGAGAGGGGGACGTGTGTGATGTGCAGGGAGAGGGGACGTGTGTGTGAGTGCAGGGAGAGGAGGGGATGTGTGTGTTATGTGCGACGTGGGACAGAGGGGAAGCGCCGTGGCGAGCCCGCACCTGCCAACCCAGCTCCCCCCGTGCCTGCCCATCGCGCCTGCCAGTCTCTCACCCCAGCCCAGTCACTCAACCAGCCACCCACCCAGTCACTCACCCACCCAGTCACTTACCCACCCAGTCACTCAGCCAGCCACCCAGTCACTCAGCCAGCCACCCACCCACCCATTCAGGAGGAGCAGTAGTCCGACAATGGCATTCTTCATTTTCAAGTTTTTATGATGGCATTCTACTAAGACAGGGGTAGCCAACTCCAGTCCTCAAGGGCTACCAACAGCTCATGGTTTCAGGATATCCCTGCTTTAGCCACCTGTGAAGCCACCTGTGCTGGAGCAGGGATATCCTGAAACCCTGACCTGTTGGTAGCCATTGAGGACTGGAGTTGGCTATCCCTTTGTTATGACAATCAACTAAGACTTCACAAAACTCCGAAATAGGATCAAAGGCCCTGTTATATAAACTGAATAATGTTTGACTAAAGCATACACATTACATGTACTCACCACAGATCATTGTTAAGATATTCTGCTTCATTCTGCCATTAGTTCTGTTCCTAAAGTCTGTGGATTACTGTAAAGATTCATTGTACATTATCTCACCATCGTTCATACTTGAAACTGCATTCTGAAGTAAACTCTGTGGTTGTGTGTTCTGCAGGTGTCATTCATGGCCCATCACATCCCCCAAAACTGGAGAATAAGGAGGGTCGGAGAAATGAGACGGCCCCCAATTCATCGTATGAGCAACTCCAAGAATTGCTGAAAGTCAGCATGCAGCGAGAAAAGCACTATAAGGTCCTCATGCAATATCTCATTAGCGCTTGTAAAAAACAGTTTAACCTTTTCACGTACTTATGTTATTAATGTTAATATATATTTTAAAGCCACCCAGTAACAATGTTTCAATCTTCCTAAACGTGTGGTTCTCAGAAACAACTTTGGATGTTGACAAGATATAGACCACAGTCACTGGCACATGCAAGAGACACCACGTTTTAAATTTAATATAACCAGAAACAAAATAAATTGTTGAGAGTAAAAAAGTGACACCCTCCACCATACAGGGTGCAGCAAATAAAAAAGCTGTGTAATACAGTAGGCATACGCATATTAGGGTTTCATGTTAAAATGGACAAGAAGCAAAAAGTGACACACAGTGAAGGCTCATTTGCATGTTATTACCCAGAATCCCTGGTGGCAGTGCAAGCACCGTATGCTAAGAGGTAATAGGGAAAGGCAGGTGTGCAGACACACCGAATAAAAAATTATTTAATTGCATTATCATATGGTGGATTGTATTTTATAATCCCTGCTGTGGTCTCCAGACTGCTAGAGTCAATGGTTTGTTTTAAAAGACACAGAAAAGCCGAGCCAAAATGTACCAAAACAGCAATGTTCAAAATAAAGCTACAAATGCTAAAATAAATAACCGAACCATGAACCAGAAAAAAGCCAACATGTTCCAGATTAATCCACATAGAAATTCACAGCAGCACCAGTACTGTAAGGGTTCTAGTCCAGGCTTTGGCTGGAACCTGCTGTGGACATTTTGATTACTGGCAGCCTGCTATATTGGCTGCACCTGTTCAGGGGCTTAAATAGCAGCCAGTGACTTCCAGCCCCTGCCTGAGCATTGTATATGTTTCCCTGTGTTACTGGCCACCTTGGGTTCTAGTTACTGAGCCTTCCTTGTTGGTGAGTGTAGACGAACGTTCACAGAGGTACACAATTGGAGACTTTATAAAGTGAAATTATAATAGGCTTTATTGTGCCTCTTCCTTTTCATCAGGAAATCATCCAAACACAGGGGGGGGGGGGGGGGACAAAGCTTCTATTCACTTGGGAGTATTTCTAGTGAAATCCTATGCAATTAGTTCACATCTCCATTAGTTAAGCATGTCTCGCAGCCCAAAACATATAGCATGAAAATAAGCAGATATAAGCAGTCTCTTAAGAATAAAAGTCTTATCTGTTTCTTGGAGGGAAAATCTTCTCACTTCCTGGTTTAGCTTCAGGTGTAGTAGTTTTCCCTGTGTCTTGAAATCAGCTCTGCTGTGCAGAGCTCAAGACCGGTCAGCTCCAAAGGTCAGCTCTCAGTCAGAGCTAAGGAGTCACTTCCTGTCTCAAAGGCAGGCTTTTTGTAAACAATCTAATCAGGCAGGTGGTTTTTAGTAATTAACTACCACACTGCTAGATTAAAGGCACATTACTGAACAGGGATAAGTCCCCTGTTACATACCTCCCCTGTTTGTGGGAAGTTCGGGCTTACCACAGTCAAAGCCCATCCTTCCACTCTCATTCTAGATATCTCTGTGACTTGAATGAGAGTGAATGGAGGAAGAGAACCTTCTGTCCCGCTGGGATTGGAGCCCTTTCTCCAGTTTATTTTTGTCTCCTTCCGAAGATGCTTGAGATCAGCACTCCTCAGTCACTCGAGGAGGACTTTTTCCATGTAAAGTCTTTTTATTGCGTGCGCGGTCTTGAGATTTCTGTTGCATCGGGCACTCCTCTTTTTGTAGACAAAGTGTATGGCAACAGTTGAAGAGCAGTTAGGACTAGCCCTTAGAGTTATCTGCTCCTGAAGTGGTCTTTCTGCAGCTTCTCCACACCACGGAGTCGCCAGTTCAGCTTCTTCAGCTAAGGATTCTTCTGGCTTTGATTCTGCACTCCTACCTCTGTTTGTTGCCTGTTGGGCAGCTGTAGGTTTGGCTAGTGCTTTCTTTGGTGGCTCAAACTTCGTAATTTTGTTTTGAAGTTGCGTGGAGTCCCCAACTCTCACTGTACCCTTGTCCTTGCGGGCATTAGTTACTGTGGGATCCTGGTGCTTGGGCAGAGCCAATACCTATTTCCGTATTGGAGGAATCTGTATCAGAGTCTCCTTCATATTCTGGAGCTCTGTCATTTTTGTCGTCAAGGTTGCCGCTGCGTCTGTTTTCTCCTTGGTGTACTGACTCAAGGGAATGGAACAGTCTCTCTGTCTCTCCAGCTCTTGCTCCAGTTTCTGAGCCTTCTCACACTCCCTCTCATACAGAGTCACCTGGTATCAAAGCTCCCCTTCCAACGATGCTCTGAAGACATGCAGCGTGGCCTTTAGCTCCTCATACTGCTCTGTGGGGACGTACTGGGTATTCAGACGTTCCTGCAGCGCTTGTACCTCTTTAGCAGCCTGCAGTTTTTCTTCCTGTAGCGTTTGCTGCTTCTCCTCAGCATACTGGAGGTGTGTATGCAGACCTTGCAGTTGGTTCTGCAGTCGGTGCTCTGCGTCAAACTTTTTCTTGACTTCTTCTGTTAACTGAAAATGTTCTTCTTTCAGTTTTAAGTTTTCTCTTTTTAATCTTGAATTTTCTCCTTTTTCAGTCTCTGTATTCTTCAGGGCCTCTTTGCAGTCCTCCTTCCATTTACGCACATCTGCTTTGAGAATGACAATCTCCTGGCATGAGACTTCCTTCTCTAGGTTGAGGGTCTGAAGCTCCTTCTGAGAGACTTTGAGATCTGTTTCAAGATTACCAATAGTTTCTTTAGCAATGTCCAGCTCCTCAGTGAGACTGTGTAGTTCCTTTCTGGAAACTTCCAGGTCTGTGCGGCAGCTGTTGGTCTCATGATGTGAGGCATCCAATGCTCTGCGGAGTGTCTGAACCTCTTTCTGAGATACGTCCACCTCTATCTGGACACTGTTGACCTCCTCTTGTGAGGCATTCAGCTCTATGCGAAGAGTGTGAACCTCTTGCTGGAAGACTGTCATCTGCTTCAGTGCCTCCTCATACTTCCGCTTTAGCGTAGCCACCATTTTATCAGATTGGCTCTGCTTTTCCTCCATGGCGGAAATAGTAGCCTTTGCAGTATCTAGCTCAGTCTTGAGATCCTCCAATTCGGTCTTGGCCGCAGAGTAAATTGCGAGCACAGTCTTCTGTAGCTCAGCATTATTTTTTCTCTCCCTTTCCAATTCTTCACAGAGTAGATCACAGTCATGCCTGGCAGCTTGCAGTGCATCTTCAGGGCTGGTCAAGGGATTGTCACTCGCTGGCTCCGACTCCACTTCCCTGGGATGGTTGGCCGAGGGTTCCTCACTGTTGGCACCAGACAGACACTTCTTTGGGGTACACGACTTCTGCCTTGGGCCCTCTGGATATTTGGTTACCCGCGGGACGAATTCTCCATTTTCTCTAGGCTGCAGGGCAACTCGGTCCCCCTTTTCCTCCACAGGATCTGCGGACGTGTCTGTTCCTTCCACGGTAAGTGAAGAACTGTTTTTCTTTTTCTTTTTACGCCTTTTTGATTTGGATGACACCGTCCCTTCAGGGATATTGGGGTCTCCATCTTCATTTGAAATTTTAGCAGCTTCATTATATACGCCAGGCTTTTCTTGCAGCTGCTTTAGCTGACAGAAATATTCAGTGATCCACTGCTCCCGCTCTGTCTCCTGCTGATCATATTCGTCATCAAAGGGAGCTGTCTTTTCTGTTCGTGCCGAGTTCAGGCACCCCCACCATTCTTGGGGTGTTTTGTGGGTGTGACTCGGTTTGGGTTCCCCGTAAGAGATGTCTTCCTCTTTATTGGACTGGAAGGGCCACTCTTCCGTGGGGTAGGGTTCATTACAGGAACACTGCATCTTGTCCTCCATTTTTAGGCTATCAGGTGTAATTTTCTTCCTGACCTCAGGAGGCGCTATTGCAGCTGTTGCCACTGTATTTGCTAGAACCCCCAATTGTGGTAGTCCTACAGATGGGCATATTTTACTTGTAGGGGTCGTAGCTCTCACAGGCATCTCTGTAGACTTTTCTTTCTTGGGTAATTTTTTTTTTTTTTTTTTTTTTTTTTTCAATATCAGCAGTACTGTGCATGCATTTTCTTTTATCAGGTATACAAGATGTGCAGTTTCTAGGTAAAAAAAAGTCTATTTGCTATACACCATTTACATTTTCCTGAGGCTATCTGGTTGCTGTGCCTAGCCTGTTGCTGAGCCTTCCTTGTTCGTGAGCCATCCCTGTGGCTTCCCTTTTCTGGAGGCTAGCCTGTTCATTTGCAATCCCTGTTGCTGACCCTGGACAGTGACCCCGACCTCGCTGCCTGCAATCTGCCCTGACCTGTTGCCTGGACTTTGCACCACTGCCACCAGCCCTGACCTCCTGCCTGCTTACCGACTATGTATACTCTTACAGGACTCTCTCCCTGGGCTCTGGTCGGTTAATTTGATCCCTGTGGATCCGCTTCCTTATCGGAGACGAGCACAGTCACAGTACTGTTGATACAATGACAGCAAACACCTGTCGGAGACAGAAAACTCAACACAATCAAAATTACTCGCGCCAATAAAATTACAAATAGTTTTCCCAAGCAACTTCAGTCAGTCAAAATGAGAACGCCACTACACATACCCTGCAATGCAAAAGCAGCACAGAAAAGTTACAGTAGAACATGCTTCGATCCCGGAGTCATATATAAACATTATATGCACACTAATTGCATTCTTTTGTAAGCCTATTTTGCCATGAAAGCAGACGTCTCATACAGTGATCAGCAGATTATAGCGTTGAGGGTATAAAGTGGGTATCTTGACCATCTTTCAGCTGATGGTTCGGTCATGTAGGATGGAGTCAGTTTAAAGTCCCATTGGTGAAGATTTTGGGGATGCTTAACGATTGTTCTTAAGATCTGGAGGGCAAGTTGCCATGAGTTCAGTATACTTGTATTACACCTCGTACTGATCCAGTTTACTAAAAAAGGGTCTACACCCACCCACTTTAGGCTGTAAACTATGCCTTACATGTCAAAAGGTCATTTTTAGGCTTTGAGACTGCATTATATCGTGGTTCAATCATTTCCCCGAAGTTTAGGATTGATCTGCTTTTTTTTTAGTGCCACATCAGAGAAATTAAAAAAGTAATCCCGCACTTCTGTGAAAGAAGCAACATACTCTTTGGAAGTGTTAATTTAAAAAAGGTCTGATCAGGATGCAGAAAGATGATAATTACACAGACACCATCTAATTTGAGTCTTTAAATAACTGGCTGGCATATTTAATATGTATTCTAATTATTACTGGAGATGACTATATAACTTTTTGTGACTTTCATTAACCTTCAGTATTCCAAACTGAAATACATGTAATTTGATGTGCAGTACATTCATGCAATATTGTAAATGTTAGAGATGTAGCAGAAGTTTTGATCCAGTACCAAAATGTTCCCATTGAAACATGCTTATTGATGAAGTTATCCATCAGTTAGACCCCCTGTAAAACTGGATTTGGCCAACCCCAATTAGTGGACCCTTACTGAATAGGTTGTGAAGCTTCTTCCCTGTACTGGAATTACACTATTTCATGGATCAGAGAAACAAGACAAGGAGCGGCTCAGTAAGTAAAGTCACTGATGCTTTAAACAATGACACTGAATTTTATTCGGCTGAACTTGGTTCAATTCCCAGTGTCATCTCCTTGTGACTTGGGCAAGTCACTTTATCTCCGTGTCTCAGGCACCAGAAACATAGATTGTAAGCTCATCTGGGCAGGGACTGTGTCTGCAAAAATTCCTATGTGCTGTAATTGTGAAGCGCTTTGTGTCCCATATGAAAATAACATTATAATTGTTTATACTAATGACGTCAATGGGTCTTTCTGTGCGATGGCATCAGACTTTCACACCGTGGTGGCACTGGCAAGAGTATGCAAGTGCGGTTTAGATTAAATATATATCTTTGTGTAACAAGCTGTGGTGTTGCAGGCAGTGTCCAGTGATTCTCCGTATTTGTATACACTACAGCAAGTTTATTTACAGGCGAAAAAGAAAAATTCCTCTGCAAATATGAACCGCTTTAAAGGGGCATTGCTTTTTGCCCGTTTAAAAATAAACAAATGCAGCGGTTCCTTACATTTACGTCAATGCAATTATCTAATCTGCCGATCGATCAGTTCGATCGGCGAAGATCCTGCTTCTCAGGACACCCAATATGGCCGCCAATTTCAAAAGAGGAAGTAGTGTAGCTTCCTAAATGGTTGACATAGCAACTCTAAGAAGCTTACTATATTAAAATAAATTAAAAGGAAATAAAGAATGAGAAAATGGGGGAAAATGTAGTAAGTATTATCTAATACTACACAACTGTGTTTTTCTTTATTTTTTTAACCACAGGATTTTGAAAAAAATGCTTTTAATTCATTTTAAATATAAATATAATAATCTGCAAAAAAAATACCCAGAATTAAATCTATGCTGTAATAGTTAGAGGATTTAGCGAGGTGGGTCACATTTCCACGTTGAGGGTTTTCTACAAATATTTACAAGGTGTCTACTATTTTAGGAGTCACAGGAAAAGGAGAGTTTCAAATTAAAGAAAATGGAGGAAGAAAACGATCAGAAAGAGAAGAAGTTTGAGTCCACCCTCATTAGTAAGAATGATGAAATCCGGTTACTGAAAAATCTGTTAAAAGAAGCAAACGAGAGGAGAGAAAAGCAGGATTACAGATGGGGACCTGCACATGAGATGGAGGTAGGAAGCTCATATGGAGAATCCAGTCTTATTATTACTGTTATTGTGCACATTTGGGGGCTTACGTATGATCTCCCAGTGGCAAAACAGGCATAGTTAAAAAAGTTAGATTTATCTGTAGCGCACTTTCCCCCACCCCCTTGGAGGATGTGTGGCTACGATGTGTGTGGTGCAATACCTGTGGCTCACAGTAAGTCTGAGCCTCCGCTGCAGGGAGCCTGGGGTGTAACTGGTACGGCGTTCTTCAGCGCCTCCACCTGTAACGGATTCTATTGTGTGAAATTACCCGTTACAGAATATATATATATATATATATATATATATATATATATATATATATATATATATATATATATATATATATTTGTACAGTAAAGAACAATAGGCAATCCGTCTGGGAAATCAATAGGGTGGGTGCAAATCCTGTATGGAACAAATAGGCAATACGATACCGTATGATGACGAATATCAGAGGCAGCACTTCAAATGGTTGTCAAAAGAATATATTGTATTAACATGACATCATTCCAACGTTTCGGTCCGCGTGCGGGACCTTTATCACACCACCGAAACGTTGAAATTATGTCTTGTTAATACAATATATTCTTTTGACAACCATTTGGAGTGCTGCCTCTGATATTCGTCATCATACGGTATCGTATTGCCTATATATATATATATATATATATATATATATATATATATATAATATATATAATATATACTTATACAATAACCACAACAATGGATAAAACATAAAATAACTTTACTAAAGAACAATAATATGGCTACATGTTACAGCCTACCCACCAGGCCTTGCATGGCCGTAACCACCTGCCCAGTGTCCCACACACTTGTTCACAGTCCCCTTAGTACCTGACGGGGCCCTCGGGCACCCAACCACTCTAGTGTCCACAAGGATATAACCCCTCACCCTTATATGTGGTCAGCACTGCCACTATAGTGTATAATGGTGCACTTGTGCGTGGGGTACCTGCCGGGTGCATCCGGACCCAGGCGCGCTGCGTCCTGCGATGGGGTACACAGACCCAACGATGATCCGCGTGGGATGTCCACCTCAAGGACAGTCTCTTCCGTGGGGGTGAAACAAGAGAAAAGTGATGCGTCCAAATTGGTCAAAGTTCCTCAATAATATATGTAAATAATACTGGATAACAATGGACAGTCCATGAATGATATGGCAATTATCAGGTACGGGCTAGGAGTCTAGTGGGGTCCACGTGACCACCACAGTTGAAACACCATAACAGCCCCCCCCTAGTAACCAATATAAAATGAACAGAGGCACTGGTAAACATATGCATATATGTAGGGGCGCTCTGGCCCTGTTACCTTAGTGCTTGCAGGACTTCCAGATATCCAGGGCGTGCAGTTCATCCAGATAGATAGCCAGCAGGAAGATAGGTGAACATGCGTTGCACTGCCTCAATTTCCAACTCCCAATGACCGGAAAAAATACAAAGTGAGCACTCAGCTGAATAACAGGTCAGGTTTATTGCAGGGTGGTGCAGCAGGGGAACAGCAAAGCCACACGAACGCACCTACGCGTTTCGTGCACGAGGCACTTTATCAAACCTGACCTGTTATTCAGCTGAGTGCTCACTTTGTATTTCTTCCGTGGGGGTGGTCTGGTCCCAGACCACCAAGAGCCAGGATGCCGCTGTGTCCTGTCTGTGTCCCTCACTACAAGCTACAGGGGCAGTTTCCCTATCTATGGCCTGTCCCTGTAGCAGCCACAAACTGAGGGGAGTTGGGCCTACCTGTGGCCTATCAGGGGTTTCTGGCCTATTGTAGATGCCACAGGCACCTACACACTCACACCCTACCCCTTCAGTATCCAGCTTCCAACTAACAGTCCCCTTAACTGTCAGAATCCCAACTGTCAAAATTCTAACTGCCCTATTGGTTGCCTGGCAACGCGCCCTGCAGCCCCTGAGGCTGCTGAAACTTGTAGTTCCCCTGCTGTGCTATACTCCTATGGAAAGGTAAAGGGACAAACAGGGCACCAGGGGGACCCAGGCTATACTTCAAAGAAAAAAAACATTTATTGAAATAATCTGATTCATTGTAAGCTGTCCAGGGATTCCCTTTCCTATTGTCTGATCTTGTCTGTTTCACATATTGTATTATAATTCCCTGCACTGTATTGCCTCTCTTTCAAAGCCCAGAGTACAGCTGTGGACGCGCAATAAATAAAGCTATACACGCATCACCAGATCTGATACATTCTGCCTTTCTCCCGTGTTAAATGTATCAAAACATTTTTTTGCAGTATAATATATTTCAATGTGATAAATATATTCATGCTATGATATAGTATTATGTCTACATCTACACTGTATTTTTTAGTTACTCTGGTAGCCATTCAAGTCCAGAAAGTAGAGTACATTTGGTGGCCTTGTTTATTATGGCCTTTCACATTCGTGGGCATAGTGTTAGGATACAGGCCACGACACCTCCCCTGTATCAATACTACAGCAATAGGCTACATTCCTCATGACAAACATGTGTCACAGATGTAGCCAGGCTTGGCTTCCCCAGTCGCGGGAGTTCCATTCTCCTCTATTGGACCCCTTGCAGCATTAATCCCTGCAGTTACGTTCCCACAGCTTTCCCTGACAGCGGGGAAAATAAGTCTGACTACATCTCTACATGTAGTTGTTCATTTGTCTGTTTCTGGTATATCCTTGTTGCCCACAAGGAGGTGATATAACACTGTGTAGATCTTTTCCAGTGCATATTTCCTCATTCACATTTTACTTTGTTTCTTAGACATATATTATTTGATTTGTTTCTGTTTTAAATAAGTCATTATCCTTCATTGCAATGATTCTGTGTCATAGATGCATTAAAGACTAGGATCCTTATTTTATTAAGTGCGACAGCACCAATTCGGACCTCTCATTGAAGTCAATGGATCTTTCACTGCAGTAGCTCCTGGGAATTTCAATCAAATACTGCTTGAGGAAGTGCTAATGGCAGAATAAATATTTTAAGGTTGATAGAGCAATTTTCCTTGTTCTCATGAATGCTCTCGGACAACAAGATCCAACACCAGAGACTGCATGAATACATCATTTAAATCTGTGAAGTGGATGACTCATCTATTGTCTCACACTTCCTGAATTTCATGAATCGCTGTAAAGTTTGCTCTTTTCAAAAGCGTGTGTGTTTTCTTCTTCGAGGTGAGAAGTAAAAGAATGATGCAAGATTCGTCTCCAGGGGTATCGGCTATTTCTTCGCTTGATGATAACACAAGGTAGATAATCCACTTGCTATCTTTATTCCTTTTCAGAGTTGTAAGTTTTGTAGTGTTGGCCGTGCACTACAAAACAGCACAGAAGCTGTGCACCTCCAACCTAAATTCTGATAAGGGGCGGAAGGAAAATGATGTTCGTCTTGTAATGGGGTTTCAGGCCAGTTACTAAAAAAAAATTACCTTCCTTAAAAATTACTTATCCACCCCCCTCCCCCCCCCCCCCCCCCCCGCTCAAGGGTTTAATTTAGCGATTTTCTTTGTGTTTTAGAATATGGGCAGACAATGCACATATCACAGAATAAATATATACAATCCATTATGACAATTTCCATTTAAGGCGATAATGCTGGTGGGAGAATACTATTACGTACATAGAATATGTACTTGCTGTACACACTATGTTACAGATGTGGTGATGAGATATTGCTGTTGGGGCATATTATTCAGTCGAGCTCACTTTTAAAGTTCACCAGTGATGTTTTAGGCTGGTATTAAATTCCTTTTTATCCCGTCGGTCTTGGAAAGCTTACAACCAAAACAAAGGTGTGGTGAGCCACAGATGTTTCAATATGTTGCACACCATGTCTCTGTTAGCAATAGCGCAGGTAATGGTTACAAGCTTTCCTCTGTTGTAAATGTTGTTACCAAGTTGTAATTTTGGATGTGAAGCTTGCAAATGTCTCAGTGGGTCCTTTATACCACACGGAGCTAACTATACTAGGAGTAGTATCCGCAGGACTTTTGTTGATCAAATTTTAGGTAGCTGCTGAGCATAAAAAAATACAGTCAACCGAGACGATCGGTACATGGCACACTGATTACACCTCTTAGTTTTTATGAAGCAGCAGTTTTGCCAGATATCAGATGTAGGGATAATTGATAACTGGGAGTGCAAGGGCAACTCCCTAGTAGAGTTGGTGCTCAATAGAAAACATATGAGGTAAACTTTGTTGCTGGAGTATACATTGCTTAATGAATAACGACACAATGAAGTGCTACTGCTTTTACCTCTCCCCTTGAATATGTTGGTGATGACAAAACGTGTGCTGTTCATATTGACATTGTTGAGTCAGGTCAGAGCACCAACTGAGGGGAGAAGGTAAATGAACGCTGAGCCAGCTCCGTAGCGTCAGTCTGCATCGAGAGCCATGGGAGGGAGACCTGTAGAGCCAAAATCCTCCTCTGGGATCCTCCTGGTGGTCTATCTGCTCCGTCTGCGTCCGCCGTCTCGCGTCGTCGTGATGACTGGAGCCCCGGATGAAGCAGCTGTGCATGCGTCGCCTTGCTCGTACGTCACCTCCTTACTCTCTAGGCATCAGGCAGAGATAGGGAATGAATAAAAGTGATCGTGCGACCTCCAGCTCCGTGTACATCCAGGCATAGGCACATCAAGTAGAAAAAAATGGAGCGTAAACCGGAGCACAACTTCACAAAGAATCAGGTAGAACCAAGAACCACTATAAAAGTTTTATTAATTAAAAAAGTTTTGTCTATATGTTTTTAATTAATAATTTTATAGTGGTTCTTGTTTCTTCCTGATTCTTTGTGAAGTTGTCCTCCGGCTTACTCTCCAAGTTATCAGATGTAAGGGGTGGTTAAACCTGCAGGTCCCATCACTTCATGGTATGGTATTCAACTGGTTCACTTGCAGTGACCTGTTCTGGTAATGACTAGTGATGACGATGCTATCCTCAATGTATATTTTATTGTTTCTGGATGTTAGGAGTGGGAAAGAGATTATCTGCCAATAGCACATAGCCAACGAGGGTATTGAAAATGTGTTTATGTTCATATACAATGGGTATAGTTAAGTTTCGTCCACTTATGGTATAGACAGCTTAAGACTTGGTTAGCATTCTGTAGTACAGGGGAGTGCAAACTGGGGGGCGCAAGATTTTCTGGGGGGGGGCGGCGGTTACAGAGGCCCCGCGCTCTTCCCTGAAGCATTTAAATTAAATGCTGGGGGAGGCGCGAGGCCTCTAAGTCTCTCTTACCTGGTCTCAGCCACCTCTTCGGCAATGCGGCATCAAATGGCAGCGCGACGTTGTGACGTCATATGACGCCGCCGTGCCACAGAGCCGGTAAGAAAAGGGGGCGCGAGCAGACAGGGACGCAAGGAAAAAAGTTTGTGCACCCCTGCTGTAGTACATAAGAGCATTTTCCAGCCTTTACTACTATTTACTAAGTAATTGGCATCAAACAAATATCACTGGCATTTATTAATGCAATCTAGCATCAATAAACATTGTCATTTGTGTTTTTTTCAATTTGTAATATCATCAGTCATTACCCCTTAGTACTAATAAATACATCTGGCACTGATCTGAATTAGTATTCATAAATACTAGTACTAGTGTTTGTAAAAATCAAGGTTTAGTGTTAAATATGTGTATATATATATATATATATATATATATATATATTTATCTAACATTAGCATTAATTTTATTGCCATTTACTGGCCATCTAGGGCCCATATTTTCTATGTCATCAGACACCTTATGACCCAGAGAGCCCCTTGTTCCAGAGATGCTGCCGATAGAATTCCCTCCAGGGGAACCGAAATGCCATTTAAATCTCCTGCGTTGCACAGGCCAATAGGAAGCTATGACATTACCTGTCCCGGTTTCCTATTGGCCTGCGTGATGTGGAGATTTAAATACCAGGAAGTAACCGGTGGCACTTTTTTTTCCGGTATGTATCTCGGGGACTAGAGGGTCCCAAGGTTAAATAAACAGAGTTCAGATCTGGGGACCCACCTGCTTCCCACCAAACGTAAAGAAATAAAGGGAACCAAGTGAGGAATGCTCCTTTAAAATTAATGGACAGTAAAATGGATTACGGCTTAATACTAAAGTACTTGGGAAATAAGTATTAAAAAAATCAGTATTGTTTGTCAGTAGTATTTGCTTACATATCATCTCATATTACTATCATTCCTCATTGATTTAGTATTTGATAGCATTCATTAGAATTTCAGATCTCTTATTTTGCATAGTATCTTTTTGCAATTATGACCGAACATTAGCATTTATGATCTTGGGTATAGAGGAGTATTATGCATCACTAGCAATCATCAGTGTTCATCACAGTTAACATTCATTAACTTTTTGCTTTTGTCAACATTTGTTAAGATACTGTACATCTGATATAATGAATGTACAATTACTGGCATTTCTACAACCTAAATGCATTAACTATTTGTGATCAATTTTGTGTTTAGGCTTTCATTGGCTACCAGTAAGTAAATAGCATACTAAAGCGTTCTCTAGAATTTGTTTGGCTATGCTACAATGTGTCTCAAGCATCCATCATTGAATATCATATTCAAATCACATTCCTGATCTTTATTAGCATATTATCAGTCTCTTATTATATATTCATTCATTACCATTAGCTCTAATTGGTAAGGATGTTGGTTTGGGAGTTGTGGAATCTAACCCTCCCCGCTCCAAATTGAATTGGGGGTGCTAGATTGCTTGAATTCAAAAGTTTGGGGCTTCATCTGGCTGGATTAATCCAGACTGTGGCGTGCATATAGGGTCCCAAATCCATTGCAGAAATGATCCTGGTTTCTACCTCCAATTCGGTTTAGGTCCCCTACCCAATCACTGACCATCCAATTCCATCCCGGTGGCATGGACGGGGTATTGTAGTTCAGTGGTCTGCGAGGAACCAACCTGTTCAAAAAAGGGCCCGCTAAAAATCCTGATGTGGTTCCAACCTCCGGTGTAGCTGCATGGGTTAACTGCAAATCAGGATGACTTCCTGCGGCCTTCTCTGATAAGGAGGCGGGGCTAGCAGGGGACAGGAAGCATCTCTGATCTGTTAATGTCTTTATACCCTATAGTTGCACCAGAGGAGGTATTAACTCTCTCACTCCTGTCACCCACACCCCCCATGTTGCCTACTCAACCTTTCCCATTTCACCTTCTTATACATATATATATATACACACACACACACACACAAACACACACGAATGAGAAGTGCTTGCTCCATAGTGTAAAATAGTAAAAACTATTTTAATAAAGTGCCAAAGGTGCAAGAAATACACTCACAATGATAGAGCCGATATGACCGATGGAATCCAGACCGGAGTGGAGAGCTGTTGATGGTGTAAAATGTTCTGTCATTTGTATGATAGAAACATTCTAGGAGAGTTAGAGTTGGAGTTGTGGTATGTCCTCAGTGTCTCAAGGAACAATCAAAACGCCAAGTGCCAGCCTCATACACCTCAAGGGAAGTTTCTGATGAAGTCGCTATCCAGTGGCAAAATGCATTGGGCACGTTTATACGTCATCATGTCGACGGAGAGGAACACTAACGGAGGTGTATGAGATATTAAGGACATACCACAACTTTGAATATCTCCATGAGAATGTTCCTATCATAGAAATTACACCATCAACAGCTGTCCACTCCGGTCTGGCTTCCGTTGGTCATATTGACTGGTGATTATTGGATTTTATCTCAACGCCTATTATCACTCTGTCCTGGTGAGCTTATTTCTTTCACCTTTGGCAACTGATTAAAATGGTTTTTACTATTTTACACAATGGAGCATGCATGTCTCATTCTTGCATTTTAGATTCCGTTTGGATGTGTTTCATCCTGCAAGAAGCTGCCTAAGTCTCGGTTTCACTTGGAAACTCTTCAAATCGTGTTTTTTCCACAAGAACACTGTTCACATTTTTATTGAAGTTTTTTGATTGTTCATCTAATATTCGGTATATCCGATATATTGGTTTTGAGTTTTCACAGAAATATATCAAACATTAGTACATACAGTACATACAAAATAGATACAGCACACTTGGATTTTTTCAATTAGTGGAATGCATTTAGATCCCATTGGGACCTTTATCAAGATCTACATATACATTTTAAGGATACAGAAGTACAAGATCTAATTGGTCGCAGCACACCTCGTAGTTGTTGTTCAAAGCAATCTTCCTTCTTAAATAATCAAGGCAATAGCAGAAAAGTATCATAGGTGACATAGGACATGGTGATTCCAACATAATCGAACACCATGTCTGGATCACCAAGTTGTAACTATGATTTATTTTCTTCTATTGCTGTTGACTTGAATACTTGATGATGTAATAAAGAAGAAGATTGCATTGAGCTACAACTGAGAAGTGTGCTGTGGCTGATACACTTTGTACTTCTGCCTTTAGTCGTTGGGTAGGGATTTCTCCATGAGCCCCCGCGATCTCTTCATACACTTCGGTCAGTGCTGCCCACACTAACTGTTTTATATATCAAGGATTGGGCTCAAAAGTTTAATGTTTCTAAAAAAAAAAAAAAAATGTATTTTTTATCCCATAATTTGTCCTAAATCAAAGCAACCCCCCCCCCCCCCCCCCCATAGATTTGGCAAAAACATAACCTGACAAACGTTTACAACCAAAAAACGCAGACAAATGTATTTTAGAACCAAAACACAATTAAGTGCACAACATTAATAATTAGCATCTCATTTTCTGCCCCACACCTCTGGAATGCCCTTCCCCTCAATACCCGACTAGCCCCCTCTCTATCCACCTTTAAGACTCACCTTAAGACACATCTGCTTAAAGAAGCATATGAATAGCACTGGATAATCATGGAGACATGATACATAAAGCTTGGCCCCCTGCAGACGCACTTACCAGAATTCCCTCCTACTGTCTCTGTACGTTCTCCCTACCTACCAATTAGATTGTAAGCTCCTCGGAGCAGGGACTCCTTCCTTAATGTTATTTTTACAGTATGTCTGTAGCACTTATTCCCATGATCTGTTATTTATATTTGTTATTTATATGACATGTATTACTACTGTGAAGCACTATGTACATTTATGGCGCTATATAAATAAAGACATACAATACAACTAGTAATCACTCTCACCAACATTGGGATTCAGAGGAATTGCTTGTATTTAAATTGCATTTGTAAACAGACGTTCATGTTTCTTAGCTCTCAGCATATTCTATATATTTTCATATTCTATCATTTGCATTTCTGAGTAATATATGTTCTTGGCATTAACCAGCATATAGTGATACTAATTAGCCTATACAATTATTTACTAGTTTTAGTTGATATTGTAATCCCTAGCTTTTGCAAGCATTTATTAGCACATTATCCCATTTGCTAATGGTTTCTAGCATCTGCTACTCGTATTTGCTAGCATTTATTAGCAATCATGTCACCCATAATTAGTATTTACTAACATGTATAGTACCTTCTTCCATTCATAGGAATTCATTAGAAATATGTATCATTGGCTCGATCCATTAACGTTTATATTAGCTATTTATGGAATTAATAATATTCATTTTTTTTTCCATCCCTTTGCATTATCTATCATTCACATTGATTGCAGTCATAAGAAGGTGGATTATTTAGCAACCACCATCATTAATATGAATGTACTGTTGATTAATAGTGTTATCATAAGCAGCGTACAGCAAGCATTTTTAGCATTAGGAATAGTTTAAGTACCAAGAGCTTACATTCAGTAGCACTGACATTTAGCAAAAATTTCTACGATATATATATATATATATATATATATATATATATATATATATATATATTACACACAATATTTTTCATTAACTTTTGTGACCATAATGTTATTCTGTACAATTCTATTGGCTATCGTTCATTAGCATTTCTACCATTTGCAGGCATTCGTTGCACTTGCCAGTCAAGATTTTAAGGCAATTGTTTCTATTGTAAGCATTCATTAGCATTACTTATCTATTTTTAACAGTGCACGACATTAATTATAAATTATTAGTAATCTGTAATATCAATGTGCATTAGTTATTGCAATTTGCAGGATCGGTTAGAATTCAGTTGCTTTCACTAAAATCCAGTGGCTTCACATATTATTATTACAATTCCATTGCGTTCATTCAAATGAGCATTTACTTGCTAGCATTTCCCAGGATTGAATGGGATCTGCATGTGTGGACATTCACTAGTACAGAATTTACTAGCACACCTAGGTAATAAGTTCTTCAATACATGGTTCTCAAAACACATGATTTGGTAACCACAGGGATACACTTTATCATTACTGTAACTGGTTGTTATTCATTCAAATGTTTTACACACAGGCAAGGTGTTGAAAGGATTTTCTGTGATATAAAGGAAGAATTCAGTCAAATTTGCAAGTTAACCAGAGAACAAAGCAACCACCTGAATAAATTTGTCACGAAGAAGGAAACTGCAGCTGGTAATCTGATCTTTCGTCTTGTATTGTAATTGAAATGCATGACTTCAAAATCTAATATATATACCGTAAATGCATAGGGGTCGTTTCAATATATCAGTTTAACTGCTTCTCTGCTTCAAAATGGTCTTGAATATGCAATACTGTTACAAAGAACCTAACACATTGTTGATATGGGTACACATGTGGGATCTGCAATGCTATTAACCCATCATAGTGCAATATAGTTATCCATAGCAAAGTGTATTGAAGCTATTAGATGGGCGAGCGGATAGGTCAAAACATACTATGCAGGGTTCTCACCCTCACTTACAAATTAGCAATTTAAAGCAGCAGTTCCCCAGATCTAGAACCCCCCCCCCCCCCTAATCTGAATAAAATGTGTGTGTGGTTTTTTTTTCCTCCAAAACTGAGCTATACTAGTCACAACTCTATGTTGTGTTTTCTAGTGAACTGAAAAACAAAATGGCGGCCAGGGTCATCCAATGGGAAGCTGTGATGTAATGCTCTGAAGACATCACTGTTTCCGGTTGGCCCACAAGAGTGTGGCTGGACCGCGCCCATATTAATTTTCCAGGTGGGGGGGACGGGACGGGGGAGAAGCAACAGATACAAAGGTACATTTCTCTCCAACTGGAGGGTTTCCAGAGCTAATTAGCAAGGATCAGGTCAGGTTCAAATTATAAAAATAAAAAAAAGAACAGCTCTAAAATTCAGGTTTTTTATTTTTTCTCGTGTTGGACAAAAAAAATCCTAATTTTAATTAAATGCTATTTTCAGCCATAAATATATCTGAGTGACTGCACAAATATAATGTGTGTGTGTGTTTATAGTAATTTGACATGCACATGAGCGCACAGTAATATTTCCATTTGCTATATGCTTTACGGTGGAGGGTTTTTTGTCACTTTTTTTACCCACCATAACTTAACTAATGTGTGGTGGATACCTATCCAAGCTTTAAATTGCAGAGCCAGTATAACCAGCCTCACACTGATGAGACACAAAAGGTCAAAACAGCTGTCTGTGGGTAGGTTTACTGGCTATGCATCTTAACCCAGGCTGTGCTGAAAAGCTGTGCTGAAAAGCTGTGCAAAGCAGCAAGCGATAAGCTTGGGTCCATGTCAAAATGGATTTGAAGCAAAAGGTGGCACTGTGTGCTCATTTGCATGTAATTTCCCAGAATCCCTTGCTGCAGTGGTATGCTGGGCGATAATGGTGAAAGGCAGGGTTGCAGACCTGTCTAAGACATGCAAAAGAGCACACAGTAATATTTCCATTTGAGAGAGATATATATATATATATATATATATATATAATACTTTTTATAGCATGCATAGTTTGTAAGAAAGAAAAGGTGCAATGATTATTCTTTTGTATTTATTTTGTTCTCAACAGAAGTACATTTGCAGTTTTCGATGCCTATCCAGTGCACAGATGAAGCAAATGGAGAAGCACAAGGAAAAATGAAAGCTACGGTTAAAAAAGATCAAGTTAATGGAATACCCTTTGCATCAATCACACCACGAGGGCTGGGACCAGACGATGAAACCAGCATCTCTGTGGAATCCCTCTCGAACTTAAGTGTGAAATTTCCACCAACAGACGATGACTGTGATTTCTTACAAAGCACTCCAGAAAAATTACCTGCTCTGAATCCTGTTTTAGCAGAAACTATTCATCCCAATAAATCCCAGGCAGAGGCCGCCCTTCTCCCTAAGAACTTCAGTACAACACCAAGCAGTTTGCCTGAATCCCAACACACTGCACAAACCATTTGCAAGTTGGAGAATCTTAAATATCCTGATGTAGGAATAAACTATGGAAACACATTTTCAGAAACAGAGGACAGCAGTCTCTTTTTGGCAGCTAATAGTCCAGTTAGGAAATATGCAAACACTTTCTGTATTAAGGAAGATGCTTCGGACGTGACTGAATCAGTAGAAGTAGCAGGAAGGACAGTTCGGGGACCACAACAGGTAAATTATTTTAATGAGCCCATTTTCTCCTATTAATAGCCAATTCTGCAAAAACAGGATTGGGCATTTTGGTTGCAATGTGTAGTGTAATTACAATGATTTAATAACTATTAAATGAAAGAACTTCTTGTCCAAGGGGACGGGTATTCACTGTGCATTGTACTTTGTACATATAATGAATGGCAGTTCCACATACAAATACATTATTATAAATATGTTTTTCAGTGGTCAGATCCACATTACCAAGATTAAGAGCCCAGTTTGTTTTTACATGGAAACAATTATGTGCAGGGCAAGTGTGTGTGTTTTTTTTTTTTTTTTTTAAATCACCATTGGCAAAGCAATTAATCTACAGAATTAATTGGCAACATTGGTGTAATACATTGAATTACCCTCAAATAATCAGTGACAGGTTTTACTTGTGCTTCCAATATCATAGAACATTTACAGGGTCCACATTATTTCGACTACCTTGTAAAAGGCATTGGAATTTTGCAGGTATGCGTGGTACTAAAATTCAAGTTTTTTTTTTTTTTAAATCCGGTGAAAAAGAAAAACCCTCTGATGCCGACGCGCATGTATCTAGGAGTACAGTGCAATATGCAGCTGTTTCATCCTGTAACCGTCACTTTTACTGAGCTTCTACAGAACAAGCAATACAAGTGATGCGTTTTGTTCCTTAAAAATATCTTTGAGGAGATGATAATAAGCTGTTTTGTGTTTAATGAAACATTGCTAATGCTCTTCAAATTAATGGTATAAGTCAGCATTATTTTTTATGACTGCATTTAATTATGCATCACTCTCGGTGGCAGCTGTAGTCGTGACGGATATCTGGAAACATGAAACCGTTGCATATATTCCTAGCAAGAGTCCCGTAGAGCTGTGAAACATGTCCATCCTATTACTCACTCTTTTTTTCCTTTCTCCTGTTCCTATTATCTTTCTTGTCTCTTCTTTGTTTCTGCTTGTGCGCTGAGTTTTCAGTAGATGGCACCCTGCATTGTATATTTTCTCCCCATACCAGAGCACGAGAAACAGCTGGTATGTGATTACAAGTTGTTAGAAAAGTAGGCAGCTTAAAAAATGCAAGTGAATTGGTGTTGAGCTGTCAAAAGGCACAGGGCAGAAGGTTAGATAATTGACTTTTGCACCAGGGTGAAGGGGAGAGATCTTGAAATGACTTTGGTTATAGATTCGCGATCAGATGTGAAAGGAGAATCTGTTCGGTTTTAACCTCTTCACTACAGCCACGTCTGAGGGCAATGGGTTTAATTGTGTGCATATCAGCTGAGCATAATGTAGAAACAACTATACTCATAGACCATCCATTCTCTTAAGTGATGTGGACCCATTTGAAATCTGGCGGTTTTATTGGCTCTGTTTTTTTTTCGAAGTTTGTAAAATCTCTGTTACACGGTCATTGAGATTACTTTCAGACAATGTATTTCCCCAAAAAGAATTGTTTAAACAGATGAATGGAAGATGGCATACACTCATGGGATGATCTGTTACATACGTATAGAGTTCTATAAGGCCTGGGACATGGTGCAGAGAGCGGCGCTGGGCAGCGCTGACGCTCATGCTCATGCAGGAGATTTTTCTTGTCCCTGCATGAGCGTCAGCGAGCGCGCTTGCGTGCAGGGTGGGAGCCGGCCGGGAGGCGGGGCTAGGGCGACATGTCATGGCGCCGACGTCCCGGACTGCCATTGGCTCCTGGCAGTCACGTGACCGGCCCTGCGCTTGCATGAGCGGCAAAATTTAAACTTGCCTGTCCCCTGCATTTCCACACGCCTCCGCACGCCTACGGAAGTGCCGTCAAGAGCCGCGCTGATAGGGATAATGTTTCCCCTCAGCGCGCCTCAGCACAGCCTTTTTGACCATGTCCGAGGCCTAAAGAAGCAGTGCTGCTCAACCGCTCACTTCTGGATACATTGAAATGTAGGTACTACAAAATAGAGGAAACCTAATTGCTGCCAGATGCAATAACAAAACAGCGACCAATACACTGGCAATGAAGCTGAGCGGGTGCAGAGCTCCATCTCAATTATTTATATATATATGTGTACATATATATATATATATATATATATATATATATATATATACATACATACATACATATATATTCGACAATATGTGTTCGACAAACCTATACATTTGCACGCCCCGGGCGAGTGGATTTAACATCGTGGCGAGCTCCTATTGGCCCAAGCAGCACACGTGTGGTACTAGGTGGCGAGTAGATTTTTTTGTTCGGCAAGTAGATTTCTTGGTGATTTCTCGACCACTGTTTATTTTTATATATATATATATATATATATATACACACACACAATACATCAGAAGTTTTTTTGAATCCGCTCACGTTCTATTCAACCACTATTGTGGTGACCAGCTGTTTCGGACCTGTACAGAATAGATTTGGTTGAACAGAGTTCACAGCTCTGCAATTACTATCAAAGAAACTGTGATAGGAAAGGTTCTGCATTTATATACAAACGTGCAACAGGCATTCTGGTAAGAAAAAGCACTGCGGTCTGTATCAATGTAACGAAAAATGTGTTTACAGGCCGGGCTCTGTTTTTTGGAGCAGGGCTGTGGCATATGTAAGAACAGTTTGTTACATCTGATGCAGTATGTTAGACTTGCGCCACTTGAGATATGGAGGATTTGGGGGGGGGGGGCAAATAAAAGATGGAGTGATGCATGAAGACACAGAATGTGATATGTCTCATTATAATCTGTGCACCATTTATCTACTCACCAAATCCTCCTACTCCCCATGAAGCAAGCTAGAGCAGACGAGGGACAACTGGATCAAAATTCTTTGATACATACAGTACATGCAAGGTGAAAATGCCCCGGTTTTGCTCCAAAATTGCCTTGATACAAACACCACACTGGCGTTAAGGTAGAAAGGTCAGATGAATTATACAGGTAGTAGTTTTTTAACAGCCTAAAGCTGCGCTTATAGTGACGGCGATGTGACATCACGTCAAAATAAATGCATTGTCGCCGTCGTTGGCGCTTATAGTGCACGCGACCAAGCGACAACGCTACCAAAAATCTGGTAGTCACTGTTATTTGTTTTTTTCGGCGACGGTCTCTCCTTGTGGCCAATCAGAGAGCTTCTCCGTCCCTCTGCCTTTCCCTAATATGACGTCACTGGCCTTGTAGCCAGCGACATCGCCTAAACTTGAATTGCAACTATCGCGACGGCGATGGGTGACGTCATCGTTCACATCTCCGGCACTATAAGCGCAGCCTAATACACAATGGAGACTTAACACTGTAGCTATGGCAGATAATGGCAATCCATGGAATGTTTCTTCATGCTACCACGGAATTCTCTCCCCCAATCTCAATATTCTTTATTACGTGTCCTAAAACATCAATATGGGCAGCTGTACACAAGCTCTCTTTAATTTTGGGGGTTACATACTAACACGGACATCCATAGTGAAATTGATCAACAATTTACGCCTTCCTTTGGGGAAAACGTATGAAATTACAAAAATCCTGCATTGGCCTGTTTTAATATCTATTTACAACTAAGACGAGGAGGCAGCTGAAATAGAAGCCCCTGATCAGTATGATGCAAAACTGCTTCCCAGTGCTGGAGAAGGGTTTTTCGCCGTACAAAGGGAAGGGACTAAACTCTTCTCCAGTACAGGGAAATGGCTCAAACACATTGAATAAGAACCAGAGCGTATGAGTAGATTTGTATTTTTCAATGTTCATATTGCTTCCTACTCGGAGTGAAAATTCACACAGTGATAACTATCTCTGGCCTATCATAGCTCCCACTTGTCAGGAAAAAAAAAAGTACAAACCCTTAAAAGAACATTTTTTTGAGAAAAATGCAGGAAATCTAACTGCCCAACATGATTCAACACTTGGCTATTTTTTTTCCTAATGTACAGTAGCGTGGAAATAATTTGCATCTAATGAAGAGACTGCAGAATTATTATTTCCAAGTGGAGAAAACATCATTCGTATTTGCCAATAAAACAAGAAAAAAAACAATAATATCTGTCGCATAGAAAACAAAGGGAAGAAGAATCTTTATGGACTGTGTAAAAAAAAAACCTTGTTAGAAAGAAGGCTACATTAGCAAAAATGTGCACTTCCATTTGTATGGTGCAGTATTTGAGGATTTTGCACACATTGCCTTTATATTTGTTTACGCGGTCAAATTAATTTATTATCCAGTCATTTGAGTGGATTGTAACAATGGCTGAAAGGATTTCTAGAGTCGGATTTTGGTCTAATCCCATGACCCTGGAACGCTGCGAGTTTGAATGAGCCATGCTTATTTTTGTTTGCATAAATCAGGGGTGGCCAACTACAGTCCTTAAAAGCCACCAACAGGTCAGATTTTCAGGATATCCCTGCTTCAGCACAGATGGCTTAGTCTTCGACTGAGGCCCTGATTGAGCCACCTGTGCTGAAGAAGGGATATCCTTAAAACTTGACCGGTTGGTGGCCCTTGATGTCTGCAGTTGGCCACTCCTGGTATAAATGAACCATTGTAATGCTATTGTCACTCAGAAGACACACAATGCCTTTCTGTACCTTTAGTAAATTGTGCTTAATTAACACAAGAAAAAAAAAACCATAGAACAATCATGAAATTATATTTATGTCCTTTTTTAATTCGATAAATAGCCTTTATCTTTAAATTGCTTTTAGGGGCTAATTTTATATCCGCCAAAGCAGTTGATTGGGCCGTTTCCCCAGCAATACCCCATTCAAGTCACTGGGAAATATGGGCAAAATTGGCCCTATCGATAATGATTCAGTCCCTTATTCTTTCAGGATTCATCTGATTTATGATTCTCTGTGGCAGATGACAGGCTAAAGATATATATATTTTTGTCCTTTCAACAAGCATACTCATGTTTCCTTTAGTGACCATTTGCTTTGATTTCTGCAAGTAAATGTTTAGCTTTTGACCGCTTAAACAATGACTCACTATGTCTCATGACACAACTAAGAAAGTGAGAATGAATAATATGAGTATTTGTTCAATTATGATTTTCCCTGAGGAAAAATTGACAAAAACAATGTTTAAAACGTTGTATTATTTTTTTTTGCATAATTTTTAAATGTTTCTTTGATTTGACCAAAAAACATTTTGAAAGGGCCTCACTTTTCCTGCCTTCTCCCCCCCCCCCACACACCTTTTAACATGGTTTTATTAGAAATGAATATGGGGCGGTGAGATTTTCGAAACTACAAACTAACATTTTCAGTAAGCAATTCTATCTGATAAGTTAATAGCAACTTGTTGATACATTACGCAAAATTTACTGATGAGTGGTTGTAAGAATAGGTCAGTACCGGTAAGTATGTTACAACATAAATGGCATAACGCTGCACTCCTTATTTTCCGATATAGCACAGCGGTTGAACTTTTTAGATACAATGTGTCCCTGAGAAGATTTCAATCTTGACAGTGAGATCTCACTTGTCCAGGAGCATAATGATCGGACACTGGGATTAAAATCGGTGACACCTGCTAATAGCAGAATTCTTATCCCTTCAGCACAATACAGATCCAATACTTTCAAATATAACTAATACTTGTTTTGTCTTTCTTTTTGGTACTTATTTAATGTGCGTTTAGGCAACAAAACATTTTTCCTATAAATAAATACATTTCTATACTTTTCATAGACCTGTCTGTAGAGCGTTTTCAGTTCTATTTTGCAGCATATAGTTGATGAGAGAAGGAGCAGCTCAGTGAGACACTGACTGGCACTGAGTTTGAAGCAGGGAAACCTGGTTCAATTCCCAGTATCGGCTCCTTGTGACTTTGGGAAAGTCACTTTATCTCCCTGTGCCTCAGGCACCAAAAACATAGATTGTAAGCTCTATGGGGCAGGGACTGTGTCTGCAAAATGTCTCTGTAAAGCACTATGTAAAACTAGCAGCGCTATACAAGAACATTCTATTATTATTATTTATGGTATACTTGCCTTCAACATATCTCATGAGCCAGTTGAATCTTTCACTGCTTAACGTTGCATAAATTATTGTCTGTGTTGTAATGGTAGCTACAGATGAGCAATGTTATCCACATTCTAGATATCTTTCTGCACTGGGCTGCTACCTGGAAATAAATATATATATATATTATATACACACAATTTTGGGAGGAACGGCACTCAGGGACTTGAAGATGAAGATAAATGTAATTTATGAATGCATTAGGCCTGGGACATAGAGGAGCAAACAGCACTGAGCCGCGCTCCTGCTCTGCCTCGCCTGCTCCAAAATGGTGCTTTTTCCTGTCCTTGCAGGCGAGGCAGTGGGCGGGGCAGGGGCGGAGCAGAGGCAGAGCGGAGGCGTGCCAGGAGGCGGAGCGGGACACGAGGCTAGTCCCTTGCTCCCATTGGATGTGAGCGGTCACGTGACCGCTCACATCGCTTCCCCGAGCGGCAAATTTGAAACCTGCCTGTCTCGGCAAAGTTTCTCAGCCTCCGCATGCATCAGCACGCATGCGGAGGGAGGGAGAAACTATAGCCGTGCTGATGACAGATGCAGGGGCTTTGTGCATCTGCTCAGCGCCTAAGAATTCAATGTTTTGGTCCCCTGGGGATTGTAATGCACTAATGCATTTGTGAAATAGTGTTTGTGTGTTAACCTTATTATTACCCTTATTACCCTTATTTTTCTCAATGTGTGCCTTAAACACCACAAATGTTTTTAGTAAAATATTATTATATCAATCGGATATTCTATGTGACGCAATGTGTCAACTTAACTTCTAACGTAACGATGAGGTAAACTATATCTAGCCTTTCCCACAGACTTCAATGGGCATTTTCTGCCGAAAAAGTCGGCCACTTCAGACCATATAGAATGTACCCCTATATGTTACATGTATAGAGTCCCATAACGACCGTCATAATACAATTAACTTTTGATGAGGCTTGTACTACTTTTTAAAAGTACATTTTGGTGCACGAAAAATATTCGAATATGATCCGTTTTTTGTTTTTGCAAAACCTATGTACCTGAGCTACTGTATACCAAGCATCTATGTACCTGAGCAGCTGTATGCCAAGCATCTATGTACCTGAGCAGCTGTATACCAAGCATCTATGTACCTGAGCAGCTGTATGCCAAGCATCTATGTACCTGAGCAGCTGTATACCAAGCATCTATGTACCTGAGCAGCTGTATGCCAAGCATCTATGTACCTGAGCAGCTGTATACCAAGCATCACACTGAGCTGAGATTTCTGCACCAATTTTTAGTTTTTGCCGCACAGAAATAGCCTGTACATGTGTACAGATGTTAATGGTATGTACTTAAAAAAGAGCATGTTCCAGAACAGCAAAGAAAAGAAGATAAGATAAGAATAGTCTACCAAGTTCAGTTTGACGTAAACACTAACAAGACTGTTAATAAGGGTATCGCAGAATGAATAATGGTGTGTTTAAACCCAAAAATATATTTAACATAGCACGGACGTTTCCGTATAGGCTGAGGCCCCGGTGTCGGTGCTGCACGCGCGCCTGCCAGGCTGACAGCACACGCAGCTGAGATCCCCGTTCTGCGGTGAGCTGCGGGGGGGAAAGGCGGGGAGGGGGCGCAGCTATGACGTCACCCGGCAGGTTCGCCCTCATTGGCTGAACCGCCAGGGGGCGTGGCCAGCGCTCCGTCGCAAGTTGTGAACACAGATTTCCTGTCTTCAGAGAAATCTGGTCATGCAACGCAACGGGCAAGGTGGGTAGCGGGCCCGGCCTCATTGAGGGACGACTCTTGTCCCTGTAGCGCGCGTAATAGCGGGGACTTAGCCTCATAGGGAAGGGGTGGGGCCAACTCCAGTCCTCTTGGGTCACCAACAAGTCACGTTTTAAGGACATCCCCGCTTCAGCAAAGGTGACTCAATCAGTGGCTCATGATAACTGAGCCACTGATTGAGCCACCTGTCCTGAAGCAGGGATATCCTGAAAACCTGACCTGTTTGTGGCCCTTGAGGATTTAAGTTGACCATCCAGATATAGGGTAACAAAATGTATTATTTTCACAGTATGGCTATTATAAATAATATTACACTAATATTTGATATTCACTGCCACTAGTTAAAAATTAAAGATAACACATAATTCTATTTTAATTTAAATTGTATCAATCGGGTATTAAACATGGCCCGGTGCATAAAAAAAATCCTTTGAAATAACACATTATGCATTGTATGTATGAAGTCTTCATATTATACAAACGAGGCACATTTTATGAAGGTTTGGATTACTCTTTAGCTCTGAAATTGGTGCATTAAAAAAAATGATAAAATGTTGATTTTTCAGATACGTTCGGATTAGTGGAAAATAGTTTTGCAAGCTCCAAGACTGTTAGTCACATACCTTGGTCATTTCCACACACCATAATAAAAACGGATCTGTTTTCTCCCGCAGGCTGTTTGGAAACCGTTTCACCGCGAGGAGAATGATTTATTAGTTCAAGGTAGTGAAAAGTGGGATCTGAACAATTCTGATGTCTGCGAATTCTGTCAAGCCATTTTTCCATCATCTACTAGATCTGGTGGGGATTTCCTCCGGCATCTTAATTCACACTTTAATGAAGAGTCTTAGAATATATTCCCTGGAACAACACAATGAAGTATTTGTTTTGTATATTGGAAATATATATTATTATTAGTTTAATTGTAATTGACTGTGCTAAGTATTTGCAGACTATTAGTCATCTTATAATGTATTTTTGATGCATATGCTTTGCCTGTTATGCTATAAGATGTAATCATTTATTATTTTTTTTAAACATAGTTTTCATATCTGCAAAAAAAAGCACTGTCTAAAAACCTACATCATTAACAAGTCTAAAAAAAAAACCATATTGTTAGTATAAGATATCTAAACGAACATGTTGCCTATAAAATAAATTACAGACACGTTTGCAAATGTCATATATACTGTACACACACTGCCTTTTTCAGGGGGAACGTGGTTGAACGTAGTTCCTGTACCTTTTTTCATAGGCCACATGGTAAATATTCTAACGTTATTGTGATAATCTTAAATAATAATAATAATTTTTATATGTTCCATAAAACAATTGAAATGCAATCATTATTATTTACAAAAATAACAGATTTGAAATGATTGTGAAATGTGAATAAATTTGTATCTTGTTGCGCATGTCCAAGAATAATTCCCCCCCCCCCATCCTCACGACAGTTCCCTCACCTTTTTTGTTTCCTAGAAAAAATAATAGTGTGTTTATTATATATATATATATATATATATATATATATATATATATATATGCAAATATAGCTGTATTTGCATATTTGCTTTCCTGTGGAGGGTTTTTGTCACTTTTTTTACTCACCATAACTTAACTCAGTGTGTATATATATATATATATATATATATATATATATATATATATATATATATATATATATATATATATATATATATATATATATATATATATATATATATATATATATATATATACACACACACACACACACACATTTCCTCTCTGTTGTGAAGTACAGATTCTGAATGCTGTCAGCATCTTAAATTGTATTTTATTAGTGGAAAAGCTTTTTAAATTGTGCTTTTCAATTACTGAATTTTTTAAAAGGTAATATTTAACCAAGTAACTGAGAAAACAAGTGTTAACATTTTATTTTCCCTGAAGTCCAAACACTTCTCTAATTTTAGCAAATACATATTGCTCCTTTTTATTTGGCAAAATTAAAAAAAAATGTTTTTTAAATAAATGGGAAAAAATGCTGAACACAAAACTGTAAAACTTGTTTCCCCTAAGCATTAAACTAAAAGCATTTTCGAATTATTATTATTTTTTTAGCAATAAAACCTGCAGAATAGTTGGAAGAGAAATGCTTGGAGATGTATATCTGTTTTATGAATATGTGATAAGAAATTAATAAAATGTGTTAATTAAGAAAGAGTAATATTAAATGGGGGGGAAACTGTGCTCTACCACAAATAGATTTGTATGTTTTGTATTTATCTTAGTGCTATAACTGTATAAAATTATTCTTATTGAAGTAATCTGTAATTCTATAAAATTGTGATTACTTTTGTATTAAAAATGCTATGGCATTTTATATATCTAAGAATATGTTTACTATAAATGACTTTTGTAACAATAAACCTCATCGAAAAATGATCAACATGTTCATATATAATATTTATATTTGCTATAAATATATATTTTAGCGAAAAACAGTTTGCATTAAATAAAGGATTTCTTACAAGTTATGAATAAAATATCCAAAGCTTTTAATTACACTAAGATGTTTATTATTTCCACATACACATTTACTGTAGATAAATGCCGCGGTTTGCACCAATGTTGCTCACAATTGCTGCAAATAAGGAAACATTAAAATAAGACTTTTCACAAAATTTACATTTGTTTTTTGTTTTTGTTTTTTAAACTCCGTTGACATTCGCTGTGGATTTTTGTGTCTGAAGTATGTGGGAACATGTAGGGGGAATACACTTCTGAATTGCATCATATCCCATCATAACTCGTTTCTTGTATTCATTAGGAACGAAGGGATATGCATTAAACTGGGATCATTCTTTCAAAACGCATGTCCTTTAAATTAAAGGCTGAGGCTTCACAAGTTAAAATAGATAAGAACCCACCGATTTCGGAAAACAAAGACATCGATTTAAAAAAAAAAAAAAAAGTCTTACTGCTCCATTATAGTCTAATTAAATGCCTATTTAACAGAGTTTAACAGCTGTTCTTTGCTGGGTTTGAATAATTGATGTGCATGCATGGTGTCCCCAAAACGTAGAAATGCAGAAGATATGAAATTGATGGGCAGGACTGCGAGTGGGTGCACTGTGTAATTTAGAGGTGAGGGGCTGTAATGTTGCCGGGGAGACCCTCCTAGGCACCCCTTGCCGGGCTGGGATCCTGGTTAGTAAACTGCTCCTCGATGAGTTTGTCACACGTGGGAGGCGGTGGCTGCAGCAGCAGCAGCAGAGCCACAGAGCAGCAGTCCCCACATGGGGTCACCCCTCTCCCAAACACCCTGACAGCCCACTCTGATTCCTCCGAGCTGTGACATACAAAACACCCAACCCGGATGGTTAAATAGCTGCAGCATCTTTTAATCCCAGACACCTTTGTTTGTTTATCTTCAGATGTAGAGAGAGAGAAAGATACCCCTTCTTAGACCTCCCAAATGCCCCAGAATATAGAGAGACCGCTAATTACAGCAAATGAGTAACAAGGGATACAGTGGGAATGAAAACAACTAATTCCACATTTGCATTGAAGAATCGACTCCCCCTGTATGACAGAAAGTGCACGCACATAAACCTTTGTAAATCGTCCATTAAAAACGTAGCTATTTACATTTCTACATTGTATTCCTCTTTGTGGAGGAAGTGTTAAGATGTTGCTGCCCATGTTCTGATATTTGTTGATGATTTATAATAAAAGGAAAATATATTTTTGTGGCTGTATGGTCTTTTTTTTTTTTGTCAGCAGAAGTGGGTTGAAATGTAAGGTAATCCAAGAATGCAAGGTTGGTGCTGTGTACAACAGCGTTATAGAGTGAAAAAGAGAAACATGGCTGGTAATGCACTAAAATGTGAGAAACTCACAAAAACAACAATAATAATAATATTAGACTATTCAAAAGGCACCCCCCTGGCTCCAACAAGGAAATCAGAAAACTTATTTAGGTAAGTATTTAGTTATTACACAAATACAAAAACCTCCCCATGAGATATTAGATTGAGGTTTTTTTTGTCCTATTATTGCCAAGTGACTGCTGTGCTAAGCCATTTGCTGCAAGAAGGCGTTATCTGTCTTGAGTTATGTCATTGAAATATCTTGATAGATAACGTTGATGCTGAAACCTTTTTCTTGTCAGATTGTCCTACAGCAGATTGCAGAGTAACAGCAATGAAATGGTTCAAATAAAGTTTAGTACAGTAGAGGAAGCTGCTATATGAAATGTCTTGATTACAGGGATGCAGCTCCCATCTTATGCCTGCTATCATGATGTTGGAAGGGGGAGTCCACTGTCTAGTTCCCCTATTATATCATGTATTAATAAACCCTTTAATAAAGGAGAGTGTCTGCAACTCATTGCAGAGCTTCAGAGGTTATAACCCCTCTCCCTTCATTTCTGCTTGGGATCTTCAAAGAAAAATAAATAAAAAAAACTCTGAAAGTGACACCAATTCCACACCTTGGGCTGCTTATTATTTTGTCAGTGTCTGGGATGTAATGCCATGCACAGCCTGTAGCTCTCTCGCTCTCTCTCTCTCTGGAATCATGGACAGCTGCTTGTAGATAATTATACTGTCACTGCTTGTTATATTAGAGAGCAAAACACTGCTCTGACAGATTCCAAGACTCACTTTTGTCATGGCTTCTAAGATTATTAGTTGTGTTATTCATTACTATATTCGGTGAGATTGCAGATCATATTGGAATCGTAATGGTTATGCAAGATATTAGCACATATCACAATGCTGCATGTCAATGTTACAGAACATGTATCCTTTTATCTCAGTAACATTACATTTATGATGTTTCTCTGTTTGTTTTACATGTGCTTTTGCATTATAAGCAGGGTTATTTCTAAGGATTAAATAATAGACATGCTTTTAATATTGCTGTCAATATACTACATGGCATATTCATTTACTATGCATGAATTATAAATCTCATGAATTTTAAACAAATGGGTATTTAATAAAAAAAAATATTACTTAATACTATATGCTATTTGGATTCTTATCAATATTATACATACATATATACATATTATGATCCTTTTGGGGTTGTATATGTCACTAAAAACAAATGGTATGTGATTATTTGTATTGCTGCATTGTGCACTTTTAATAGAGGGGTTGTGTTAACCCCTTGGTCTTTGGTATTGCAGTGGCACTGGTAGGGTTATCTGGTAATGGAGGGGTGAAAGAGGGTTTGAACTGGGATGGACTATGTGATGGGGGCTGCAGGCTCTGTAGCTGGACGCAGGAAATGAGGGTCTTTCCAATTAGCATTACATTGAGCAAAGCACAATAATAAAACTAATAATAAAGACTCGGAGGGAAAAAAATAGGGAGAGGGTAGAGAAGAAGAAAAAAAAAAAGAAAGAACGACGGAAAGAAAGAGAAAAGCAGCAGGCTGATTATGAGGTGTCAAAACTGCCAGGAGCAAGAAGGTGATAGCAATCAGGGGTGAGAAGAGTGCGGGGCAACTAATTATCCGTCTCATTTGAGGAGCAGCGTCTGAGGCAGCAGCGTCCTCTGGCTGAGCGGTGACAGATTGGAGCGGTGAGAGGGAGGTGCACACAGTGCAGCGCTGTGCATGCTAATCAGGCGTCACACTGCCCCACACACCCGGGGATTCATACAGCCAGGACTCTGGGGTCTAACCCAGCAACCCAATCATTAGCTACAAATCTGTACTGCAGTCCCCCAATCTACAGATCAAATGATGCACTACTAACTAAAAAACCCGTGTTACTGCCTCAAGCATGTGCCCTAATACATGACACCATGATCCAACACAACATGTGGGTGCCATGCCATCCTTAACCCACGTATTCTTCCAATATATACAACAATAGAGAGGGTTCCTTGGTACATTTTAATCACAATAAAGATATATTGGTTTAATGCCCCACACTTCAGTGTCATAACCCTACTATTCTAGCATCTCTATGTCCTCTAGCAGTGTTTTTTACCTTTTTGTTGTTAAGGACCCCTATAATTATATTGAGAAATTCTGTGGAACCCCAACCCTCTCTAATAGTGCGTCTGAGATCAGATACATTGTAAGGAACTCCCAACCCTCCCTAATAGCGCGTCTGAGATCTGATGCATCAGTATCTCCTAGGTAATAGATTGTTTGAAGTGAACAAAGGACTGTGTGTTTAATAGGTTACATTGTGCTGACTGGCACCTTACAAAAAATCAGACAAGTATAAGTATTTTTAAACAATTGTTTAAACTTTTAACTTTTCCATGGTAAACAAATGCTTTTTAGAGTTTTTCCAAACTTTATATAATGCCTAATTGATAAGTATCAATCCTCAAAGTTACAGGTAATTTGTTGTTTTATTTGTTTACAAAATAATGATGCCATCAATATTTAAACCGATTAACATAATGCTTGAATTTAGTTACTTTAAGGGTGATTAAATCTTTTAAACTTATTTAATGCTCCCAATGTACCTTCAGAGATCTAATTACTCCATGGTTCAGACCAGCAATGTCCATTCCATGCATAACCAAAGACTCAGCATCTGCTAATGCACATTACAACCCCAAAGCCACAAATAGCCATAGCTCTATATTACTCCATGAAAATGGAAATATAGATCCTACTCTGGACAACCTTCATACAGCAGCTACAGTATAGAGCAGCGGCAGCCAACTCCAGTCCTCAAGGTCTACCAACAGGTCAGGTTTTAAAGATATCCCTGCTTCAGCACGGTCCTCTACAGAGCCACTGATTGAGCCACCTGTGCTGAAGCAGGGATATCCTGAAAACCTTACCTGTTGGTAGCCTTTGAGAACTGGAGTTGGCCACCCTTGGTATAGATATTTTCATTTTGTTTACTGCACTATACTTTATCCACAGACATAACTGCTTTATCTAACCCAACATCCTAAACACAGCAATGCCAAAGCAATGTGAGGTCACAGCACTAAACCTACATCCACAGGCACTGAGCTTGTTTCATACTGTTTAATGCACAGAACTTAGAATTCCGCACATCTGTAGCTATAATTCAGTTGTTAAAGTTAGGGTGACCAGATTTTGAAAATGAAAAACCGGGACATTTTTTTTTTTTACATAACAGTTTATTTATTGTAGTACACTTATACTTTACTACCATTAGTCCTTGTTACATAGTTACGTGTGTGTGTGTTGACCTCACTAATCGAACAAAAAAAACCCAGATGTGAATGATTCTGAACCCCTTAACCAGTGTCAGGATGCCCCCTCTTCACAATTTCTAAAGCAGCAATCCCGCCTGGGATCTTACCTGATCCGCAGTCCCTCAAGGGAGGGGAGGTGTTCCCTACCTGTCTTCCAAGGTCTCCCGTGTGAAACTTGAGTCAGATCTGGAAGAAAGAAGGGTAGGTTACTTCGGTGTAGTTATACGGCAGTTAAGATAAGACAGGGAGGGTGAGAGAGACAGAGAGAGAGAGGGTGAGAGAGACAGAGAGAGAGAGGGTGAGAGAGACAGAGAGAGAGAGAGGGTGAGAGAGACAGAGAGAGAGAGGGTGAGAGAGACAGAGAGAGAGAGGGTGAGAGAGACAGAGAGAGAGAGGGTGAGAGAGAGAGAGGTGTGAGAGAGAGAGACAGGGAGAGAGAGAGAGGATGAAAGAGACAGAGAGAGGGTGAGAATTAGAGAGGGTGAGAGACAGAGAGAGAGAGGGTGAGAGAGACAGACAGAGAGAGAGTGAGGGAGAGAGAGGATGAGAGAGAGAGGGTGAGAGAGGGAGAGACAGGGAGACAGGGAGAGAGAGGATGAGAGAGAGAGAGAGAGAGACACAGAGAGAGAGAGAGTGAGAGAGAGAGGGTGAGAGAGAGAGGGTGAGAGAGAGAGGGTGAGAGAGAGAGGGTGAGAGAGAGAGAGACAGAGAGAGGGTGAGAGAGAGAGACAGACAGAGATAGGGTGGGAGAGAGACAGAGGCAGAGAGGGGTAGAGAGACATAGGGAGAGAGGGGTAGAGAGGAGGAGGGAGAGAGGGGGAGGGGGAGAGGGGGGAGGGAGAGAGGGGGAGGGGGAGAGTGGGGAGGGGGAGAGGGGGAGAGAGAGGGGAGAGGGGGAGAGAGGGGGAGAGAGAGGGGGAGACGGGGAGAGAGGGGGAGACAGGGAGGGAGAGAGGGGGAGACAGGGAGGGAGAGAGGGTGAGACGGGGAGGGAGAGAGGGGGAGACGGGGAGGGAGAGAGGGGGAGACGGGGAGGGAGAGAGGGTGAGACAGGGAGGGAGAGAGGGGGAGACAGGGAGGGAGAGAGGGGGAGACGGGGAGAGAGACACACACACACACACTGGTACACACACACACACACACTGGTACACACACACACACACTGGTACACACACACACATTGGTACACACACACACACACACATTGGTACACACACACACTGGTACACACACACACTGGTACACACACACACACACACACACACACACACACACACACACACACACACACACACACACGTACACAGACACACACACAGACTGGTACACACACACACTGGTACACACACACACACACACACACACAGGTACACACACACAGGTACACACACACACACACACACTGGTACATACACACACACACACACACACACACACACACACACACACACACACACACACACACACACACACACACACTGGTACACACACTGGTACACACACACACACACACACTGGTACACACACACACAGTGGAGTACAGACAGAGGCAGCCACGAGCAGGCGGCTCGCCCTGCACCCACCCCCGCACCCATCTCCCGCACCAAGGGGGGGGGTGGATAGGAGCGCCGGGATGCAAAGGTACAAACTGCCGCCCCCCCCTCCCCCGGCAGGCATGCCACGGGTTCCCGGGGCAGAATGGGGGGACACCGCGCATCCACCACTGCCCGCCCCCGCGCCCATCTCCCGCACCAAGGGGACCGTAGGGGAAGAGAGCGCCAGGACAGGAGGCAACGGATCAAAAACCCACCTCATATCACCCCGGGCGGGCTGAGGGGGGGAGACACCGCGCAGAGGAGCCAGGAGCGGGCAGAGACACACACCACGTGTGCTCTGCCGCAGGAAGCCGAAGCTCCGCCCCCAGGCACCTTGGTCCTGCCCCCCTGGTCCTGCCCCCCACCCCCAGGCACGCTGGTCCTGCACCCCGCCCCCAGGCATGCTGGTCCTGCCCCCCGCCCCTAGGCACCCTGGCCCTGCCCCCCCCCCCATGGCACCCTTCCTTCCATCCATTCCCACATGCCGGGCCTTGGTGAAGGATGATGCCGGGGGCGGGGCTTAATGCTGGGACGCAGGGGATTGGCCAACAAGGTAGGAAACTGCCGGGGGGGGGGCTGGACTTTGTACAATGCCGGGCCGCATCCAATCAGCAAGAACCATTTTCCACGTAACACAAGCCCAACCCCTGGCATTAAAAAAAAAATACTTACCAGCCGGGCTACTGCAGTCTCCTCCTCCGCGCCGCCGCAGACTCGCGCACCGCAGCTTACTCGCGCTCCGCCGGCGACAAAAAAAAAAAAACGGGGACACATTGAGGAAAACCCGGGACATTTCCGGGACACACAGGAAACCGGGACAGCTCTCGAAAAACTGGGACTGTCCCGGCAAAAGGGGGACGGGTGGTCACCCTAGTTAAAGTTCAACATCCATACCGTACCCACCACTAAAGATGCATCAGACAAAATATTGCAATGGAAACCAGTACTCAGAATCAACATTAAATACATGACCCCTTTCTTTGAGTTATCGTTTTTCAGAAATGTGTTTTGGTGGCTGAAAATGTACATAGACATTAAGCATCATTCCAGAGAGCATATTTATACCCAGAATGTCTAAAAGCCCCACTGCAATGTGAAAGTCTGCTTTAACCTTTAGTTTGGTTATTTGAATACTACATGTTTCTAAGAAATACCAATATATATTGCAATATCTTCGATTGTGCTGCATGAATATACATTTCTGTGTAAACATGTTTTCTTGTTCACTAAATTTTTTTTATATTAGCCCTAATATCTTTGGATAAATTGTCTATTTAAAGCTGCAGTTCAAGCTGCCGTTTTAAAATATATATATTTTTTTTCCCATTCAATATGTGCATCAATACAATCTGCATACTAAAAAGTGATTAGCTAAGCTGCAGATCGATCCTTTCTCCTGTAATCGATCACTTGCTCCGGTTTATTTAATTTAGTTCTTGCACAGCATTCTGGGCAATGTAGTCCTGGAATATGATTGACTGGGCAGTTGCTACATACAGTTGGTGCACTGCTAGAGAGAGGGCGAGGCTCAAGAACCAGAGCCTATCAGAAGGGGAAGGGTCTGTCACTTTGGAAATGCTTCCTACATTAGAAACATTAAAAATGTCTTTAAAACATTTTTTTTTTAAATGCTACAAAAGTATTTTCTCATAGTACAGAACCTGATTAAAAAAACACACTTTTTGATATTGCTTGAACTGCTGCTTTAACCTAATACATTTCAACAATGCACAGTTTGGAAGGATTAGTCACTTTAAACCTGATATACAAAATTTTCACCAACAATGTGTTAATCAAAGTTAGGTACATTATACATTTTTAAGACAGCCTAATGAAAGAACTTAACCTTGTTTAAATCATCAAACATGGGACTCAGAATATCACTGTAAGCAATCCTTCCATGAGCTAATATGAGAAATATACAATCATTCTGATGATTACACAGTAGGTGTGATTTTCAGACAGCTCTGTACAGTGGACGAGCACAGGGAAGGAGAATTCTGCAAGGACTTTGATTTCTAAAGTGCCCTATTGTAATAAACCATTTGTCATATTTACAGCCTGTCAAAGCACATGACTAATCATAGAAAATGTACACACTGTACCACAAGTGACCAGTAAAACAACAATATCATCTGGAAAAGCCAAAAGGCTTTAAAAACATCTGAGTGTGCCACATGTAAAAATCTGTACTGGGATAATAGTGCACAGTTAAACCTTTTTTGCAATATTGTTACATCTGAAAGATGGCTACAGGTTCAAATTTCACCAGCTGAACTTTTCATCTTTCTAATAAAGGTCACATAAATGTAATTCTATAATCTGTATGGATTTATTGTGCTAAACTGATTAACTAGCTGTGCTTTAGGTGGGAATGTATTAATGGGGTTATTAACAGTAATACAGTTGTATTACTGTTCTCTGTAGGTAAAATATAAACATCTGAAATCTGTTCAGGCGCTTCTGGTATATATATATATATATATATATATATATATATATATATATATATATATATATATATATATAAATATATATATATATATATATATATATATATATATATTATACATTACCGCATAGCAGCAAAAAGGGAGACAGCACTCAGGTGAATGAAAATAAATGTATTAAATACAGCACATAACTACAACGTTTCGATCCTACAGGGGGATCTTCCTCAGGGTGGTGCATGACGTCGCAACTCTATGCATTTCGTCACACTGCGGCGACTTCGTCACGAACGCGTAGAGTTGTGACGTCATCGGGTTTGTGTTGGTGTATTTGGAGTCCCTGGCTTCCCTGCGCTCTGGCTGGCGGTAATTTCAAGTGCTAGCAACCATTGTATGAGAGGGAGCAAAGGACGTGCAGGCATTGGATGCCTTTTTATCTTGCTGCCAATTCGGGATAGGAGTTCATGGTGAACCTGGGCTGTTTACATCCACTCTGCAAACCTGGGACTCACCAGGTTCTGTTTAAAATCCTGTAAGTGCACATTCTTATGGGTTGCTGATCTTTTAAATAAATGTACCTTATTTTTTACTCAGTTACGTGCTATGGAGGAGAGAGAGAGAGAGAGAGGAGAGATAGAGGAGAGAGAGAGGAGAGAGAGAGGAGAGAGAGAGGAGAGAGGAGAGAGAGAGGAGAGAGAGAGGAGAGAGAGAGAGGAGAGAGGAGAGAGAGAGGGGAGAGAGAGGGGAGAGAGAGAGGAGAGAGAGAGGAGAGAGAGAGGAGAGAGAGAGGAGAGAGAGAGGAGAGAGAGAGGAGAGAGGAGAGAGAGAGAGAGAGAGAGAGAGAATCCACTCCAGCAGGAGCAGACACAAGACAGCACTCAAAGGTAAGTAAGAAAACTTGTATTCAAAAATAAACAAAGCACAAACATGACCAACGTTTCGGTCCTCGTAGCACCCCCCTGAGGAAGCTCCCACGAGGACCGAAACATTGGTCATGTTTGTGCTATGTTTATTTTTGAATACAAGTTTTCTTACTTACCTTTGAGTGCTGTCTTGTGTCTGCTCCTGCTGGAGTGGATTACTTTTCTCTTACTATTGGTATAGGACATTAGGACATGCCCCGCAAACTGTTTATGGTATTGGGAGTGCCGGCTGCCCCACACACATACATACATACATACATACACACACATATATATATACATACATATATACATACATAAATTCCCGAATATTCGTAATTGGGAAAGAAACGCAATTTTCGCCGCGGATTCAAATGTTGGCAAAAGATTTGCCAATTTGTAGGCCTACATAAGTATTCCCTGCCTTCACCGCCTTTAGTGGATATGCGATGTTAGGGGGAATGCGTCTTTTGCATATAATTATAGCACTCTTGCGCAGAAATATGTAAGCGCTTTTTAAAGGAGTAAAACAGGATTAACATTAGATTATTCCCTTTAGTAGATAGGCTTTACAATTAACCTAGCGTTTATTCACGTTAACGTTACGCTATATAGTCTAACGGATCTTGGTGTATTTGGGTCTGAATGCGTCTATTCTGAGTTTCCAAATTCATTATAAATAAGGTATTGCCATGAATCTTCAACATAAGGCATAACACAGCTGGTACACCCAGGCTTGCATTAGGGAAATATAGAACCAGCAAACCCACTCAAAAACTGTTGCCCTTTTGAACTTGTAAGTTTCCACAGTATTTGTTTGCCGGCTCAGCATAGTGAAGATGATGGTAGTATACAGACCAGACACCACAAAAAGATGTCTAACCATTAAAGAGAGGAATAGGACAATGTGAGTGTTATGTCCTTTTTATCATTGTGTTTTTCTTTTTGTTTTTTACTTTGTTACTAATGAAACCTATTTTTTACGGACACATTCTCTGTTCATTTCTCTCTGACTCTCTTCAGAGGCTGCTCCCACTGACATTACACTTAACGCCTCTCAATAGGAATGCCAAATCTGAGTGTGCTTCACTACACACTACTGTGCCTGTAACAGATGGAGCACCAACATATTGTATGATATCTTAATGATTATTATAAAATGTGAGGAAGTACTAGCTTCAAATTACCCTGGTTCATTCCAGGGAATTCTGTTTTCTGTCTACTTGTAAGTATAGAAAACACTTGTGTACAGCATCTGTGCTTCATGTTTTACTAAAATGGCAAACAGTAAAAAAATATTAAAAAAAAAAAAAAAAAACAATATTCTCTTCACTGATAAAGAATTAAATAATGTTTTCGGTTCCTCCAGTTAACCAGGTTCATCACACTGTATTCATTTAAGTTCAATACATAATAAACCTCAGCAGTACATTTTCCCTGCAGAGCCCCCTTTAAAGTAAGCACTTGATTTCCTTGTGTGTTCCTTTGATTGTACAATATAAAAATAGAATGTAAAGATCCTTAAATCACATAATAATGTCCTTAACATACACAAGGGCACCTTAACATAGGTATGTAGTATCAATGAAGCGAGTAGGAATTTATATCACATTAAAATAAACATGGTACGTAGCCCAGTGACAATGGGTTTCTATACAATCCCAGATACCTACCAGGTCCATCTTCACTGACATTTGTACATTTTGCCAACCTTGAAAAGGTTGTCGTGTCTGGAAGGTGTATTTTGCATAATATAATTTCGACAGCTTTCTTCACTGTAGTGGATTCTCTGTCTGTCTTTAGAGGGTTATTTAATGTGGTTAGTGGAAGTCGTCAGTCATCATTTTTGGATGCACGAGTCTCCATTATCTGAGGAGACACTTGACACGGTTTGAAATATGCAGTTATTCTCAGTGTTTCTTTAGATTATAGCTTTTGACTCACAGTAAAGGTTGGACTAACTCCTATTTACATTTAGATTCATCTTGGGTAGTTCACATAGGTTCCTTTTATATAATTCTGCCCAATGGATCTCTCTCTTGGATTAAAACCCGGTGGTTGGATATTTATTTAAAAAAAAAAAAATTTCCTCTAATGCCCTTTTAGATGAACAGATTAAAACATTGCTCACAAGACAATGTTTATTATTGAGATTTTTAAGATGGCACATCCCCTTAATTATAAACATGTATAGTGTCAGGACAGACAGCCATTTTGATGAACCAAGCTGTGAATTCTGTCCCCAGTATCCACACTAACGCATACATGGTCTCTTGGCTACCTAAACTTATGCCCATCTGTCATGATGAGACTGTGACTGACTGTTCACAAGTTGGTTGGACCTTTTCACTATGGCAGAGGTGCCAAGCAGTGATGAGTTTAGGCTGTCAGCTGCATAATACTGCTGGCTGTTCTGTAAGATGTCTCTCATTTGTGACAGTTATGAACATTGTGACCACATGCCTCTATACACTTGCTCACACTTGTTAACACCTGGGTGTTTCAAAAATACAGCTGGAAATGAAAGGAAATAGAATAGATATTTCAGTTAATTCTGGCGGCAACAAAGGCAAATCACATTGGCAGAAAACTGTGGCAATCTCATAGTGGGCAGAAATGTAAAGACGCCAGGCGCAAAGTAATAGAGTGGAATGATGTGAAATAGATTGAAAGATCTCTGTGAGAGCTTGGAATCTAAGTAACGAAGACACATTATTTACTTTTATTCAGATCCAACATTTAAATTGCGCTGAACTACAAGATGATACACTTATATTATATGATTGCACCTCAGAAGCATTCTGAAAGCTGCTTTATATGTCAGCCTTAATCCTTGCAAAGTCCACCTTTAAGAAAGGCTCGACATATTGCATGTTATCTGCAAGTTGGTGTTGCAAAGCTATTATATATTTTAAATTACGAAACAACTGTATAAAATGATAGGAAATAACTTGCATGGCTGTTTGCTTTCATTGTATTGATACTATAACGTGATACTAAAAAATGTTGACGTCCATTGGAATTTTCGGCTGTAAACTGCGTGAAAGTCCGCTTCGGGGTGTATAGAATTTACCCCTAAATTACACTGAACCCGTAAAACTGCTAGAGCCCATACGGTGCAGGCTTCTGTTGTGATGGAGGGTTAAAGCTTATGTGGACCAAGGGGTCCCTGCAGTTCTGGGTACCACCGATTTAGCTCCGAGGAACCCCCGTTTACGCTGTAACTGTGGTCCCCTGACCTCCAGGGATCCCTGTTCACAACATATGTGTAAGGTTTTTTGGGATGCCAGTTTTGACACAAAATAAACTACAAATATGGCTGCAGGGTCACAAGTAGAAAGTTGCTTCCAATGAAGGGAACCTGACCTTTCGACCATTTTGTATCCACTGGGCAAGGGTTCTTATCTGGTGGACAAAATCACTAATCGCTTAGGTCCCCAGAGGTTGGAGGGCCACAGATCAGGTAGATAATTTAAAAAAATAGCGATAGGTGCTGTCTGCTGGCAAAGTCACAGTGCAGATCTGCTGCTTTGCAGACCTCTCATACAGAGAGCAGATTCATTAATGTATTTATTTATAAAAATGCTTTACCAGGAAGTAATACATTGAGTTACATCTCGTTTTCAAGTATGTCCTAGGCACAGAGTTATAACAATAAATAGTTACATTAAATGAACAGGGTTATACTGTCAATTCGCAGACATTTCATGGACAGATGGAGTTTGAAAATTGGATACAGGGAATAAAGGCCTGGTCAGTTTCAAATTGAAATGGAGATGCTTTAACGTCACCAAACATCAGCGAATGGCAGCAAATGGCTCACACCTCTTGGTTGCCCTTTGGCTGCGCCAAAGGCTGTCCGCCTTTGAAGCGACACAGATGTACACTGAAGGGGTTCAGATTGAATGCAGCTGCAGATACAAAGTTCTTTGTCCTCTTTGTTCTTTAACATTCCAGTGGGTGGGGTTGACGTTCCACAAAGTACAAGCAAATGTTAACCATTAGCACGCTGGTCCTGTGCAGAGGGGAGCAGATCATGGGGAGCCCCATCTACTGTTTCCTAAATCTGTCTCCACGTCTCTAGCTCGATTATATATAAACCAGTCCCCCGTTGAGTCTTCCAGAAATAGTTTAGCTTTAATATATATATATATATATATATATATATATATATATATATATATATATATATATATATATATATATATATATATATATATATATATATATATATATATATATATATATATATATATATATATATATATATATATATATGATTTTTCCAGTCTCCCTTCTTCAAATATGATGCAAGGAGCTCCAGGTATACCAAATGAGTAAATCCTATTACTTTTAACAGGAGTTATTTTTCTTCAGTATATCTGGGGATTTATTACTCATCTGAAAAGCTGCATAGAACAGCACCAGATTCAGAGAAGCTACCCAATTGCTTCCCGCATTTCCGCCCCACCCTCTCCCCTTTGATAAATCTGGAGTTTACTTTTACATATAGCAGATTTTGACAAAACCTCATATTCATTTTTGGACCAGTTTTGTAGCAGGGAATATATGATACAAAAAGCCTACTGTATATGCCACAAACCGTTTGATACAGAGGTTCCCAACCCCCCACAGTAGGTTTTAAGGATATACCAGCTTCAGCATAGGTGGCTCAATCAGTCTGCAACTGAACCCCCTGTGCTGAAGCAGGAATCCATTGATCGAGCCACCTGTGCAGAAGCAGGGATATACTGAAAACCTGACCTGTTGGGGGGGGGGGGGGGGGGAGGGGGTGGTCTTGGGGACTGGAGTTGAGAACCCCTGATTTAATACATTATTTTATATTACAATATTGTATGGAGCTTTCATCTTAACCTTCATATGTGTCACAGAGTTGCCATTTAAGATTCTCTCTCTGAGAATGTTCCATATTCCTGACATATTGAGAAACACAAACATATTTTTTTTTTAGAAATACGTGTTTTATATTTGCCCTAGAAACCTACCTTTGCTTTTCAGTCTTCATAGAAAAGTAATTGCCCTTGATGTGCAGCTAAGAAGCTCACCATCCCTTGATAACTACTGTTGTCACAAAACATCCACTCCCATTAGTACCTAACAAGTTTTGTGTCAGGCAACTGTATATCAGTCTTCTGTTTTCTACTTGGGGCCCTTAGTAGTATAACAAATGTTATTCGAGGGGACTGCAATAATGAACACGACCTCCCAGTCTGTTACCTTTAATGCAATGTGCAGTTTATTTTTTTCACCCGTTTTACATTTTAGATGAATCAACTATTATTGTGAAAATAGAGTTCAACATGAGGTGTGATGTGTGTGGCTTGATAATCATATTTTGAAAGTGTGTAAAGAGGCATTACTAAAGTAATGTTTCACCTGTGTAACACATTCTAGAATACCTTTAATATGTTTCATAAACCAAGATGTAGAACTCCTTTTTTACATCAATATATCCCCAAAATGAGGTGGTGTTCCTGCCTAAATCTCATTGTCTCTCTAACATGCTTGAGAATCGGCATTGTGCTTTATTAACCCCTCATTCCACTCTTGATCCTTTTTTTTTTTTCAAGGAAGCTTTTGATCTGCACACTGCATTAAAAACCAGTCTGTTTACGGATTCTCTTCCTATTCTGCTCGTGTCGTTTTCTCTTGGATCTCATGGCGTCTTGCGGCATTGTTAATCATTTCTGTTTATTTTCACAGCGCTAATCTTCTAATCTTGGGATATGATGTTACTGAAATTAACAACTATCTTGCAAACTGTTCCTTTCAGTTTTCCTGGAGTGTTTCTGTTCCTGTTACTTTATGTGCCAGTGGTTTAAAACCATTTTTTTTAATTACTGCAATGCATATCTTTGCTTTTTATTTATATATAAAAATGTTTTACCAGGAAGTAAGCTGTGTTATAGTGAATATAAAGCGCTAACTCTACTAGTGTTCACTATCAATATACAGTGAATAATTCTTAGATCTATTGATACAAAAAAAATTTTTTCTTCATATAATCAACATGAAAGGTTGTGCACACGTGATAAAAGTGTATAAAAAGGTGTATAAAAACCCCCTGCTTGACCCAGCTGGTTAGGGACTGGTTCTGCTTGTCCCTCGAGTTGTACAAATTCATACGTGATCCAGGGGGAGCATGGGAGAAAAATAGAAAAATAAAAGAAACACAATATAAGTGCAGACAGTTTGATACTGAGTGGATTAGAGTGATCGTGTATCTTGGCTCATAAGTGTTGCCTACTCACAGGATTCAAATAGGACACGGGCAGTTTGACACAATGGTCTCAGTGGATTGGATCTGTAGATTCTAGATAGGTGCAGACTTCACTCTCAGCAGGACAGCATATGTGTGGAGGGAAAAAAAGTATACATAGTGCAGACCAGTAGTATAAACGGGTTTTACTTTATGAAACTTAAAAAATGCACACTTACAATAAAATCAATATGATAACGCATGTATCACAATAATTGTGATGGAAGAGGGTGGACTGTAGATCTTAGGGCTCACCCGCCACCTTCGGTGCGCATACGATGCGTGGGACACTGCTCCGCTGGATGGTCCCTCTCAGTCTCTTCCCGGGTGCTCCGGTGTTGGAGACTCCAATCTCTCCGCTGCAGGTTGCGGTGTATCCCTTCCCTTCTGCAGCGCGCCGTTTGATCGCGTTCAATGAACTCCGATGCGTCACTTCCGGTGCAGTCCCGATACGTCACTTCCGGCGGTGGGCTCCCGATCTACGTCTCTGCTCTCTGCTCTTCTCTCCAAGTAGGCGGATACCACTCTACGTGTTTCGCCAAAGAGTGCGTGGCTTCGTCAGGAGTGTACCCTCGCCAAAGAGTGCGTGGCTTCGTCAGGAGTGTAGACTCCTGACGAAGCCACGCACTCTTTGGCGAAACGCGTAGAGTGGTATCCGCCTACTTGGAGAGAAGAGCAACCATGGTATGAGAGTCTGAGCGCAACCATGTATATACCCAAATCAATGTAATCTCCATCAGAGCCTGGCAGGGAGGGTTACATACGGTACTTACACCTCTGTCTCAATTGATTTTTGGTGTTGCCATTCTGGATCTGTTGCTTCAAACATTGGTGTTGCCAGTCTTTGCCAACTCATATGATATTGCTTTTATTTGTCAATGTTCCTTGAATTTTGGACTTTTCTTGTTGCAGACCCTTATATTACCTTAGTTTGCCTTTTTCCCATTTGAGTTATTATAATTTGCTTTTCTAGGTTCTTCATCCTCTTACTCAAAGTATTTTATTCTATCACAAGGTTGGTTTTTGGGAACCTCGTTTTTTCTCCCCCCGTGCTATCACATCCATCTTGTTGTCTCTGTAATCTTTGTGTTGGTCCAATAAAAGGTATCACTTGACCTATATTTAAGTTTGTAACTTCTTAATCACATGACATAATGTACCAATGCGGCTATTAGGGGTCTATGTATCAAGTAGAACAGGGGTGGCCAACTCCAGTCTTCAAGGGCCACCAACAGGTTAGATTTTAAGGATATCCCTGCTTCAGCACAGGTGGCTCAATCGGTGACTATTTTGTCCCTCAAGAAACAGCTATATTTCATTTTACCATCCTCATACATATACATTAAATGTTTAATGACAACGAGAGAACAAAGCGCACGCTCCATGTGTAAAATCTGTGAGACATCACAAAGGAAGTTTTTATTCTTTCAAACAAGTTGCCTGGATCTCTGAGGATAATGTTTGCGTTTTGTTTATTGCTAAATTTGTGCTGTATTGTGGTACATCATCAGAACTTTTTATACGATCTGTAGAATTACAACTTTATTGGTACACGGCCCTAACCTACCTATATAATAACAGGTCCATCCTACACATGGTATATTAATGTAGAAAGCCATCTGCTATATCTATCTTAGTATTTTCATTTGCACTATTGATCTTTTATACACAAGTATTTTGCACTGGATATGGTTTTATAGTAATAGTGCTGTATCACACATATAGGGCTCGGTCTATATCTTTTTTCTTATTAAATGTTCAATATTAACTTTTAAAATCATACTATACAAAAGGTCCTGCACAATAGCAATAATACTGTGAGGATTGGCCCTAAGTCCCGTCCTGTTTGTGGTGATCACTCGTTACAAATACGCAACTATAAATTGTAGATTCCAATGAAAGGTATAACCTACAACAAAAATCGTAGATGGTATTGCCTGAGAACGTACAATACATCACAGAGAAAGGACTTAATAGAAGAAGATTATCTTATTAAAGCGTGATTATTTTTCTCAATATCTTGTTCCGTTCTTCAGGTCTCCTGGGATCCAATAAAGCCGTGAGGTTTTTCTTTCCACCAAATGCAGCTCTGCAGGTGATCATTCACTGGCTAGTCTTTGGATAATGTGTAGGAGTAAGAAATCTAATAAACAAGACCACTACGGTGCAAGTGGGAAAAAATAAATCTATTCTTTATAACAAACTAGGTCAACTTAAGCCCTTCATTTTGAGTTTTTCAATTAGTTTTTATTTCTTGTAAAGTAGCTGTTTTTAAAAAAAAAAAAAAAAAAAGAAAAAGGAAACTAATCTTTTGTCTGTTAGATTGACCAATATTATCACATTTTTATATTTAATAAACATAAATAACTTACAACTATTGCTCTCTGCCGTTGGTGCCCTATTCAAATATTTGTAATAAAAGAAGGGGTGTAGCATGGATTACAGACAAGAAATAATTCATAGAGATTACTTTTATTTCTTAGATTTTTTTAGGTTCTCTTCTGTTGTATACTGTACATCTTGTAAAGAGTTTTCTGTGTATGAGGGCTGTTATATACAGCGTGCGGCCGCGCGTGCCTATGCCAACGCGCGTGCCCGTGCCGCATGCTTTTCGTGAGTATACTGTGTTGAGTGTATACAGTGTTGAGTGTGTTTATGTGTGTGTGTGTGTGTGTTTATGTGTGTGTGTGTGTTTATGTGGTGTGTGTGTGTGTGTGTGTGTTTATGTGGTGTGTGTGTGTGTGTGTTTATGTGGTGTGTGTGTGTGTGTTTATGTGGTGTGTGTGTGTGTTTGTGTGTGTGTGTGTGTTTATGTGGTGTGTGTGTGTGTGTTTATGTGTGCGTGTGTGTGTGTGTTTATGTGTGCGTGTGTGTGTGTGTTTATGTGTGTGTGTGTGTGTGTGTTTATGTGTGTGTGTGTGTTTATGTGGTGTGTGTGTGTGTATTTATGTGGTGTGTGTTTATGTGGTGTGTGTGTGTGTGTGTGTGTGATTTATTATTTATTAAAAAAAAAAACATTAGTAAAAAGAAAAAATGTATTAGACTTGTGCAGACACACAAATACACACACACACACACACACACACACACACACACACACACACACACACACACACACACACACACACACACACACACACACACACACACACACACATTTGAGTGCAGGCAGCGGTGCGAAAAGGTGATTTTCCTCATCTTCGCCGCTGTCTGCCGGCTCCCTTCGCGCGCACGGCCCTTGTAAAGAAAGGCTGACTGATTTCAGCCAACTAAAAATCTGCGCGCACGGCGCTATAGAACATGCCTAAAGCAAAAAAAGTAAAAAATTCTCCTTTTTTATAGTAATTTGTTTAGAATAATATTTTCTATACTATTATTTAATAACACCTTAGTTCCATCCTAAAGTGCCATATTCAAGTAAAGAGCTATAACTGGAATTGAAACTGGACTCTGAACCACAAACGCTGCACTTTTAGCTAATCAGTCTACACCACCTGAAGAAAGAAAGTAACATCTAGAACAGCTTCCCCACCAACAGAAGTGAGTGTCCTCACCTCTGGTACTACCTTATCAGCCTTGTTCTGCCTATTCTACTAACACAATACTTTATCTTTATGTAGCCCCTCATATTCCTTAGACTGACACCTACCTGCTTGCTACACCTCAAGTCTTTGCTGATTTCTTCAATCGACTGAGCCACGGTTTGATTCTCCTGTGCTGAAGCAGGGATATCCTGAAAACCTGACCTGTTGATAGCGTAGGACTTGAGTTGGCCAATTCTGATCAACCAAGAAATCCCCCCTACTTCTCATACTCCTTTGCTTCCTAACACCGCTCTCCCTACGCTGAATTCATTACCTGTAGAAGAATTGGAAATATCTTGGCTACTATCCTCATCTCTTTACACTACGTGCAACCTTAACCAAATTCCCTGTCTCCTCACCCAACTTCTTACACCCACTCTGCTGGCAGGACCGACGCATATAGCCTGCTGCATTCCAGGCAGCTGTGCAGGCTACAACATGTGATTGCCCTAGCCTATAAAGAAGGCTTCTTGGCTTCACAACTTTACCTGGCTGGAGCAGGTTGTGTTGCCCCAAACATTGTTTTCTTGTGTTTTTGCCCCTTAGTAATAAATTAGTTTTTGCCTGTAGCTTGCCTTGCTCTGTCTTTGCTCAAATCCTGCTCCAGTCCTACTCATATCCTGTTCTCCTGTGTCCAGTTTCCTGTATTCTCCTTTGTTCCTGCCCTTACTTCAGATCAGGACTCGTGCTCCAGCTTTCTGCTGCACCCCTGGTTAAATCTACATTCCAGACCCTTCCCCCTACAGACCTGATATCTGCCCTTATATACAGAAGGAGGACAAAAGATGCAAAGTTCTGTGGGGAAGATCATGTGACCAGGCAGTCACTAGATATAATTGGTGCACTGCTAGAGAGAGGGCAGGGCTCAAAAAGAGGTGTGCCAGAGCCTGTTTCAGAAGAGGAAGGGGATGTGACTTTGTTATAGAAACAAAAAATTCTTGTTACATTATAATAAGTGAAAAATGTCTGTCAGAGTGGTTTCAAAAAATGCTTCAATTAATTTCTCATAGTACAGAACTGATTTTTTTTTTTTTATAAAAATAGAATATTACTTGGTCTGCAGCTTTAAAACATGCAAAAGTTACACCCTTGATCATACTTTCCCCTCTAACCATCACCCTCTCTGTCTCCTGTGTTTTGCATCCAAGTTTCTTGAACGTCTTCTCTATTTATGCTTTCTCAATGTCCTCAACATTCCTATTCTCTTAGATCCATTGCAATTACTAAAACTGCCCTCATAAAAGTAGCTAATGAGCTACACAGTGCCAAAATCTCAAAGGCTCTACTCTCTCTTCTAATTTTGCTTGACCTTTCTGATGTGTTTGACACTGTCAACCACCCTATACGCCTGCAAATGATTCATTCTTGTTATCCATAACAAAGCCCGTTACTAGTTCTTCTCTCATGTCTCTTTCTAACTGCTCCTTCAGTGTCCCCATTGCTAGCTCTTCTCCTGGCGAGCTGTCTGTTGGGTGTATCAGGGTTCTCTACTGGGATCACTCCATTTCTCTCTATATTCACTAGGAAATATCGCTCACACCATTGGCTTCAAATGTCACCTCTATGCACATGACAATCTATTCAAAATGTTGCTGCTAGAGTTCTCACGATCTCCTCGGTCTGTTACAGCCGCTCTCGTCCTTGAAATCCCATCAATGGCTCCCCATCAAGCTCTGTATTAACTCAAAAATAATGCTTCTCTCTACATTCTCCTAAACCATCTGGCACACCTGTGAGCACGTGACCTACATACGGGTCTGTCACAGAAGACCAGGGCAATTACACCAGGGATCAGTACACTAGACAGAACTGCAGAGTTAAACAAAAGTGAATTTATTAGAAAAAATTTCCACAAACTTCCAGTACATAAAGACACACACACACAGACACAAACTCATCCAACTGGGGTAACAACCTAAAGTCCTAGCTGCGGGGACCTCCATCCGGAAGCCTACCTTGATGCGCGTTCCAAACTTGCATCGCTGTCCTCGGTAGTATGGGCAGCGCTGCCTTCTTCTCCGCTAACTAGCAGTTTTAAAGTCAACACCAATTGCTTCACTCCAAACAGCTCAGGCTGACGCTGCACATACAGCAGACTGGATGCTCCAGACCCCTGCACTTGGTCTCCTCGGTTCCCTCCTGCTGGCTCCCCATCAGCTCTATCAGCTCTGTCAGAACACAGCCTTCACAAAGGCTATCACGTCCAGAATGACTCAGTTGAGGCTGGGGATGTGTATTTATACCCCTGTCCCCATCAGGGAGATTCCAGCCAGTTGGGGAGAAACAATAGTCCTTGTCTCTGCACACGGCCCAGACCCGGTTGATGAGATTACTAGGTTGACGTTTGGCTAAGAAGCCCACAATGGCATGGCCAAATATGGCCATTCCTATCCTTAACATAGTCCACAGGATGTAGGCAATACAGGACAATGCCCACACAATGCAGAACAAGTCCACTCAGCTGGTGGTCAACCTCTTCCTGGTTCCTCAACAATGGGACTAATCCTATCACAATGTCCAGGCCTACAATACCAAACTCTGATGTGATTACAACTCCTTTTACAAGAGAGTTAACCCCTGCAGGACCACCCTCTTGAACAGAGCTGTACATCACTGTTTTACATACTTTAAGAATAAAATTTATATGACTGGTACAATAAACTATACATACATAAATACATCATATCGTTGGCAGGTAGTGGTAATGATGGGCTTAACCTTTATTTAAGAGCAGCCAAATCAACCCCCTCCACCACAGGGACAAGGAATAATACACAGCTCTCTAGTTGGCCCACTTCACCTTTGCAAAGGTTCCTCAAATGAATAATATCTCCCCTCACTCCGTCCCAAAATATTATCTGTCACAATCAGCACACAAGTGAGCATGTGATATGCAACCAGGGTTAATACACATGGCACAAATTTCACTTTAAGTGGGCCATTAGTGATAGCCCCCCCCCCCCCCCCAATTTAGCCCTCTTTGTAGATCAGACCTGTCTTAAACACAATATCTTGTATTTTTAAGACAAACGGTAACCACATTAACCCCTAAATCACCAGATTGATTAAAATACTTAATATCTGATGATATTATCATAACACCCTCGAACATCTCAGGATAGGTTTCAAGTGTCATTAACTGGAGTATTGCTCCAAGACCTTCACAAATTATGTTATTTTTCACGCAGCGTGACTGCGTCCATGTGTTCAATTTTTTAGGCCCAATTTTCTCCACCTGCACTATTAGCATTTTGTGGAATGTTATAGGAGAGTCAGCAAAATATTACAATAGTTGCGCCTACAACTGGTGCAATTTTCCTCTCTTTTTGTTGCAACAAAATGTGCCTGGTTTAGGTAGGGGGGTTGACCTCTGCTACAAAGTGTGACAGTGCAAATAAACCAACCAGAGCCCAGGGACAGAGTCCTGAAATCGGTAAGCAGGCAGGGGTCAGGGATGGTGCCAGAGTTGCAAACTCCAGGAGACAGGCAGAGGTCAGGGCACGCAGAAAGCAGTGAGGTCGGGGTCACGGTCTGCGGTCAGCAACAGGGGAATCAAAATAGGCAAAAGGGTAAAGCGTGACTGCAAAGACTAACAAGAGCTGCAAACGTAAGAACTTTGCTCATCGACTCCCACTAGGAACTGCAGCCTTATATAGCAGGCTGCCAGTACCCAAAATGGCCACAGTGACCAGAAAAAGTTGGAAAACCGGAACCGCAGAAAAACCAGACACGGATCGGCAGAATCCTTCCACAAAGATTTGCACCAATTAAAGAAGCAAGATTGTAAAGATTCATATATATGTCGCTGCTCACAAATTGACAAAGATGCAAATATCTGTTCAGTGTTTGCACCATTTTTAAACATATCCCCCAATATGTTTATTTGCATTTTTTGTTTTCAAAGGCATTTTAAATCAGCAGCTCTCATATTGTTTTTGTAACCCCCATTCTAAAGGGTTACTAGCATTTAGTGTGTGTAAGGCCCCACCCTGTGTTGCCATGGAATCATGACATTACGGAGCATATATAAGGTGAAGTGGAAGGTTCGAGAAAGTTAGGTTCCTGGATGTCAAGAGGATAGGAGCCTCTGGGAGAGTAGATAAGCATGTTTATAAAGTAATAGCATAGACCAGGTCCCTGTTTATTATGTTGTAGATAGGGACAGTACTCCTTAAGAGAATCCCAAAAAGATGGAATGGAGTCCTGTATAGTTAATGAAAAGGAATATGGCACAGTGGGCCTCGGGAAAGGGGGATCCTGGGTGCCGGCAGATCAGCACTAACCATGGATCGACACTAATATTCCTTATCAGTTTGTATGGAAGTGGCAGTTCTCAAACAGGCAAAAGGTATTGGGTCAAATAAGGAAGGCCCAGAGTAATCGGATTTGTACAGACGATGGTTCCGAAGCAACAAGAGGGTCCGGGTCCCACATCTAGGTAGAGCAACTAAGTAAATGTATCTTATTTATTAAGAGTGGGCACTAATGGAAGAACCATGTTCATGTCTGTCTGATATAAAATACAGTACAACGTTGTCAAAATGTGTACGAGTGGTCCCTGTGCTTGGGTACACGAAAAATAACAGTTGTACTACAAAAATTGCTGGTGACTAATATTCTACAACCTTGCCACATCATCGCCCAGCCGCCTGAATCCAGGCTCTGAGTCGGTAACATGCAATACACACCGATGTAATCTCTCTAGAAGCCGGACAGGGAGAGTTACATTTTAAATGATGTATTTTTAATTGGCATATGCTTTGTACAGTGATTCTATCCTATAATGTAATGAATAACTCTCAAGAGATAATCTTTTTATAGAACAGCTTATAAATTTGAACCACTTTTAAGATGGCTGCCAGTTATTCCTGTATAATTTTATAGATGCTAGGTCAGTGCAATGAACAGCTTAATATAGGATCTCTACTGTAAATTATGAAAATAGGATTGTTACTTGCTTTTCTCCCAATGGGACCCAAAGTGCTTCACAATTGCAGCACATAGGAATTTGTACAGACAGACCCTGCCCAGATGAGCTTACAATATATGAGGCACAGGGAGATAAAGTGACTTGCCCAAGGTCACAAGGAGCTGACACCAGGAATAGAATTCCATGCCCTTTGCCATTACAGGAGTCAGTGTCTTTACTCACTGAGCCACTCCTTCTCACTAGTAAATAGACATTTTGTCCTCTCAGAGTGAAGGATTCTATATAGCCATCAACGTTAATGTACATTATCTTCATATTATTTTAAATGAGCTGAAAAGAGTTATCACAACCTGCAAAGGTTTCAGTCTTACTCAAACCCAGTACCCAGGATGCTGGAATGTTATTCTTGTAAGCAGGGTAATGTAAGTAATGTTGCAGCCTCATACAAGGATTAAAGTTGCAGTAGCAATGCTTTTAATTACTAATTAAAATTAAAATAAATAAATAAATAAATAAAGGAAACCCCATGACTTAATATGAAAACTGAAAATAGTCACAAATTATTTAATAAGTGAGGCGTCTGACAACTTTAACACTTCCTTGTCGCCTCATTAATAAATGTAATTTGAGGTAGATTTAAAAAAATCTTCAATCCAAACAGTGAATTCATTACATAGTATTCTGATCTCCAGATGCCTATGGACTTCTTGGAATTAGGTGTTAAATAGACAAAAGTGAACCAACCTGCCTTTAAAAGCACAGCATGACCATGTAATTCTTTTTCCAGTTTGTGGTAAGAAATGATGAAACTTCTTTCCAAGTAGCTATCACCCAGATTTAGTGTGAAAAGTGGTGTAATTGTAATTCACGCCATCAGGGTCTATCAGCTGTTCTGTAGTTAGGGAAGGCTTTCTTTTCAAATAGGAAAGCTGCCAAGTGCTCTGTGATACCTCCAGCGAGCTTATCGGATTCAGATAGGAGCCAAAACAACAGCTGCACACATATGCAAATTGGCAATTAATAGTATAACATTCTGCAAAAAAATGTTCCAAACTGGAAATTCATTGGAACTACCTGAGCTCTAACCTTAGGATTGAACAAGAGGGTTTTTTTTTTTTTGTCTAATGGCCAGGGATTAATTACCCTCTGGAGAGTGCTTTCTCCAGCCCTCATCCTTAACACACACTACAGTAGGTGTCTTTGTTTTCTGCAGATGTAGGCTGTTTTATGGGGTGGAGCGACCAGACTTTTTACATTGATAACGTATAGGCTTCAGACTTCAAAACTGGGCGAATGCTGGGGCAGAAATGAATGGTGTGTGTATATATAAGACCCACCTTAAGACACACTTGCTTAAAGAAGCATATGAGTAGCACCGTGGATACTAGACACATGATACATAAAGCTTGTCCACCTGCAGACGCACTTACCTGAATTCACGCCTACTGTCTCTGTACATTCTTCCTACCTACCAATTAGATTGTAAGCTCTTCGGAGCAGGTACTCCTCTTCCAAAATGTTACTTTTATCTCTGAAGCACTTATTCCCATGATCTGTTATTTGTATTATTTGTTATTTGATTGTCATGAGTATTACTACTGTGAAGCGCTATGTACACTAATGGCGCTATTAAAATAAAGACATATATATGTAGTCCTCCCCATCTCTCTTCAGTCATTCCAGGTGTAAAAAGAGTAGACATTTTAATATATTAACATTATAGAAACAATTAAATACTACAAACTATGTTTGGTCAACTTATCTTAAGCTACAGTACATAGAAATATAGTTATTTATAGCTTATTAAAAAATAAACATTAAATATGTCCTGGAACCTCTGTATAAATTTCCCCAGTTCTGAGACAGCCATCACTCCTCAGTGTTAGGCCCAGATTATGGTGGCCACTTATATGCTGTGGCGCTTGCTTGCTGCAGAGTGTGCAGCTGTCTCCCCAGTGTTCTGTGAACATGCCCAGCAGACAGATTCTAGCTACTGGTAGGCGGGACATTGATGTCACTTCCTCTTCCTCCATTTCAGCACAAATTCAAGATGGCGATGTCAACACAGCAGAAATTGCTAGTACTGCTTTCGATGGAAAACAGTCACTTTAAAACAACATGTATGTCCAGGAGACAGACTAACGTGCACCCAGTGAATGTAGAGCGAGAAAAAAAAAGGAGAATTTGCAACCTTAGGCTGCGCTTATAGTGCCGGCGACGCGACGTCGCTCCAAAACAAAACAATGGACTCCGTCACGAGCACTTATAGTAAGCGCGATGGAACGACCAAAAATTTGGAAGCCAGGGAAATTTGATTTTTCAGAGACTGTCGCCGCATGTGACTGTCTCTGAACCAATCAATGACCCCGTCGCTAGCGACGTTGCTGAAAGTTAAATTATAACTTTCGCGGGTGGCGACCGGTGACGTCATCGGTCGTGTTGCCAGCACTATAAGCGCGACCTAATACCCTATTCTGCGCACGTATAAACTTACATTTTTTCAATACATGAGAATGTCCCCTGTTACTTTTGATTATATTTTGACAAGAATCCAGGACAAAATTAACCCAATTCAGACCAATTTTGCTCCGACTATTCGTGCTGAAGAAACGCTAATGTTAACATTGAGGTTTGTTTAATTACTGTTGTACTATAATTGTGCTATGTAATTATATGTAAAGACCTCTATAACAGTATATGCATATTGTTTATATATTTTAATACTAGCTAATGTACTTAGTATATTTTTTATTTAGTTTTTATATATATTTAATTGTATATATTTTATTTAGTTGTAGTTAATATCACTGTCCCCCCACTTCTGAACCAGCAGCCTTCAAGAAATGTCATGTCCCCCATCTCCTGGTAAAGTTTAATATAATTTATCTTTCTCTGAACTATTGCTACCCCCCTCCCCTTTTTTTATGTTGCTGTTGTACTTCAATAAAGATTACAGAAGAAAGGAAGGACTTTATGTGTATAAAAGGGGAACGGGTAAAACTACCTGACTCTACCACTTGCCACAGTGTGCAGGAGTCAGAATAAAATAAGATATAAAGATAACATTATGTTTACTCAACACGGCATTACATTGTTGGCACAAATATTGTACTTTTTTCCCCTATAGTTTAATAGAAATGTAGGATTTGGCAGCAAATAAGAACCACTTGGCCCATTTATTCTGCACATTTTCTGATCTATTGTGAAACTTCAGACTCTATTTCATGTTTGTCTTTCTTTCTTAATTAGGGTAGCCTTACGTATATCACAAGCATTTTTTAATTCCCTTACTGCATTAGCCTCTACCGTCATTTCTGGGTGGATATTTTACTTCTGCACCATCCTTTCCATGAAGAAGTACTTCCTCACATTTCCCCTGAGCCTTCCACTCTCACACCATGACCTCATGTTTTAACACTTCTCTTACATACAGGGCCGCCAACAGAAATTATGGGGCCCAGGACAAAAGGTAGAAGCCACAGGGGAGACACTGGGGGAGAAAGAAGATATGGCCTGGGGGCCGGTGGGGAGGAGGCATGGGCCTGAGAGGAGAAGAAAAGGGCATTGGGGAGAGGAAGAAGGCTTTGGGGTGGGGGAGGAAGGAGGTATTGGGGAGGAGAACGTATTGGAGGGAAGGAGCTATGGGGAGGGAAGGAGCTACGGGGGGGGGGAAAGGAAGTAATGGAGGAATAGTATGGGTCTGGGGGTGGGGAGTAGGTTATGGGCTTAGGTAGGAGGGGGAGAGAAAAGATATGGCCCAGGGGGGTGAGAAGAAGGCATGGGCCTGGGGGAGAAGAAAAAGGTATTGGGGGGAAAGGTTTTGGGGTCAGGGAAGGAAGAAGGAGATATTGATGGGATGAGGAAGAGGGTATTGAAGGAGGAGGGAGAAGAACATATTGGGGGAGGGTGAAGAACATATTGGGTGGAGGGAGAAGGTATTGGGTTGAGGGAGGAGGTATGGGGGAGAAAGAGCTATGGGGGGAGAAAGAGCTATGGGGGGAGGAGGTAATGGAGGAATAGTATGAGCCAGGGGAGAGTAGGTATGGGCCCAGGGGAGAGGGTGGAGACTAAGTATGGGCCTGGAGGAGGTGGAGGGGTGGGAAATACTGTAGGTTATTGGTTTGGAGGGGAGTAGGGGGACTCAGGGAAATAAACAGCAGGACATGCAAAAGGGTCAAGATACTAACATTATACGAGTTAAACACAGATAGGCTTCTGGAGGGGACTACTGCTTTAAAGTATGAATACACTTCTTCTATTAAGGCCTCTATGGGCAGTTAAAAAAAATATATATTTTAACGATGCAGGTATATACATCTAGGTAAGCTGTAACCATGAAATAACGTAGGCATGTAATGGAGTGCTCGCCGCAAACTGGACGGGACCACAGGGCCGAGGTGGGGATGTAGAAGCACCGACCTTAAGCCACTGGGCCGCGTCTGGAATGCGGGTCTCATCGTCGTGGGTAGCCGGGTCAGGATTGGAGAGGTACGGATCGTAGGGGTCACTAGCCGAGGTCGAGTATGAAGAATCAGTCAAAAGCAGAATAAGGCATGACAAGGGTAGGTGCTTGCAACCAGCACAAGTTACATGGGATTATGCTCAGCCAACTTCCTGGTGGAAGAGCTGAGCCTAAATAGTTAGAACAGCGAATCAGGTGCTAGCTTGCAGCTGCAGGCAGGGAAGAATCTAAAGCCAATCAGGTGACTGGAGCTTGGCGGGGGCGGAGTCTGCACTGGATCCTTACAAGGTAAAGCTGAAGCTGTATATTGCAATGACTAGATTGATTCATTGTCCTTGTATGTGGATATTTACTATTATTATCAATGTTAAATGCTTATGTAACCCTACCTGCCGGCTTCTAGGGAGGTTACATTGGTGTGTTATTATGGCTACTCCACATGGGTTACCTTGACTCAGGGGCTGGATTCAGGCTGCTGGGAAATGAGGTGGCATGGTTATAAAATAATGGGCGCCAGAAAGTTTTGTTATACAACAGTCTTTTATTCAGTTCCCCAGCTCTGGGGACCCACACCACACTTTATACAATGTTGTAATGTTTTTCATTTCTTTATTATTATTGAGGCTTTATGCGCTTCCATGAATGCCCACTCAACACTCAGAGGGAGGTATATCTCTTAGTTACTTAATTGTTCTGTGACCCCCCTCCTTTTCTTTTCGGGATACCTCTATGTATTATTCTGGTAATGTGAGGCCAATTGGGGCTTCTAGCAGGTTCTCTACAAGTGACCCCAATAACTTTTGTCGGTGTGGGAACTGCCACTTCCCGGCAACCGGAGAGGATTTTTAATGCAGATCTGCGGTTAAAGCTGATCCGCCGGCACCCAGGAGTCCCTGTTACTGAGGCCCTCTGTGGCATGCCGTTCTCATACTTCAAAGTTTATATTTGACTTCCTTAATCTTGTTCTGGGATCCAAACCTAAAGGGTACTGTCACTATCTACAAAATAACAAAACAGGGGGGCCTGGTCTGTACTATTACTATATAAACATTACTTATCCACTCTCCCGAGGCTCTTCTACTCTACCTTCTCAAACTTTCACCTCCCTTTATATACTCTTCGTGATATCATGATCCCATGGCAACACAGGGTGGAGCCAAGTAAACGCTAACCGTACTAGTAACACTTTATAGGGGGGCTTACATTTAACATGTTGTTTATTTCTTAATTCAATGATATTTAATTGGTACTAGTGCCACTGTACTGTATGTCTTGATTTACATTATCCAAGGGAACAAAATGTGTTTAATTGACTATAAATCTTCTTTGTTGGTTGAAACTGGATTACATGATTAATAGAATAGTCGGGTTATATTGTTCTTCCTTATTAACCAAGTTGTAACAAATTCAGTGAGGCATTTAAGACTGAGTACTGTAAGCTCTTTCAATAATGCCACATATAGAAATAAGGAAATCTATTGATATAATGATATAATCCTGTAATGTAGGCAAACAAAATCATACAAGATGAGTTTTGATGGTCAATGTAATAAATTAGACTAGCCAGTGGAGATTTTGTAGGGATAAATATGCCAGAACTCTAAAGAAATGTAAATGCATTTATATCTAAATTACAAATAATCATAATCACGATATAGAGTTTTTTGATTGATCTTCAACAAAAGATTCTATCAAAAGAACAGTATAAAAAGAGAATTTACACTTTAGTGACAAAAACAAAAAAACAATGAGACAGCTATGGTTAAAACTTTATAGACCCAGTGGCTTGTGGTGGATTTCCCATTAGGCCCGAAAGGCCGGGCCTAGGGCTGCAAAATTTGGGGGCGGCAACCATACACAGACGCTGACCTCTCGGGCCTGATGGGAAGCTCCTTATCTGCTGCCGCCTCCCTGCCGCCTCCGCCTTCCTGCTGCCTCCGCCTTCTTTCTGCAGCGTCAAATGAAGCTTCGACATGGCACAGCTTGACGTCATGACACTGTGTTGCCATAGCAACAAGACACCGTGTGACGTTGCGTTGGTGACTTCCCCAGTGTCATTTGACGCTGCGATTTCGAAGAAAATGGAGGGGAGGGAGATGATGGAGGGCAGGAGGGCAGATGTGTCGTCACCACGTGAGTGCCTAGAGGCGGCAGCGGATCTGGAAATCTGCCACTACCAGTGACGTATTCCTTAGAACGGAACCCGCCGCATGACTGAGGCCCTGCTGTATTGCTGCTTTAACTTGCTTAGCCTTTTTGATGGTAAATGGTAAATCTCCTTAAAAGTAGTATAATTTGTGGATCTCAAAAACATATAGGATACATAAATAAGATTGTGACTAAAAAAACACAGCGTATGGAACGCGTCATTCACAAGAATGGCATTTTTAAATATCACATATCCACAAAATGTATAACTCCTACCTCAAAATAGTTATTTTTTGACAATTGTGATAAGTAATCTATCATAGATACAACATGTGGTTGATTGAAACGAGCCCTTGAGCAGTTAATGAAGTGCAATTAGTATTTTCATTGATGGTACATAGAAAACCGGCAGGTTATCATCATATTATTTGACAGCTGTTAAGTGGTGTTAATTAAATGCTATATAACATGGAAAATTACACCTAGTGCATATATACAAAAAAAACTAAATCAACAGAAAAGAAAAAAAATAGTATAATATACTATTATACTTCAAGTTAATAAACGTGGTTTAAAAGGATTATTATATAAATTCTAATTTTCTTGTTAACCTGCAACCCTCCGTCCATCATGCACCCACGCTTTAAGATAATTGTAATATGTTGTTTTTTGTAATTAATTAAAAACACCTGTAAACATGTTATGCTTAAATAAGTAGCCTTGTCAGTTAACAAAGGTCCCCTTGTGCTGCGAAAATAATAAATTACAAGGTCACTTTTGTGAAAGATGTATAACAAGACATACTTTTGGATCGTTATTAACACTAATATTGTTGTTTATCTCTAATCACCAACATATTCTGCATGGAAGTACAACTGGGCATACGGAAAATGATCACAAATATAAAATACTGTACAAACAGGAGAGTATGGAGAATGTTGCTTAGGTGATATTGCGTTCTAAATTATTTCTAGGTAAATATTAAGTCAAATGTTTACTTGTGTGCTCATGATTACATTGCACATCTTTGGTGGACAATACGTTGAACGCCTTGAGTACCAGCACTCCAGGGACCCTGGTGAATTATAATGTATTGTCACCAATTTCTTCTTGTGGGAAGGTCCGTGTACAGCTTTTTACAGAAAGAGCATGGCTCCAGAGTCATGTGATGCCTGCAAAAGTGAAGTAAAGACTTAAAGCCGGTGGCACTGAAGGTGTTCAAACAACATACCTGCTCTAATTCAACTCTGATCACTTAGATCAGTGGTTTTCAACTTTTTTGGGGGTTGAGGAACCCTATAAGTATATTGTGAAATTCTGGGGAACCCCAACTTTCTCTCCCCCCCCCCTTCGTTTCTCCCTCTTTTCCACCCAACTATCTCACCCCTTCATCCCTCTTCCCCCTCTCACATTTCCCCTTGCTCTCTTCCACTCTCTCCTCTCTCTGTTCCCCTTTTACAGTCTCCCACGTCTCTCTCCCCTCCTCCCTGTCTATCTCTATCACACACACAAACACTCTTAGGCTACGGCCCCATTAACTACTGCTGTACGCGTCCTGGTGGCGCGTCAACAGATAAAAGCCGCGATTTGAGGTCTGTAGGGAGCTATGGGAGGACCGGACAAGATAGAGGGTGTGTGGCCATGATGGGGGGCGCGGCCATGGCAGGGCATATCTGCCGTTCCATTGGCTGCCCGCCGAGCACGTGACCACGTCGTAGCACAGGAAGACAAAATTCTTGTCTTTCCTGCCAGTGTACGCATCACAGCGCTTTGCGCGCCCACACACACACAGCCACTGGGGTGTGCCCCATAGAGGGCAGTGCTGTGGTGTATGGCACACACCGCAGAACGCACTATAGCGGCCACTGTGGACCTGGCCTTAGCCTGTGGCGAGGAGGCCTCCCGTGCTGCGCCAGTCCACAGCACCCTCTCTGGTTGGGTGGAAGTTGGATCCGACTTCCGGCGCCAACCGGACGGAGGTGAATGCTGGGACACCACTGCTGGGGAGCAGCGGAGCCCCCGCGGGGCCTGGGCAGTTGGTACACTTGTCCCAGCTGTCTCCACCCTCCATCTGCCACAAAACCCTTGAGGGGTGCCTGCGGAACCCAGGTTGAAAATCACTGACTTAGATTGTAACTCTTTGAGGCAGGGCCTCCCTTTGCTTTATGTTATACTTTCCTATCCTCAATGTTTGTACTTTATTTACCTTATATTGTAACTGTGTGAAGCTCTGTGTACACGGTTGTGCCATATAAATAAAATTATACACACATACATCTAAACACATCATATAAAAGAGTGTTTCGGCCCACCCCCAATAAGCAATAGAAGAGACATGGTAGGATTCCCTCACGGGAAACTGAGGAGGATGGGACCCTCCTATGCCCCCCCCCCCACCCTCCCCCTCTTTTCCCCCCTCTCTTTTTCTGTTTCCAGCCTCACGCTAGCCCTGTCGACCCAGGATGAAGGGTCGGGGGCGCGCTGAGACTATCTCTGTTAACAAAAAAAAAAAAAAACCCTGTATTAGGCCAAGAAATATTTGTAAAAATGTATACTGTATCAATGCCTAATAAAAAAATTTGAAACAAAAAAGAGTGTTTCAACACAGATCTCAAAATCTGTTGAGTTTAGTTTTAAAGCTGCACTTCAAGCAATATCCTACGTTTATTTTTATTTTTTTAAATAAGCGATCGATTACAGGAGAACGGATCGATCAGCAACTTAGCTAATCACTTGTCAGTGTGCAGATTGTATTGATGCACATGTAACACGGTCCCCCTGCCCCCCCCCCATCTCACATAGGGACTGAAAGGGTCTGGGAGTCACGCCACCCTCGGCGTGCTCCCCACTCACCTGCAGCTCCGCCGGGTCCCCCCGCGGCACGCAGGCAGCCTCTTTCCGGAACGCCGATCACGGCTCCACGTGGGCGCGGGTGCGCACACCAAAACTCCTCTTCTAATCTTGAACCGGGGGCTACGCTCGGTCACGCGCCAGCAAGCACAGCTACACGGAGGCGCGGGCACACGGAGCCGCATCAACCCCTTAAAGGCACAGCACCTCAAACCATTGCTGCAATCAAATGCAGTCTGACTACTGGGCTTTATGGCTCCTCCCCTGGGACTCATGCTGGACCTATCCCTGCCGTAGCCTGGCCCTTCCACACACCCCCACCTTGCTGCGCTGCCATTGGACCCTCTCTCCTATATATACCTTACAGTGTCACTGACTCGTTGGCTGAGCATAGAACCAGTTGTTCTCATCACTCTCTGCCTCCCTAGTCCTGTCTGGTTTTGCAGTCTTCCTCGTGTACCGAAACGGCTTCCGCTACGTCTACCCGCACCTCTGCCATCCCGAACTCGGCATACGGCAACACGACTCTCCGCACCTCTGGAATCCTGGTCCTGGCAAACGGTAAACGATTACGTCCTTGTCTCTAACCCCGGACTTGGCATACAGCACCCTCTACCATCCGTACCTCTCCTGCCCCGATCCGGACTCCCAGACACTCTACTCTCAAGACGTGCCCTCGTGGCTGTGGGTGGCGTTATATCCTATCCCACCTCAGCACCGCGGTCCCGTCTCGTTTGTGGTGAGCACGCCCTGACAGGGACCAGTGCTGGGGAGATAGGCGTATTACCAGGTGTGTGGTGCTATACCTGTAGGCTGCAGGAGTTCTGAGAGTTGTCTGCTTAGATGGTAATGAGACAGGAACAGGACAAGCTTAGTTGAATCTCTGTGTTCTTCTCTCTTGGTGTTTCAGCGCCTCCAGCTGTGATGGAACCCAGGGTGTGAGGGTGTCAGCCCCCATCACTGCACTCCTCACCCTCCTGCCCAGAGACTGACACCAGGCAGAGGTATATTTGAACAGGATTTATTGTGGGGATTGCTGCAGCAGCTCTTCATGGCAGCCAAGTATCTCTGAGATCCCAGGACCTCTAGATGGTGCTGCCCCGATTGTGTGGGGCTCTGGTCTTGATGGTCCCTTTGCCATCCGGCCGAGAGTGGGCTTGCTTTCCCCTGATGGGGAAGACTGACAGCCTCCCTCTCTCCTTGGGGACCAGAATCAGATTCACTAACTTTTAGCTACTCCCCTTGTAAAACTCTGGAAGGGGGCGGGCTCATGGACTGTACGCACCTCCAAGGGGCTGTACACAGGCCATGAGTCACCACCTTCCTTCCCTTTCAAGGGAAGCAGAAGGGTGGTCACTGGCCCATAGATTAACCCACTACTGCCTGGAACTTAACAGGACTTACGTAGAAGATATACTATGTGGGGAAAGAAAGGTACAATGGGACATACCCTGTTATACACATATTGAATGGGGAAAAAAAAAAACTTAAAACCGGCAGCTTAAACTGCAGCTCTAAAGGCAGCCATTGTATCAAGGAAACTATGTTGTTGTTATGTATGTCTGTTCTCCAGAAATATCCCCTGCTTGTTTCATGACTGTGTAGCCAGGTCACCTGATGGCTACTATTCTGCCCTTGGGCTGGCAGTAAACCCTGGTACAATCAGGTTGCCAGTTGTTGATATGGGGTTTTCACCCTCCGAGGAGCTGCATTTGGGTGACAGTGGGAGGCGGTGACATCAGGCTTGGGCATGACCAATCATGAGCCAGACATGGTGCCCTCCCCCTGGCAGTACTTAAAGGCAGGACTGCCCTAAATGTAGTAGTGTCCTTCCCCCACTGAGGAAAGCAGGTCACACAACTGGGAGCCTGAGATTGGGGCCTTCCCTTGTGCTCTTCTCTTCGGGGGAGACTGAGTGTGGACCATACCTCAGCCTCTGCTAGGGAGGTGGGGAAGAGCTAGGACGGCTGCGGGTGCCCTTGGCCTGTAGTGACGGTCCAGGGACCATCCTTCAGTGAGAGCACTGCATCGGGAAGAAGCCTGCCATGCAACTGTGCTGTACAGAAGACAATAAACCGTTCCTGTTGTTATACCTCCTGCCTGGTGCGTGACCTTACAGGGGGGAGAGGTAATAGTTCTACTATGGGAGATCGCCTTCAGGTCCTGGAGCCGGTGGCAGATGGAGGCGCTGCACTGCTAACGAGATATGTGGGGTATGAACCCCAGAAGCCTGGTCCTGTGTCCCCACTACCATCGGCGTATGACTCAGCCCTCCTGTTGCCAGCAAGTATATGCACCATACACCGTAGTAATGGACAATCTCCCGGTGGGAGAAACACCGTTACAACTGTGACATCATCAAACTGGAATTGAAGCTTCATCTAATGCTATCTGCCATGTTAATCTATCGCAGACAGAAAAACATCACATTTAGAAAGGTCCAATGAAGGTTAGGATGGTACAGAAACGTGGAGACATGTTCTTTCCTGTGGTGAGGAAAGCACAAAATAAATAACTGAAGGAATTATATCTCTGCCAACTCTGGAAAAATATGACGTGGGTTATGTACAAAGCTCCACAAACAGACATGTTGGCATTAATGTATTAAAGTACTTGGCTCTGGCTTTGCACAGTCAACACTAATAAGTGATATGAGGAGTGGTTGTATGGAGCAGAAATTGAAGTTATGGAGACGAGTACGTCAGCAAAATCTATCAATATTTCCAGCTTTATTGGACTACAATGTATCCTACGCTTGTGTGGCTTACACAAACTATCCTAGAAAGATGTGAAGTGCGCGAATAATAAAGTGTGAATTGATAAAGGTGTATATACCTATAAGAAAAATGTGTGTGTATAAGGTATAAGTATTATAAGTTATTATTCACTATATGTGTGTTGCAACAACAATATACAACAAAGGTGTATGAGACTTGAGTAATTAGGTGCAATCATAATTGAACAAATGTGTTAGAGAAACATAATGCGTCTTCAACAATTAATAGTGTAACTAAATGGATAAGGGGTGAGAAAAAAAAAAGATTAGTACATGACACATGTGCCCCTTGGATTCATATGCTGCTTTTAGTAACAGACGAACTGGTCTGTGAAAAAGAACAAGGGAAAAAAACATAAAAGGTCATCCAGAAGCCTATATTCAAAATGCAAACAATTTAATGATGACAAATATTAAAATATGTATAAAAAAACACAATTAAAAAAATGTACAGAACAGTGAATCTGCCAATTGCTACAAACCTAAAGATTGATATATGAGGTAGAATTCAAATCATTTCAATAGAATCAAGGAACAAACGAGTGTTGCAATGCACTGTGTTTCTGATATTACCACTCAAATTGGTGGAATAGATGTTATAGGTCATGTATGCCTATTATCAGGATAAATGGAATGTATATAGTGTTGGTGATTTAACCACACAACCTGAATGGAGATCCAGCAGATCTATAGGCAAAAGATGATGGTCAATCTCCTTGTTAATCCTGTTAAAAAGCACTGGCGTAAAGTACCTGCAATATAATCTTGAAACATTTTTGTAATTTTATTGGCCTTAGCAACTATACATGTTTTGTTGCTATTTGTTTTATTTATATGTAACGGATTTTCTGGCCTGGCCTGACCCACCCAATCTCACATTGGCCCGTGGTCTAACCAGTCCCCATTACATGGTCGTGTCTGGTAGTGCAGCTGTAGGCAACAGGACTCCTGAGTCTCCCGCATGATGGTGTTGGGGAAATGCCAACCCAGACAGGCAGCTGAGTCCTACCTATATCCAGTGCAGCGCCTCCACCTCATCAGGGCCCCTGCGGATGCATGGGGATGGTTCTGTTGAGGAACTCCTCCGTGGTGCCTTCCTCTGCCGAGTAATTCCAGACTCACACATGAGGGTATCTTTTATCAAGGACATCTTTATTGGTCTTGGCATGGAGCAGCCGCCCCTCACAGTTAGCAGCTTAGCCGCACATCCTCTTTGCTGCTGTCCCTTTGAAAGGTACGTCCTCCCAATGGAGTGGGATCCCCTCTCCCTTCTGGGAGATCACCCCCTGTGCCAGGTCACTGGACCCAGTGTAGGCCTTGTCAGCCTTAAGGCTGCTTTGTGCTGTAACTGCAACTGGGCCACTAGTTGAGGCACTAGTGGACCCCTTGACCTTCAAGTCTGAACCTAGACTTGATCCTCTATGAACACACTAACTTTAGAAAGTGCTGTGCCTTATATACCTCAGGAACCTGGCACAGCTCTGATGTCACTAACAGTGGACTCAGAGCATGTTACCACTCCCCTTGGATACATATGACACCTCACCAACCCTGTAACTTACCAGGCTTACTGCCAGCATGAGAGAAAACTGTAGATCATTTTACAGCATGGCTACATATAGCTGCATTATTTAACCTGTTTTGATGCAACCGTTTGCAGTTTGGTACCAATTAGATCAATTATCTCAATTGGAGGGATCCTACAAATACTGCTCGACAGCCTCAGTGCAAGCCATCCTCTGACGAAGTGAACAAGCACTACAAAACGTGTTGTGTGGCTTGCACTTAGCTGTTTTGGATCCTCTGCACTGTGCCACAATATCAGCCAGGAGGCTGTGAGCAAGGAGCTCTATCTGCAAACTCTGTTCAGTTTAATCATGCTAATCTGTGGTATTTGTGTGTACTTTTGCCTCCAATCTCTCCCACAGCTTCCACACGTGACCGGCCTCGGTCTGAAATTTATGTAGGAACAGGAGTGATTGTCTCCCCTGGTGTGGCTCGGGCGCTGTGCTCTACCTTAATACTCCTAGCCGAGTTTGTCCGGCAACCAGTAAAGGAGAATGTGGCTAATGAGAGACAGGGTATATGCATCCTCTCTGTGGAGACCCGAATGATTACAGTCACTTCAAGATGATGCTTACTACGAGGGACTGCAAATCAAATAAACCAACTTTGAATTTGGCGCCAAACCACCATAGCTCCTGACATCTGTAGTTCTCTTCACTAGAGCAGCGGTGCGCAAACTGGGGGGCGTGCCCCCTTGGGAGGGCGCAAGATTATTTAGGTGGGGTGCAGGCTGCGTGCGGCTAAACCTGGGGGCGGGCAGAGCTGTGCACGGGCAGCCAGGAAGCAGCTCAAGCTCCGTGCTGCTGCTTTTCTGTGGCTTGCTGCGGGGTCGGGGCTTCTCCGTGCTGCTGCTTCAATGTGCTGTCTGCCTGCAGTGGGGACGGGCCTTCCCTGCACAGACAAGCTGTCTGTTACCTGCCCCAGTTTCCAGCAGCACACGGCTTAGTACTCCCTCACCCCCCCCCACCCCCCCAGGTGAAAGTGTGTGTTTTGTTTTGTGTCTGTGTTAGTTGTGATTGAGTGTGTCTTGTCTGTGATTATGTGTGTTGTGTCTGTGTTATGATTGTGTGTGTTGTGTTGGTTGTGATTGTGTGTGCTGTGTGTGGGTGTTGTGATTGAGTGTGTGTGTGTTTGTTGTCTGTTTTGATTGAGTATGTGTTGTGTGTTGTCTGTTAGTTGTGTCTGTGTGTGTTGTGATTGAGTGTGTGTTGTGTGTGTCTGTTGTGTTGGTTGTGATATGAGTGTGTTGTGATTGAGTATGTGTGCGGTGTGTGTTGTGTTGGTTGTGATTGAGTGTGTGTGGTGTCTGTGTTAGTTGTGCTGTAGGTGTTGTGATTGAGTGTGTGTGTTGTGTCTGTGTTGGTTGTGATTGAGTGTGTGTTGTGATTGAGTGTGTGTGTGTTGTGTTGGTTGTGATTGTGTGTGTGTTGTGTCTGTTGGTTGTCTATGTGTGTGTTGTGATTGAGTGTGTTATGATTGTGTGTGTGGGTGGGTGTTGTGATTGAATGCAGCGGTGCACAAACTAGGGGGCGCAAGATTATTTATGAGGGGCGCGTGCGGCAAAACCTGGGTGCGTGGCCGGCAGACCTGTGTGCGGGAGGGCAAAAAAGCAGTGCGCGGGCGGCCAAGAAGATGTGTGTGGGCGGGCAGCAAAGATGTGTGCGGGCGGCCAAACAGGATGATGCAGGTGGCGGCCACATGATGGTGTGTCCGTGCACGCGCGAGGGCTTCAGAGGTACGGGGGAGGAGCATGCCAGAGCGCTGTGATGTCAAACGCCTCTCCTTCTGGTGTCTGCCCTGCAATAGCTCTGTGTTCCTGGTTTCCTCCGCTGGCAAAATAATGAGAGAGGTTCGGGGCACGGAAAACTACGGATTTCAGGAAAATGTATTGATAAGCACAACGTTTCAACCAACAAGCGTGGTCTTTCTCAAGTGAAGATAGAAAATAAATCACATATTGTCCACTATTTATAGAACCCAACCCAGGTGAAATTACTTAAAATCTTCCGGTTTCTCCCACAGGCGTCTCTCATTCCATTGTGAATGCGCGCGCATATCCGGATCCTTGTCACTTCCGAGTGATGTCATCATTTGGTCCACCCTGCCTTCCGATTGGTCCTGTCATCCCTCTGTGTGTTGCTACAGTAGGAGATCTCGTTATCTCATCCAGGCACATGTGCAAGCGCACATCAGGGTCCCTCTTCCTTCATGGTGACGTCATCCCGTAATAGCGTGGTCTCCGATTGGCCCGTCTGTCCCACGATGTTCTATCATTAAATCTTCATGCCTGTTATCAAGGGGATCCATGTACCAAGTGTATCCATATACACAGTGTGCAATAGACTCCCAGTAAAGTCCTTCTTATAATTTATCTTTGAGGGTAGTGGGCAATGGAGATGTCGTGGTACATAAGGGAGGAGAGAAAGAACCAAAATGAGAGTTCGATATTAAAAAACACTAAGTGATACTAATACAATCCCCCAGTGTGGGGAAAGTGCAGGTGAGGGAGACAAAAAATAATTAATTTATTTGAGAGACATAAATGAGGAGAACGTCAGCAGCAACAGCAGAGTCGCAAAAACATAAATGGTAGGGAACACGAAACTTCTACACATCCTATACCTACTGTGATTAAATCAGAAATCTGCATACTGATCTCATCTGATATTAAGGAAGCTGTTTAGGGAGATATAGTCATTAAGACCCCTAGGATGTACAGTGTAAAGCGTAGAAGTCCAAAATGCTTCCCTTTGTAATAGGGCAGTACCTTTCTCTGAACCTGAGAAAGTCTTTTGCACCCGATCAATCCCCATCAGTTTCAGTGATGACACTGTATGGTGAAATTCTGTACAGTGTCTGATAAGAGCAGTCTCCTCTTTCTTGGCGTTAATTTTGCTACGGTGTTCGATAAAACGTGTTTTCAACATTCTATTAGTTTTACCAACGTATACCAGTCCACAGGGGCATTTGATGATGTAAATTACATTGGTAGTGGTACATGTGATTCTCTGGTTGATCTTATATTTTTGCCCACTTCTGGGGTGACGAAACTCATCCCCAGTGTTAAGACTATTGCATATTGTACACCCATGGCATTTATAACATCCTGGTTTTGACTGAAGAAAATGTGATGTCTGATAATATTTGTCATCATCAGAAGAGATTAGGATATCTTTGATATTACGACCCCTTTGGTACACAAACCTTGGTTTCTCTTTATACACTGTATGTAGTAATTCATCCTGTTGCAGCATCAATATTGTATTTACGATTCCTCCGGTGGCAACCAGCTTCGCTGCGATCCTCTGCAAGTGAAAGGGTAGGCTGCCACTATATCAATCATACTATGAACGTAAAGAAATAATAAAAAAAAGTGAAAACACTTCCCCGCTCATGCTTGCAAAATTATGCAGGACACCCTGTGCTCATGCTTGGAGTTGGTGATGGCACCGCTCTCAGAGGCAGCGTGGACGCAGCCTAATTTTGCAAGCGCGAGCTGTTGAAATATGTAAGTGTAGCCCCGGGCCCCTTTGTGCACCGTGACCCCCCTCGTTACCTCCGCTGCCGGGGGCAATGGCGAGTGGTGCCGGAGCCAAGCGGCGGAGCCGCCGGCGTTTCTGGAGGGTGGAGGACGAGCAGGGAGCGCTCCGGTGGCCCGACAGTACAGGGCGCCACCATGTTGTCCCTCGCGCATGCGCAGTGCAGGTTAGAGGTGCTGCGGCCATTAGGGTGATTGCGCATGCACAGTGACAGCGCGCGAAGCCCTAGCCAACCAGGGAAGGCTCTTGGAAGGGACTACATGTCCCATGAGCCTCAGGAGCGCTCCACATAATGCTAGGGAGCCAATAGGAGTGCAGGAATCTCGGCAGGCTGATATAGATACATTTCGCGTGCTGAGCCCACTCTAGCAGTCAGGACCAGGAAGAGCAAGGGGTAGGAGGTGACTGCAGTGGGTCACAGACCCCTGCACTAGGCTAGCAGGCCCCTAGGCCCCAGTTAAGTCCTGAGCCATAATACAGCTTGTTGTGCTTCAGGGACAGGCCCTAGGTTAGGGATCCTGCCCCTTAGTGATATGATATTTGTCAGTGAGGGACACAGCGGATGCTGCGCTTCCTGCGAAGAGGCTTGGGATCAGGCCTACTCTACAAAGTAGAAGTAGGACTATCTCCAGGGTGGGATCGCCCCTGACGGATCACCGTGCTGGTGAAACCAGGACGTCGCACCGGAGGTCGGCGGATACTTTCTGAAGATCTTTAAGGGCCCAGGTGTCGTCGCACTGGGCAGGTGTCGTATCTTACGTGCACCAACATACTGGTTTATCAGGCAGTGAAGTGATCACGCCTAATAAAGTGGGGGTTACACTTGAGACACTTAAGGGACAGAGTGGCCAAGGGACTCAGACATTACTGTGGACACGTTGTTGGGGTACACGGTGGTGGGGAAAGGATTATACTTTCTAAGAGAGAGAGTATTGTTTATGACCCTTATAGAGTGATAAGTAATATAGATGTGTATTGTGTTATGTTCTATTCTGCATATAGTAAACTGTTATACTTATACTCCTGTGTATGTGGTTACTATATGTGGGTCCTGTGTAGGGGACATGCTACACTCCTAGAATCCTACACAGGTGGAGGCGCTGTATGTAAGATCGTTCCAGAGGATTCACCCCAGGCTCTCACTGGCGGAGGCTCAGGCCTCCTGTGAGCCTAACAGGTAAAAGCACCACACACCAGGTAACATACACATAGGTTCCCCTCACATGCACCCTATCTGCGATTGGGGATTGAGGGAACATGTGTTACATAAGTATTTAGACATATTTGTATTTACATTGTATACCGTTTAATAAAAGGGTTTTTTCCCATGTGATGTTAATTACATCAGGCAAGGGGGGACCCGAGAAATTTCATGGATAAAAAGGGGGGCTCGGCATAAAAAGTTTGCTCACCACTGCACTAGAGGACAGTCCAGAGGCAGAGGTGAGAAGAGGCCCTGAAGCCACGTACAGTAATACACGTTACTGGTGCTATAACATGAAATAATATAGTATGTCTAAAGGAAGAAGAGCCGAAGTGATAGTGAAACACGTTTGTAAGCTCCTTTGGGGCAGGGCCCTCTGTACCTACACAACCAGTCAACATTAAAGTAGTAATTGTATTATAGATGTCTTCATACTCCATTGTTCTGCGATACAGAATATGGTGACGTGTTGTAAATAAATGTTAGTAATAATTATCATTAGCCGATTAAACACCCTGATCCCATTGTGTGATCTTGCAAACACACACATGCTAATTTTAAATGTATGCATCTATATATAGTTTTATTTTCCTTTTTCTATCATGCTTTTTTTAATGTAAGATGCACTCACTGTATTACATTTCCCTATAGTCTATTTTGTGACGTGCTTTTTTGTGGCGTATTTTGCAGGTGCAATATACATACTAATAATAAATATACATAGTTATAACTGTACTTACAGACACTTTGCAGAACTGATTTAAGAGGTCGGTGAATACAATGCAGGTATAAGGCTGCACATATACAAGTAAACAACAGGGGTAACAAATCTTTGCAGCCTTTATATATGCAAAAGGTCCGTTTTCCCCATTGAAGTATATCTGGATTTAATAATAACAATAATAATAACACACTATAATTAACCTTCCCAAAATACAATAAACCCAATACACTGTTCACACCCCAGTGAGATCCCCCAAAGTACTAAGGTGCCCTGGGCACCTAACCACCCGGTGTTCACGGAGCCAAACCCGTCCAAAGTGTGTGGAGTAGCGCTACCCACTGTGTGTGGCCATTGGTGCACTTGGGTACTGTAGACGGACATTCACAGAGGTACACAATTGGAGACTTTTATATGGTGAAATTATAATAAGGCTTTATTGTGCCTTTTCCTTTTCATCAGGAAAACATCCAAACAAGGGGGGGGAACAAAGCTTCTATTCACTTGGGAGTATTTCTAGTGAAACACTAAGCAAATAATTCACATCTCCCTTAGTCAAGCATTTCTCGCAGCCCCAAAACATATAGCATGAAATAAGCAGATATAAGCAGTCTCTTAAGAATGAAAGTCTTATCTGTCTCTTGGAGGGAAAATCTTCTCAGTTCCTGTTCAGCTCCCTTCCCTCAGGGTTTGTCAGCATTCAGGTTTAGAAGTTTTCCCTGTGTCTTGGAAGCAGCTCTGCTGTGTCTTCTGCCAGAGCTCAAGACATGGTCAGCTCCAGAGATCTGTGTTCTCTTGGTCAGTCTCTCCTGGGAGACTCAAGAACCCTGCTCTGTCTCCAAAGGTCAGCTCACAAGTGAGCTAAGGAGTCACTTCCTGTCTCAACAGACAGGTTTTTGTAAGCAATCTAAATCAGGCAGGTGGTTTTTATTAATTGACTACCAGCAGTTAACCACCACACTGCTAGATTAAAAGCACATTACTTGAACAGGGATTACTCCCCTGTTACATACCTCCCCTGTTTGTGGGAAGCTCGGGCTTGCCACGGCCAAAGCCCATCCTTCCACTCTCATTCTAGATATCTCTGTGACTTGAATGAGAGTGGATGGAGGAAGAGAACCCTCAGTCCTGCTGGGATTGGAGCCCTTTCTCCAGTTTATTCGTGTCTCTCCTGAAGATGCTTGAGATCAGCACCCCTCAGTCACTCGAGGAGGACTTTTTCCAAGTATAGTCTTTTTTCTACGTGCGCGGTCATGAGATTTCCCTCGTGTCGGGTGGTCGTCTTATTGTAGGCATACTGTATGGCCGCAGTTGCAGAGCGTTTAAAAATAGCCCTTTGAGTTTTCCGCTCTTGAAGCGTTCTCTCTGCCCTTTTCCCACTCAATGGGGTTGCTAGTTCAGCCCCTTTTAGATTAAGTTGCAATTCCACACCCACTTCCAGAGAATGTCCCATCTTTTCAGCTTCATCAGCTAAGGATTCTTCTGGTTTTAATTCAGCACGTGTACCTTCTTTTGTTGCCTGCTGGGTGGCTGAAGGTTTTGCTAGTGCTTGTTAAGGTGGTTCAAATTTTGCAACCTTGTCTTTCAGATGAGCGGTATTCCCAGCTCTCACTGTACCCTTGTCTTCATGGGTTTTTGTGGCCGTGGGATACTGACGCTTAGTCAGGGTCAATACTTGTCCTTGTAGGACTGTAATCTCATCCGCGAGAGATCCCTGTTTTTTGAGTGCGTCTTGCAAGTCTCTTCTCAGGGAATTTATCTGCATGCTTTGCTTTCTCTGAGCTTTTCTCTGAGCTTGCCTCCACATTTTTATTGCATTGTGAAGCACTATGAACTTCTTTGCTTGGGCCACAGTTACTTGTTTCAGTTTCTGGACCTTCTTGTGCTCCCTTTTGTGCCACGTCACCTGGGTTCTAAGCTTGGCTTTTAGTGATGCTTTGGTGATGCTCAGGGTAGCCTTCAGTTTCTCATGCTGCTTTGCGGGGACATACTGGGTCATCAGACGTTCCTGCAGCACTTGAATTTCTTTAACAGCCTGCAGATTGTCATCTTGCAGAGTTCGCTGCTTCTCCTCTGCCTTCTCGAGGTGCGTACGCAGACCTTGTAGTTGGTTCTGCAGTCGGTGCTCTGCTTCAAACTTTTCCTTGACTTCTTCTGTCAACTGAAATTTTTCTTCTTTCCGTTTTAAGTTTTCTCTTTTTAATCTTGAATTTTCTCCTTTTTCAGTCTCTGTATTCTTCAGGGCTCTTTGCAGTCCTCCTTCCATTTACGCACATCTGCTTTGAGAATGACACTCTCCTGGCGTGAGACTTCCTTCTCTAGGTTGAGGGTCTGAAGCTCCTTCTGAGAGACTTTGAGATCTGTATCAAGATTACCAATAGTTTCTTTAGCAATGTCCAGCTCCTCAGTGAGACTGTGTAGTTCCTTTCTGGAAACTTCCAGGTCTGTGCGGCAGCTGTTGGTCTCCTGATGTGAGGCATCCAGTGCTCTACGGAGTGTCTGAACCTCTTTCTGAGATACGTCCACCTCTATCCGGACACTGTTGACCTCCTGTTGTGAGGCATTCAGCTCTATGCGAAGAGTGTGAACCTCTTGCTGGAAGACTGTCATCTGCTTCAGTGCCTCCTCATACTTCCGCTTTAGCGTAGCCACCATTTTATCAGATTGGCTCTGCTTTTCATCCATGGTGAAAATAGTAGCCTTTGCAGTATCTAGCTCAGTCTTGAGATCGTCCAATTCTGTCGTGGCTAAAGAGTAAATTGTGAGCACATCTTTTTGTAGCCTCACGTTATTTTTCTGTAGCTCTGTGTAACCATCTTCCTTTTGTTTCAATTGTTCACGGAGCATATCACAGTCATGCCTGGCATTTTTCAGGGCATCTTCAGGGCTGGTCAAGGGATCGTCACTCACTGGTTCCGGCTCCGCTTCCCTGGGATGGTTGGTTGAGGGTTCCTCACTGTTGGCACCGGACAGACACTTCTTTGGGGTACACGACTTCTGCCTTGGGCCCTCTGGATATTCGGTTAACCGCGGGACGAATTTTTCATTTTCTCTAGGCTGCAGGGCAACTCGGTCCCCCATTTCCTCCACAGGATCTGCGGACGTGTCTGTTCCTTCCACGGTAAGTGAAGAACTGCTTTTCTTTTTCCGCTTTTTTGTTTTGGATGACTCCGTCCCATCCGGAATACTGGGGTCTCCTTCTTTATTTGATACTTTAGCAGCTTCATTATATACGCCAGGCTTTCGTGCAGTTGCTTTAGCTGACAGAAATATTGGGTGATCTGCTGCTCCCGCTCTGTCTCCTGCTGATCATATTCGTCATCAAAGGGAGCGGTCTTTTCTGTTTGTGCCGAGTTCAGGCACCCCCACCATTCTTGGGGTGTTTTGTGGGTGTGACTCGGTTCGGGTTCCCCGTAAGAGATGTCTTCCTCTTTATTGGACTGGAAGGGCCACTCTTCCGTGGGGTAGGGTTCATTACAGGAACACTGCATCTTGTCCTCCATTTTTAGGCTATCAGGTGTAATTTTCTTCCTGACCTCAGGAGGCGCTATTGCAGCTGTTGCCACTGTATTTGCTAGAACCCCCAATTGTGGTAGTCCTACAGGTGGGCATATTTTGCTTGTAGAGGTCGTAGCTCTCACAGGCATCTCTGTAGAATTTTTCTTTCTTGGATAAGTTTGACAATATCAGCAGTACTGTGCATGCATTTTCTCTCATCAGGTATACAAGATGTGCAGTTGCTAGGTAAAAAAAAGTATATTTGCTTTACACCATTTACTTGCTAGGTATAATCTCTCTGCTTCAGCAACAGAATTTGGTTTCTGCCTGAGTTCAGTAATTTTCAGTCTCATCTTTGGGTATTATGGCATTCACACTTCACACTTTGGGTGTCTGTTTTTGCTACCAAGATATATATAGGCAGACTTTTTTACTTGCAGAAAAAAAACATTCTTTGCAGTGGACTATTTATTTCATTCCCGGCAGGGTGACTCAACATTCAGCAATTGGCTTTGAAAAACCTTTTCCCCCTATAGGGCAATTTTACACTCAGCATTTGTTTGCTAAAAATTCCCCTGCTTCAGCACAGTCTTGTATCAATTTTCACACTTTTCTGCATGTACTCCATTCCCAGCTGGTAGCCCTATGCGGTGTGGCAACCTTTATTTGCAAAATCAGTACCACTCGTGGGTCACCATCTGTATTCACTGCTTCAGCGAAACTTTTGAAAACAACAAACACCTATCCCTTTTTAAGGGCTGACTCACTTCTTGAACCCTGACTATGGCTGGAAGGCAAAACCCCTATTTCAATGACCATATTACACTTTGTGATAGGCAAAATAAGGTTTAGCTACTTCAACAGTCTCTCTCCTCTTGGGATTGGGGCAAAGAGTCCATCTGTGGTTTTGCAAGTTTCAGTGGTGTATATCCCTTTAACTCTGATCTCTGCTTCATGAGGTTTTTTTTCTAAGTTGCTCAGACTGTTTGTAGGCAAAAAGCATAACAAAAAATTTCACATAAAAATCTCCGGTCCTTTTTAACCACAAAGACACCTCTCATCTCACTTCGGACACCATATGTAGACGGACGTTAACAGAGGTACACAATTGGAGACTTTTATAAGGTGAAATTATAATAAGGCTTTATTGTGCCTTTTCCTTTTCATCAGGAAAACATCCAAACAAGGGGGGGGGGGGGGGGGAACAAAGCTTCTATTCACTTGGGAGTATTTCTAGTGAAACACTATGCAATTAATTCACATCTCCCTTAGTCAAGCATTTCTCGCAGCCCCAAAACATATAGCATGAAATAAGCAGATATAAGCAGTCTCTTAAGAATGAAAGTCTTATCTGTCTCTTGGAGGGAAAATCTTCTCAGTTCCTGTTCAGCTCCCTTCCCTCAGGGTTTGTCAGCATTCAGGTTTAGAAGTTTTCCCTGTGTCTTGGAAGCAGCTCTGCTGTGTCTTCTGCCAGAGCTCAAGACATGGTCAGCTCCAGAGATCTGTGTTCTCTTGGTCAGTCTCTCCTGGGAGACTCAAGAACCCTGCTCTGTCTCCATAGGTCTGCTCACAAGTGAGCTAAGGAGTCACTTCCTGTCTCAACAGACAGGTTTTTGTAAGCAATCTAAATCAGGCAGGTGGTTTTTATTAATTGACTACCAGCAGTTAACCACCACACTGATAGATTAAAGGCACATTACTTGAACAGGGATTACTCCCCTGTTACAGGTACCTTCCTGGTCTCCATCCAGATCAGGTATATGGAAGATGATGGTTCCGCAGGATGCAACATGATCCCACGATGCGGTGTCCAGCTGATCCTCTTTCCCGAAGGTGAGGGAGCACCAGCTGGACGGTGTCCCTTAATATCTCTCAGGATATGCCTGTGGTCTGGTCCCAGACCGCAGGCTGTGCACACCACGTGGCATCCATCACTAGTGTACTAACACTCTATTACTAAAGTGCTAAGGGGAGCATCCCTATCTGGTGCCTTCCCTGTAACAACCACAATCTGGGCTGAGTCGGGGCCTAGCTGGGGCCTATGGGGTAATATGGCCTAGTTCAGGGGCTACGGGCACCCTGAACACATCCTCACCCCTTGCAGTCCCTGCTCTGAGTGGCACGCTGTCTGCATTCGCACCAAACCTAATTATGTCTGCAGCCCCTGAGGCTCATGGGACATGTTGTCTCTTGCGGAGCCTTTGACAAGATGACCGCTGCAGCTTTGGGACCACTGCGCATGCACAAGGATCGCATTGCACATGCGCAAGGATCGCACTGCGCATGCATGACTATCCAAGATGGCAGCCCCCGCTTGCCGGGTACGCCGCGGAGCTCCGGAACTCCAACTATCAGCCCGCAGCCTCCCACTCCTGTTACAGAGGTAAGAGGGGGAGCTCGGCTATATACCATATAAATAATCTCTAAATATTTTCATATTACCCAATAAATACTTTAACTTTAAAAGATCTTAGCATTCCCGCTTCTTTATTAAACGCTTATTTGAAGGGATTTCACTTTTTTTTAGGGCAGGGTGTGAAATAAGGACCTCAAAAGGTCCAGGTTCTGTCTACGTTTGTTTAATTCACTGGTCATTCCTAAAATCTAGTGTAGCACAAGCCCCCTTTTAGGAGAGGACAGGATACCATATCTCTGCAATGCACTGCTGGCTCCTATGGCAGCCAAGAGGTTAAATTAGAATATTGATATGATTTTAACATTATGATGTTAATAAACCTTCAATGCAGTGTAAGTCCCAGCCCCGACTGTAGCTTGCTTTAAATATTTTTGATGCACGGAATTTGCGCTAAGAAAAGAAATGGCAAAGACACAGACAGACAGCTGCAAAACTGGAAAAGAAATGGACACATAGCATGAGGACTAGTCATACTAACATAAGCAAACAAAAACAGATGGAGGCAGAAACATTTCAGCAAGAAAGAAGAACTGCACTGATATACCAGGGAGAACTCATTAGTCAGTCAAAGACGAGATAGGAGGATCCACATATTTCTCCATAAAAGAGCCTACCTTTTGAAACTACACAAAAGACTGCCTATGTATATTATTTTATATGATTCCTAAACCAGTAATGGGCAACTCCAGTCCTCAAGGGAATCCAACAGGTCAGGTTTTATGGATATCCCTCCTTCAGCACAGGGGGCTCAATCAGTCCCTGCTTCAGCACATGTGGCTCAATCAGTGGCTCCGTCAAAGACGGAGCCATTGATTGAGACACCTGTGATGAAGCAGAGATATCCTAAACCTGACTTGTTGGTGGCCCTTGAGGACTGGAGTTGGCCACCCCTGCCCTAAACCGTCTTCTCATTTACTGCTGCTCTAAAAATGATTCTAGAATTCTGCAGCATATAAGGACTCTGCCCTGAAGCAACTACAATCTCAATCTTCCCTTTTTGTAACTGTGAAGCGCTTTGAGTCCCATTGGGAGACCCATTGGGAGAAAAGCGCTATATAAATAAAGTTATTATTATTATTTATTATTATTATGGTGACACACGAATAGAGCCTCCAAGATCCCAATCAAAAATGTCCTATGGGGCAACTTCAATTACATGTGCTTATATTAGCCTTGTGTCTACTTGTTAAACCAGGCATTTATTTTTGGGTTCATGCTGATAAGATGATGATGTTATGTTTGTATAAAGATTACCTGCTACTTTAGGTCATGTTGAAGTCTGAGTTTTGCTTCTTTATTAATAGTCTAAAGCAGTGTTTTATTTTTAACCTTTTCTTGGTTAAGGAACCCTACAATTATACTGTGATATTCTGAGAAAACCCAACCCTCTCTAATAGTGCACCTGAGATCAGATACATTGTAAGTAACCCCAACCTTCCCTAATAGCGCGCCTGAGATCAGATGTATTGTAAGGATCCTAAACACTCTCTAATAGCGCGTCTGAGATCAGATGCATTGTTAGGAACCCCCAACCCTCTCTAATAGCTTGTCTGAGATCAGGTGCATTGTACGTAACCCCAACCCTCTCTAATAGTGCGTCTGAGATTAGATGCATTGTAAGGAACCCCCAACCCTCTCTAATAGCGCGTCTGAGATTAGATGTATTGTAAGGAACCCCAACCCTCTCTAATAGCGCGCCTGAGATCAGATGCATTGTAAATTCTTCTGTATTTAGTACCATTTTCAAATGACCTGAAAATTGCAGGGAACCCTTTAGGGATGACCGGGGAACATAAGACTTCCTAGGAACCCCTATTGAAAAACACTGGTATAAAGAAAGCAACCTGGGTTCCATAATAACGTGTTCTTTATTACTAGTTCCATGACTAATTCCACTAGATTACTGGTGATAAGGATATATGAGGTTGTTTTGCCAAACTGTTTTTTTGGCAACCTATGTGTGCCACTCAGATGGTAAATTCTATGGCAGGGGTACCCACCCCCGTTTTTACTTTCATGGTTTATACTTTTTTTTGTACCATTTACCTGCACTTCCGCACAAATTACACATTGATTTAGGGATCAACCTTATGTAATAAATTATACAGTGTGTGACAGTCACAGACTGTCAACATTAGAGAGAGCATGCTCTCCAGAATTGAGGAGAGGGAGAGAGACTGCTGTTGCTAGAGGGCTGGGCAACTGCCTCCATCCTGATTGGCTGCTGCTGGGTAATGCAGCCAATCAGGAGGAGGTGTCAGGAGCCTGAGGGTGGATTCAAGGAGAGGAGGAAACCACGTAGATAGGAGAGAGATGTGTGTTTGTGTGTGTCTCGAGCTTGTGAGTATCTCGAACACGTTGCACCTTTCACCATTGTGTCCTGTATTTTTGGAGAAGCCACCTGGCAGCCCTAAAAGTGACTGAGTTTTCACAAGCGTTACACATGTAATTGGTTCTGTGCAAATTGAAGTACATATGGAAACAAAAGAACTATAGACATAAATTGATACAATGAGAGGGGCTGACACATGGAAAGGAGAGAGATGGGCTGACTGTGAGGGGGGAAAGAGAGGGTGACATGTGGAGGGATATATGGATAGGGGGTTGTAACAAGGTCTTATCACTGCTTGTGAGAAACTGCCTCTAAATCCAGCAGTGTGCTGGTTAATTGCACACAGGCAATCAACCAGACTCACCTGGCTGATTAGGACTTTTAGAAAAGCCTGATGTGAGAAACAGGAGACCGATTCCTTAGCTCACATTTGGGCTGACGGAAGGAGAGCAGAGAAGCCTGCACACAGACACTGTCTTGAGCACAAAGGCTGTGCTGAGATCAAGACACCCTAAGACCTATATTTCTTGGACACAGAAGACCCAGGAACCTGTCAGGGACTGTCATGGGGGGCTACCTGCTTAATGTACTTCCTGAGACTTTGGGGTGATAGGCTGGTAATGGGAATATCCCTCCAGTCCTGCAGATAGGGTCTGGGGAAGTAAGTTATCCTTTACAAAGGGATAGGGGCTTGTTATTTTTGTATGTTTTGTCTGGATAAAGGAACAGGATCAATAAAGCCAAGATATAATTTCAACCTAAAACAGTCTCCATTTGCATACCTCTGCACACATCTCTTACAGGGGCGAAGAGGGTGTGATACATGATGTAGGAGGGAAGGGGGTGTTACACATTGGGAGAGGAAGGGCGGGATTGTAGCAGTTGGGGGTACAAGGGGGTGACAGGTAGGGTTGCTAGGTGGCTTGTCCACAAATACTGGACAAAATGGTGAAAGGTGCGAGACGCACGAGTATCGTTAGTGAGGAAGAATTTTATTTATAATGACCTGACTGTTACGTAATTTTTTTTCCAAATTTCACTCCAAGAATTCACCCATTTGCACCACTTTATATTCTGTTTCGTAACAAATCTGGGGAGGGGTCTTGGGAGGGAGTGCCCTTCGGAGGATTTATTTTAGGAAATAGAATATGAAAAAGTGCAAATTGATGCAAATTGGTGCATGCTTGGAGTGAAATTTAGAACAAATTACGTAATGGTCAGATCATTTATAAATAACTGACCTGCAGTCATACAGGCCCATGGCGAGCAATACTGCACCCCTCCTCGTCCTCTCTCTCCTTATCCTCACCCCCCTCATCCTCGCACCCCCTCTCCTCATCCTCTCATCCCCCCTCCCTTCATCCTCTCTTCTCCCCTCACCTTCATCCTCTCTTCTCCCATCACCTTCATCCTCTCAACCCCCTCCCTTCATCCTCTCATCCCCCCTCCCTTCATCCTCTCTCTTCTCCCCTCACCTTCATCCTCTCTCTTCTCCCATCACCTTCATCCTCTCTCAACCCCCTCCCTTCATCCTCTCTCATCTCCCCCTCCCTTCATCCTCTCACCCCCTTCCCTTCATCCTCCCTCATCCCCCCTCTCTTCAGCCTCTCATCCCCCCCTCCCTTCATCCACTCCCCGTCAGGAATCCACTCCTGGCTTTTCTCGTAGCCTTGCAGGGGGCTGTTGTTCTCACTAATTCCCTCTGCAATCAACAGCAGCTGTGCGGGCTCACTGCAACCTAGCCTTGTACTCAGTCATTGGAGCAGTGCTTTCACACCCTCCTCCTGGGATTGGCCCGCTATCCTTTATAAATAATGCATTCCCACAATCCCTCTCTGCCGAGCATAGTCCTTCTTGGATGTTTCTGTGTTTTGCCACAAGCCTCCAGGCTTGTTATCTCTCGTTACTAATCTCTGTTGATTATTGTTCCAGTTTGTTGTTCTCGTTCCTGTTTCCTCGTAGCCTGAAGCTACTTGCTGAGGCCTGTGTTCCTCGTTCCTGGAGGCCTGTCTGGACTTAGCAACCTGCTGCATACACCTCTTGCTGAGGTTGCTGTTTGGACCCTGTGGCCTGTTGCTCTTTCTCCCTTCGCAGAGGCCAGCTTGAACTCATGCGCTGAAGCCCTGGTTTACCGGTGCTGCCTGGCGGTGTGCCCACTCTGGCCTGTCCTCCCTTTCCTAGACCGGCGCCATGGGCCGTGGACGCCACTCGCGCAAACCCCGTTCCCGACCTGCAGCGATTACGCTGAAGCAGGGATGACCTGCTTGATTTCCTGTTGCCGACTCCCTGCTTGGACTACGACTACCCGGACATCTCCAATCCCGACTCTGGCTCTTCCAACGACTACACTGTTCTCTAAAGTCCTGAACCCGGCCTGTTTGACTATGAACTACGCACTCCGGACCAGTCTGTGCGGTCTAAGGACGGTGATTTCATAACCCAGTCTCAGCCAGTATGTATATATAGTTATTTCAAACTTTTTCTAACGCGCTATTCACCAAGAAAACTCAGCACTAGAGCACGTGTAGAAACTTGAAAAGGATACTGCCCCACACCTCTGGAATGCCCTTCCCCTCAATATCCGACTAGCACCCTCTCTATCCACCTTACAACACACTTGCTTAAGGAAGCATATGAGTAGCTCCATGGCAGATAATTTACACCTCATACATAAACCTAGGCCCCTTGCAGACGCACTTACCAGAACGCCCTCCTACTGTCTATTTACATCCTTCCTACTAATCAATTAGATTGTAAGCTCTTCGGAGCAGGGACTCCTTTTCCTAAATGTTACTTTTATGTCTGAAGCACTTCTTCCCTTTATGTGTTATTTGTATTATTTATTATATGATCGTCACGTGTATTACTGCTGTGAAGCGCTATGTGCATTAATGGTGCTATATAAAGACATACATACATCCCAGACAGTGGTGGAATTCTGTCAGTTCGCACCGGTTTGTGTGAACCTGTTACTAAAATTTCACAAGTATGCCGAACCGGTGCTTAATTTGCTTAATTCTCTTACCTTCATTCACCTGTCCGGGAGGCGGGCGGCGTCTGACAGCATCTCCCTGCATCTATTTCCCTGCAAATCCTCTCAATATGGCCGTGCAGTATCAAATGGTACCATGTTGCCATGCCAACGGGAACGCCACGTGACGTAACCACATCACGTCAGTTGCTGTGGCAACGTTAAGCTATGTGACGTCACGTGACATCGAGTGGCCATTTTGAGAAGGGAAATAGATGCCGGGAGATGCTGTTAGACCCCATCCAGGTAAGAACCGGTTGTTAATCGGTTAACCGGTTTTTGAATCCCACCACTGATCCCAGATCTAGAACAGTGATCTACTGAAAACATATAGGGGAACCATAAGGAAGACCAACAAACGACGGACAGCATGAACGGAAGCAGAGAAGCTGGCTGCCAGGGTATTAGGGTCTGTTTGCCATGCTTTGTTTAAAAAGGAAAGGTTTTAATTACTTTCTGAATGGAAGCAAAGCATCTGTATAGCTCTCCCACCGGCCTTAAACCGAAGCCCAATCAGTTGAGGGGCGATGGCAGGTCTAAGGGCCCGATTGGGAGTGTTACTGATCAGGCAGTTCTCAAGGCTAAGGTAAGGCGAGGGTGGGGCGAGACCATTAATATTTTAACCATTTGCTTCACCTGGAGCGAGTGAAGATCTTGTGATACTGGCGAGATGTGATCTTTCCTTGCTTGCTATATGACGGGCAGTGGCGTAGGTATTACACTAACTGCAAGGCTTTGATATTATATTATTGGAGACCTATCGGCAGAGAATTTGCAAATATATACAGTACCTATTATATATCTATTTGAAAAAAAAACAACAGTTTTCTTAACAGCTGCTCCCTGGACAGGACCAAAATGTTGACTAATCTTGTACTATATATTTCTGAAAGCGTCATATGTGTCCGTGTCTGTATGTGTCTCCCTGTGTCCCTCCCTGTGTCCCTAGCAGCAATCCCATTGGACCTTGGGCCAGGCCAATGAGATTGCTCCCTTGGCCCGCCCGCCCCCGCACACCTCTCATTGGCCTGAGGCGGAGTGACGGGCCAAAGGAGAGACGGAGACACACACACACACACACACCTCTTCCTCACCCCCGAGGCCAGCCCCCCCCTCACCCAAACCTCACCTCCCCCCCCCCTCCATCATCACCCCCCCTCACCCGCAACTCACCTCCCCTCGCGGCGCCCTGCTTGGCCGCGCGGGTGGGGGGTTTAGTGCCGCCGCCGCTCCCATCACCTCACAACCCTCAGGGGCGACGCAGCAGCCCTACCGCCTCCTTCCACCCTCCTCACAGCCTGCAAACCTGCTTGGCCGCGCACTGCGGGACCTGCCAGCGGGAGGAGCAGGGCAGTGGCGGCCGCGGCGGGGACACCTCACCACGTGACTCCCACCCACCTCCCCAAATATTCCACTACGGCCGCTGCGTGAGGTATGGGGGGTTGAGGGAATGGCGTGCCGCCCGCTATCTTAAAGCCGCCGCGTGAGGTATGGGGGGGGGGGGGGGGGGAGGGAATGGCGTGCCGCCCGCTATCTTCAAGCCGCCACGTGAGGTATGGGGGGGGAGGGAATGGCGTGCCGCCCGCTATCTTCAAGCTGCCACGTGAGGTATGGGGGGGGGGGGAGAGGGAATGGCGTGCCGCCCGCTATCTTAAAGCCGCCGCGTGAGGTATGGGGGGGGGGGGGAGGGAATGGCGTGCCGCCCGCTATCTTCAAGCCGCCACGTGAGGTATGGGGGGGGAGGGAATGGCGTGCCGCCCGCTATCTTCAAGCTGCCACGTGAGGTATGGGGGGGGGGGGGAGAGGGAATGGCGTGCCGCCCGCTATCAAGCCGCCACGTGAGGTATGGGGGGTGGGGGGGTGAGGGAATGGCGTGCCGCCCGCTATCAAGCCGCCACGTGAGGTATGGGGGGGGGGGGGGGGTTTGGAGGGAATGGCGTGCCGCCCGCTATCTTCAAGCCGCCACGTGAGGTATGGAGGGGGGGGGGGGTTGGAGGGAATGGCGTGCCGCTCGCTATCTTCATGCCGCCGCATGTGGGGGGGGGGGGGGGTGGGGGTGTGATGCCGGCCTGAAACTAGCTTCATGTCGCTGCGGGGGGGTAAGATGCAGGAGGGAAATGCAGGCCTGCCCGCCCGCTATCTTAAGGCCTCCGCCTTAGGTATGGGGGCTGCGGGGGGCGGGGATAGTGGGAGATGTCACTAAATAAAGGTCACTAAATAACCCACCCACCCAGTCACTAAGTAACCTACACACCCACCCAGTCACTAAATAACCAAAAGTCACTAAATAAACCCCAGTCACTAAATAACCCACCCACCCACTAAATAAAAGTCACTAAATAACCTACACACACACCCAGTCACTAAATAACCCACCCACCCAGTCACTAAATAACCCACTCACCCAGTCACTAAATAACCCACCCACCCAGTTACTAAATAACCCACCCTGTCACTAAATAACCCACCCACCCACTCACTCACTCACTAAATAACCCACCCACCCAGTCACTAAATAACCCACCCAGTCACTAAATAATACCCAGTCACTAAATAAACCATGCACCCACCCTGTCACTAAATAAAGTCACTCAATTACCCACTCACCCCCCTTGCCCTGCCTCCCCCCCCCTCCCTTGCCTTCCTCCCCCTTGCCCCTGCCTCCCGCCCTTGCCCCTGCCTTCCTCCCCCTTGCCCCTGCCTTCCTCCCCCCTTGCCCCTGCCTTCCTCCCCCCTCCTGCCCCTGCCTTCCTCCCCCCTCCTGCCCCTGCCTTCCTCCCCCCTCCTGCCCCTGCCTTCCTCCCCCCTCCTGCCCCTGCCTTCCTCCCCCCTCCTGCCCCTGCCTTCCTCCCCCTCCTGCCCCTGCCTTCCTCCCCCCTCCTGCCCCTGCCTTTCACCCCCCCGCCCCTGCCTTTCACCCACCACCTCACACCCCTTCCCACCGTAGTGGGACCGCCACACCGCACTCACCAGCCACTCGCCGACTCACAATAACTTTACAATAAACCATTTTTAAACAACATCGGATTACATTTTCTTCCATGTTTCTTTTCAACATTATTATACAACCTTTCCACCAAATACTCAACCTATTCTTACCCTATTTAGAAATACTACCTATTACGGATTTACATCCCGGGCAACGCCGGGTATATCAGCTAGTCTATATATATAAAATCGAATGGTTAGTGCTATCTGCGGTGAATCTGATTGGTCATCAGCCTCTGGCCAATCAGATTGGTGGGTCTGACGTCACCCAACTGCCACTCTCTTCCCCCTTGGCGCCACACACACACACAAACACACACCACCTCTCTCTCCGGCGCTCATCTCTCCCTCCCTCCGCTCACCTCTCCCTCCCGGCGCTCCGCTCACCTCCATCCCCGGCGGGGGAACAGGCAGTGGCAAGGCAGGCTGCCTCGCGGTGCCTCAGATGGCGGCGCCTGGAAGGACACCTTTCCTCCCTCGCGGCGCCTAAGATGGCGGCGCCCGGAAGGACCCCCTTCCTCCCTCGCGGCACCGAGTGAGAAGATGGCGGCGCCCGGAAGTAGAGGTAAGTGTCGCTCTAGGTGACGTGTGTGTGTGTGTGTGTGACACTGTGCGTGTGTGTCTCACTGTGTGTGTGTGTCGCCCCCCCTGCCTTTCACGCCCCCCCCTGCCTTTCACGCCCCCCCTGCCTTTCACGCCCCCCCCCTGCCTTTCACGCCCCCCCGCCTTTCACGCCCCCCCCGCCTTTCACGCCCCCCCCCCCGCCTTTCACGCCCCCCCCCGCCTTTCACGCCCCCCCTGCCTTTCACGCCCCCCCTGCCTTTCACGCCCCCCTCCCTGCCTTTCACGCCCCCCTCCCTGCCTTTCACGCCCCCGCCCCCCCCTCCCTGCCTTTCACGCCCCCGCCCCCCCTCCCTGCCTTTCACGCCCCCGCCCCCCCCTCCCTGCCTTTCACGCCGCCGCCCCCCCACCTTCCTTTCAAGCCCCCCCCTGCCTTTCACGCCCCCGCCCCCCTGCCTTTCACGCCCCCCTGCCTTTCACGCCCCCGCCCCCCCTGCCTTTCACGCCCCCGCCCCCCCTGCCTTTCACGCCCCCCCCCTCCCTGCCTCCAGGCAACGCCGGGTATATCAGCTAGTATAGAATAAATCACAAAAAAATGCTTCCCTTAAAGACCTGCGAGTGCCTGTGAATTCTTTATTAATACCTGTTGACCTCCACGTATGCAGCATGGCAACTTTATTTGATGTACTTGCCATAAGCTTGTGGGATGTCATCAGTGCCTGGAGACTTCCTCAGATAATTACTTCCTGGTAAAACATTTTTATAAATAAATAAAAAATAAAATAACCAACATTTTAGACACCCGTTTTGAGTGCAAGTTTGAACTATTTAATCTTTTTTGTAATTTGTCATTAAAAAAGCTGACATTTTCTTTGTGTGTTCTTTGTTCTATGCGCTTCTTTTTTGTTCTATATGGACTTTTAATTTGAGGTGAAACTAGGGTACCCTGCTACAAGAAGCAGCAACTACCCACCAGAAAGTGTTCAAATCCAAAGAAAATAAATATGTATTTCTAAGCTACAATAAACAATTCAGCTTTAAGTAAATAAATCTGATGGGATAAAAAACAACATGTATCTCCTCCCAATTTCCCAGCCCCATTTCTATTAATGCAAAAAAAAAAATCACTGTTTGAAGATTCTAGTAAAGTTGATCCCTAAAAAAAAGTGCCCCAACTCCCATAGGTTCACCTGTAAAAATGACCCAGGAGTTGGATTGCCGCTGTCCATGAGGCAGATGTTGGGTGTTGTGTATTGTATTTATGAATAATAATGATGATTATGTAGCTGCAGCTCAGGCTCCAGACTAGCAGAGCATGTTCACACACACACTCTCTCTCCCCCATCCCCATTGGCTGCCGGAGAACGGAAGCCGCGTGTGGTCATCCCTGAACCCGGAAGTGTTTCTCGCGAATCTTTTGAATGAAATCCGGCTGATTCACGGCGGCGCATCGCAGGGAAGGTCCGTGGGAAGTTACTTGTGTTTGGTAGAAACACCCCCGTGTCAGGTAAAACCGAGTGGCGGGGTAAGGGGGGAGCTTTCTCGCCGTTGCTGCTCGGTTCTCCCCGCGTACTTTGCTCAAGAAAGGCCGAGGACTGCCTAGGCCTCAGGCGTCTCCTGGACCTCCCGTGCACGTTCAGCCCGGACCCCCTGGTGTTTAGGTCGGTCTGAGCACTCTGGGGTCGGTCTGGGTATAATATCCCCAGCTCTTGGTGCTTCTCACGCTGTGTGAGGCCTGTACGTGCTGTGTACTTCATGTGCGTGAGAAGTGCAGACTCATGCACACTCGCAGCATCATACAATATCCCACAGGACCACATCTCCTCTTGGCTGACCACATATAGAAACGATTCCACATTCTCCCCGGTAACAATTCTCCCACACAGCTCGGTGTCAGATTAACCCTTTCACTGTCACGGGGTGCAAGCACCCCCAGCCGCGAACGTGTTAAGATAGCTGTTTCTTTATATTTGACCTTCTTTGTCACAAATCATGGGGGTGATGGCCTAACATTCCCAATGCAAGAAACGCCAGCTTTATCAAGGATAAATAATCCCATTAAAAGCACCAGTAGGTTCTCCTTTCATAAACACAAAGCTATTCTTTTGCACCGTTCAGCCCCCAGTTTTGCAGCCGGGAGACTAGTAAACATTCGGAGTGTGTGGGACCAAACGTTTTTATTGCATTGGTATGTGTGCTTTCACATCACGCACCGAGATAGGACTGGACGCAGTTGGGAGCAGAGAATGAATGTGTCGATGACATTGTGGCTCATGTCAATACTTTATTGAAAAAAATAAACTGTTTAAATCTTTGACATTGTAGCTATTCCTCATCCATGGGGGGGGGGGGGCGTTATTTTTGTATATATATATATATATATATATATATATATATATATATAGGTAGTCCTCGTTATCCAATGTTTCACTTTACAACGAATGGCATATTCAAAGCTTTACAATGCACCCCTGAGGGCTGTTTTTCGATGCCGGAATGCGTTATCCAACGCTCACCGCCACTGATTAACATGGGACTCACTTTACAACGGTTTCACTATCCAATGCTACTTCCAGAACAGATTCCGTTGGATAACCGGGGACTGTCTGTATAATTTCTTTTATTTTACCTGAGCTTCGAGGTTTCTCAATGCAAAATCACTGACTTTATATCAACCCTGATGCAGGAGGACTATAGACACTATTTCCCAGGGCTTTTCTTGGTGATGAGAAATCGGTGGTTCTGATTTAAGTTATGGGAATACAAATTCCAAGTAATACTTAGGAACAAATTAAAGTTATGTTAGTGATATATTTAATGTGTTGAGCCTTGGATTGATGCCAATTAAAGGTACATTGAAATCATTTAAAGTTGTCTTGAATATTTGTAAACAATATAAGTTTTTATTAATGTCAGTTTATCTTGATTTAATAACGTTTGTACTTATTTGATTTGTCTTTGCACCTAGAGTTAACCCAGTAAGCTTATTTAATTTTCCATTTATTTAAACTTTGGTTCTATGTAAAACCGCATCTTTTTAAATACATGGATTTGCATGCAACACAGATTTGAAAAGTGTAATCTAAAAATTGAAATTAACTAGAATCCAGGGGACAATCAAAATATTTAATAACCACAGAAAACCTCTGTTGCTGTAAAATTGATTGTGCAGTTTTCAATCTACAGTATTTCCTTGCTTTTCCTGTTCTGTAAGCAATTGGGGGCTGTAGTAGAGGACAGATCATTTTGGTTCAGTGGTGTGCGATGTATAATGGAGTTATTTAATGTTGTATTAGAAGAGGATACACACAGAAATTAACCCCAGACCATCCATACAGCAAATATTTGCAGCCCTCCCACCAAATTGTATTCACCCCATAGGGCTCACTGTTATCTTCTGAATTCAGTTCTATAACCCCTAAACTACTAAATGGGTTAATGAAAACAATAGGTCTAACCAGACAGGAAGACGTGGTTTTATACCTTAGAGTGGGGTCACTCACAACTTCTTCCAAAAAGTGTGTTTTTGTTTCTATCTGAACTGCTAGTATTTATTTGTAAATAATGTTTAGTGGGGTGATTTTTTACACTGATGCTGTAACTTTGATATAAGATTAAGGCTGCTGTTTTCCTGATACTTTAATGTTATCTACTTTTCAATAAAACATAATACTTGTGAAAATATGAAGTAGTTAAATACTGAACAACCGTTTCTAAGAGAAGATTTGCACGATCGATCGTTAAGAGTAAACGTATCTAACTCATTGCATGCAAATAGATAACTTATCAAATGGTACATAATACTAACATTCTAGCTGTGTAACTAGCAAAACATTTGTATTCAATGGAGGTGAGTGAGGGCTATAAAAGCAAGTTTTACAGCAGCTTCTAAACAATAGTCATTTGGTAATAAGTCTGCACTTTTTTTTTTCCTCACATCCCAGTGGAATAGACTTCTTATCACCAAAAACCCACTGCCAGTGGCACACTAATTTTCCAGCTTGAGAAAAGAGGCTGGGGATTTAATCATCATGGAAACCAACCCACACAGGGGGTATTTTTCAGTTTGATATCGCCATAGGTCACTGTGGGTCAGAGAATTTCTGCTGTCATTGCTCTGTGCTGACATGGGTGCATTTCTACTACAATCTAAGCAGGGGTTAAGTGTTTTTTAAAAGTGCTCTCATTTCTTTAATTTCTATTCCTTCATTATTGTTGTTTATTCATTATGTGCCAACATATTCAGGAGGGATGGGGTGTAAATTAATATATACATTTGTAATGTAGTGAATTCAGAGGAGGGGAAGGTAACCAGTGCTGTTTAATAAATTTACTAGTGACATTACAAGTAGTTGTGAAGGTAAAATATACATTTTTGCAGATGAGAGATGCAGCAGGGTTGACACTCAAGGAAGTTAACCATAATGTTTAAGGCTGAGGCCCCAGTACCTCCGCTGCACGCGAGACTGGCTGTGCGTGCAGCCGATTCCCCGGTCTGCAGTGAGCTGCAGGAAGATAGACCGGTGGGGGGGGAGGGAGGGGCGGCGGTGTGGCAATGACGTCACCCGGCAGGTTCGCCCTCATTGGCTGAACCTCTGGGGGGCGTGGCTTAGCGCTCCGTTGCGAGTCCTGCTCTCAATAGCAACTCTCGCCACAGAGCGGCCCGGCGCCATTGAGGGGAGGGCTCCCGTCCCTGCAGCGTCCGCCACAGCGGGCGCTGCAAAATCATGCACTTGGGCCACAAAAATCCAAAAGCAGAATACAGGATTAATGGCACAATGTCAGCTACTATAGAGGAAAGGACTTGGGAGTCATTATATGACTTTAAAGAAGATAAGCAATGTAAGAAAATCTTTGGGGAGATGGTGAATTGATGTCACTTTAGAGACCTTACCTACAGCACTGTTTAGAGTTCCGGAGATCATATCCCCAGAGGGATATAAATACATAATGATTTGTGCAAATAAGGGCTACAAAAATGGTGAATGGTCTACAGCAGGTGTGGCCAACTACAGTTCTCCAGCCCCCCCAAGAGTTCAGGATAGCCCTACTTCAGCACAGGTGGCTCAGTCAACAACTGAGCCACTGATTGAGCCACCTGTGCTGAAGCAAGGATAACCTTAAAATCTGACCTGTTGGCCACCCTTGGCCTAAAGCAGTGGTGGCCAACCTGATTGGGAAATGGAACAAAAATGTACCTGTCTCATTGTCAAGGGGCCACAATAATTCAAAGAAATAGCTGCATACACTGACACAGTGCATACATAAACTGTCAGTGTATAGTGCTGAGTATAACTTAATGGCACTATACACTAATAGAGTAGGTAGCCAGCGGCACTACACACTGACACAGGACATAACTGACGGCACTATACACTGCCATGGTGGCACAAGGGAAATATGGTGGCACACGGGGAGGGGGAGAAGAGGGATGACACATGGGGACGAAGAGATAGTGACACGTGGAAGAGGGCGTGACAGATGGGGTGGATGGGACAGTGGGATGATTAACCCTACCTTGCACTCCAGTCTCCACAGCCAGCACCACATGGAGTGCTGAGCAGACAGGGTGTATACTCGCTGTAACCTAAGCTGCTTAGGAGCTCACCAGTGCTGGTCCATAGGAGCTCAGGAGAGGAGCTGAATAGGGGGTGCTGGCTTTTCTTCCATGTCTCTCTGCACTCAGAGCCCCCAATTCTTTATTTTATTCCCTTCAGGGGTTGCACTAGAGGGCCACAGGTTGGCCCCCTGGCCTAGATCCACTGGAGTCCAGAGTGACTGCCTATTTCTTTTGGGTCAAATGACGTGTCTCCATTTCTCATTTTAATTGATTTAATATTGGAGGAAATTTGGATCTTTATCAGTTTCTGAGCTAATAGTCTGTCCGCTTTATTACCTTTTTGGTAGAACAATTGTTTGGTACATTTTAAAGCTTTTTTCTGCTTTGTCAATTGGCAAAATTCTAAGATCACCCCTTTATTTTAAGTAATTTTTGATAGTTTGCATCTGTGGGGTTCTTTTTATAGTTATCATCAGCCCTCTCTAAGTCTATTGAACATTTAGTCAGTTGATACTCCCTTCGCTGCTTCTTCAGAGAGGCAATGGCTATGAACTTTCCCCTCGTACATGCTTTTTGTACTTCCCAAATTGTTGAGCGCGCCATTCCCGGTGTATTGTTAATAGAAACAAAAAAATCTATTAAATGTGAGTTTATTTAGTTAATTACACCATCTCTCAGAAGGGAGTCGTTACGCTTCCACATATGTCTCATCCTAGTAGGATTGATATCTTTTAGCGTGCATGTTAAAAGTGCATGATCAGACCAGGTAATTGGATTGATCTTTGCCTCTGTCACAGCTGGAATTAGTGAGTGTTCTATAAAAAATAATTTATCCTTGAATACTAGATGGGGTGCCGAGTGAAATGTACAGTATAGTCTCTCTCTTTAGGGTGTTGAATCCTCCATATATCCCATAATGCTATATCTTGTATACATGTTGCTAAATCTGTATCTTTAGGATCTTGCACTTCCAGAGTCCTTCTGGGGGTGCTTGATTTATCTAGCTTTATAACGTAAACTGCCTTGAAATCTCCTGCAATAATTATTTTCCCTTCCGCAAACTTTGATAATCTAGGGAAGACTGTCTCATAGAAATCTACCTGTTTCTCATTGGGGGCGTAAATGTTAGCCAGTGTGACCATTGTGTTTCCCAATTTGCCCTTTAGGAGCAAAAACCGACCTTCTTTGTCGGAGTCACTTTCCTCAAGAGTAAATGGTACCGACCTTCTGACCAGTATAGCCACTCCTCTTTTCTTCACCTGCGCCGATGCGAAGAAACTCGAAGAGAAGACTCTGTCCAAAAATCTGGGTTGATCCTGTTTCCTGAAATGAGTTTCCTGTATAAAAACAACTTCTAACATTTGCTTATTAAAATCTTACAAAGCTAACTTCCTTTTTCTGGGATTGGATAAACCTTTAACATTTAGCGTACCTAGTTTTAACATATTGAAATGAAACCATATTTCCTAGCCATTTGTGTTATTTTGTATGTGCGCAGAGATTTTGATCTATTGTCTGAGTAGGATCTCTCTTGCCTCGGGTAGATGGGGGAGGGGTAAAAAAAAGAAAGTGGAAAAACACAAATATATATATTTATATATAAAACCACATTTACGTACATTTTCAAACTTACTTAAACTAAACTACCCCTGTGGGATTTCCTGAGAATAGAGGACAGTAATTTATCCCACAGAGACGTCCAAGGAGATAGGGGTCTGAATGAGGGCGGAGGGTTCCCTTTTTTTTCTCCATTCTCTAAAAAAGAAAGACACGGAGGAGGGGAGAGGGGGGTACAAATTGGGACCTGGACCAAAAAGTAAAAAAAAAAAAGAAAGGGGGAAAAAAATCAAACACTAACAGAAAGTAACTTTTAGGGAGCTTCCAGAGCTCCCGAGTCCTTTTCTTCTCCGGATCAGGGTATTGGATGAGTTGCAGCTGGCGACCGGCTCCGATGTCACTCCTCACGGAGGGCAGCCGGCAGTCGGTCATAATTCTACCTTTAGTATTAATCTTTGTTAGGAAGTCCCCAAATTGCGAGTGATGAATGAATTTTAAATGGATTCAGGGGCCCAGTTTTAGAAACCCTGCGATAGATTATTCAGAATATTTATTCTTCTTAACGTAAAATCTCGTGACTGTCTCTGGTACTAGAACCATTGCCCTTGAAATTAAAAAACAAAATGAAATGTTTAAATGTTTTTCTGGTGCAAAAAGCCTACTATTCTTTGTAAAACTTTCAAGGCTTAAACCAGAAAGTTTTTGTGCCCACCAGTAACATTTTCTTTTACTGGTTGTTTCTTGAAATGTGAAATATAAAATACTCCCCCGTCACTAGAGCAGGGATGGCCAACTCCAGTCCTCAAGGGCCACCAACAGGTCAGGTTTTCAGGATATCCCTGCTTCAGCACAAAGGGCTCAATCAGTGACCTTTGAGGACTGGAGCTGGCCACCCCTTCTGTAGAGCATTCTTTAGAGGTCTGGGTAAGTGATGATGGAGGCGGTGTAATATCAGGGAGGGCTCAAGTGACAAAATGTTTAAAAGTGTTTTCTAAAATACACTGCTTTGCCCACCGCTATCCAAGTGCCTTTTTACACTTTCTGTAACATCTCCTCGTATTAAGCCACAGACACCTGCAGGGTTTGACATCTTCACTTGCTACCAGTGTTTTCAGTAATGTTTAACCCTTAAAGCCTCTTGTGTTTTATGGTCCTGGAAGATAGGCGAAACGCAGGTGAACAACTCCTGTTGATCAACACCTTTTTCAGAGTGTAGTGTTGGTGTAGTAAATGTGGCTGGTTTGTTTAAGATGATATAATTGAATTAATTAATAAACAATTCAGGCTGTTATAAAATGCATTTTATTTGTGTAGTGAAACATTGGTATTCCATGTACTCAACTATTATGTTTGTGTAGACTTAAGACAGGTCGTGATTAGCAATATTTTCATCACTAGGTGCACATAGAATAATTTGAGGTACAGATTTGATGCTAATGGTGTCTGTTCACATTCTTTTTTGTATTGTCAGACTATGTTGCATTCTACCAGTGTAGTGGTAGACGGGGATATTGGAAGACTTCCATGCAAATACAAGTTTTTTTTTTCTCTCCTTTAATTCAGGAGCATATGTGAAATAAGCAGAATCACAAAACATATATTTGTGCCCACAGTTGTATCCCTGAGATACTAAGATTTTGTTTAATGCTTTTGTTGTGATTCAAGTGATTTTCATTCAGATTATTTCAAAAACGTAATTTTTTTCTTCCTCTATTGAAATCCAGTCATATCTAAAGTCTCAGTATTTTATTTTTGATCAGTGTTTGTACACGTATACATTAGATGGTATTCAATGTATAATGAATTTGTCCATAAGCCACGTACTATCACAATAATAAAGGTACCAAGGAAGGGGGGGGGTGCCACATACTGTATAAAGTTATATCTTGATGATATCCTTTAAATATTATACTGGGGGAAAGCAGAAGTACGTGTTTATTATATAAAAGTGATTACAAAAATACCGATCATTTTACATTTGAATTGTGCCACTATTTACTGGCAAAATTGGACAATTTTGCCAGGAATGTTCTGATTAACATTTCAATCACACTTTTTCAAAACGTTTGAAAACATTTGAAAAAAATTATATTAGCAAACTGAATTTGGGGAAGCTCGCTCATGTCTCAAAGATAATCGAACAAGTCTAATGATGTACTAATGAAATACCAGTGTTGGTACATACGTGTCTGAGCATATATATTTTTGTTACTTTCTAAATTTTGAATCTCAGAAATATGGTAATACCTCCAAGTTTTGAGACCCCCCAAAATAGGACCTTGTCAATCATTAAACTGTTTCTGATACTTTTGCCGTGGGTTTTAATCTACTCACTATACTAGGGCTGGAAAACGCCAGTCCTCAAAGGCCACCAACAGGTGAGGTTTTAAGGATATCCCTGCTTCAGCATAGGTGGCTCAGTCAAAGATTGAGCCTTCTATGCTGAAGCAAGGACTGAGTGAGCCACCTGTGCTGAAGCAGGGATATCCTTAAAATCTGACCCTCAAGGACTGGAGTTGCCCACCCCTGCACTATACCATTCACTTATCATTTTGATGAAATCTGACAAGCTGTAAGTTAATTAAGGGTAGGACATACTAATGAGGATTTTTCCTTGGAATTTAAAAGCAAAGGTTTGTATGTGTGCACTCTGGAAGAAAATCAGTTGTAGGTGCCCTAAACATTTTAGTCACTTATTTAGACTACTTATCAAGTTTTTTCCTGTTTTAGAACAAAAAAAAATAGAATGCAACTTTTACTTGAGGTATTGCATTAAAAAGAAGGAAAATTGCTCATCGGGGTAAACCAAACGTAACGAAGTAAAACAAGGTTGGTTAATTAGTGTACAAGACAGCTTCTTGAATTAATATGTGGCGTTAATTAACAGGAAGTCTGATGTTGTGTTGTAATTACCACCAATATTTTTGGCATACCGAGTGACTGAAGGTGAATATTATACACGGGGACTGGCTAATCAATTCCATTCTTTTCTCTTTCCTAGGAACATGGACAGACTTTTAAGGCTCGGAGGAGGTATGCCTGGACTCGGCCAGGTTAGTAGCATTGTGACCCAGCCCTACTCCTTTTCTATGCCATAGGGTTTAGGGCAATCAAAGCGTGATTTCAGCTCCAGGGACTCCCTGCTTCCAGAGATACTTGCCTCCTAAGCCAGTATCTCTCTGCGTTTTTAAAGCTCCATGTCATGTGGGCCAATAGGAAGCCGCACTGGAAGAGGTCATGGCTTCCTACTGGCCCCCAGGACGCGGGAGCTTTGAAGAGCGGCCATAATGTGAACCCTGGATGCCAGCCGAAGCGGCTACCGGCACCCACTAAGGAAGTAAGTATCTCCGGAAGGGGGTTATCGGAGCTGAAATTAATGGGGGTCAGCTCCCCTATGTACAAAAATAAAATGGAGAAAAAAAACGTGCTTGGATTGCCTCTTTAACAGAAAACCTCTCTAGAGTGTGTGCAGAAACAATTGGTTATCTGCAGTCAATCAGTAGTCTGAATACCAGCACGAGAAAATGCTTTTCAATGGCACGTTTCATATAGACCTACAGCACTGGCGTGCGGGTCTGTCAGGATGTTTGTAAAGATGCACCCTGTTGAGATCTGAAAATGTTCCTGTTCCTCGGTTGCTCCAGGCCTTACAGTAGCACTTTCTGGTTCCGGTGCCTTCGGATCCCATCTGCTACAATCGAAGGAGGAAGAACAGTCTGGCAGCAGATTGAAAAGGGTTGTTCTGCTAAATTGTCTTTGCAGTTTACCTCAAAATAAAAAAAAGGGGGGGCTTTGTTTTCACTCGGCCGTCCCCTCACTTCCCTGTCTGTCACTCTCTCTGCAGATGGGAGACGGTGGCACTGAAACATAGTTGTTTTTGCCACAGAGCCCTGAAAAGAGGGAAAATTGGAATGCCTACATCAGGAGTGGCCAACTCCAGTCCTCAAGAGCTACCAACATGTCAGGTTTTCAGGATATCCCTGCAACCTGTGCTGAAGCAGGGATATCCTGAAAACCTGACCTGTTGGTGTCCCTTGAGGACTAGAGTTGGTTACTCCTGGCCTACATGTTTTTGGACATGGGAAGGCAAGTGATCCTTCCACTTTTATTTCCAGTGCAGATTCAATACTTTTTGGTGCATCTGAATTCTGAATCAAGTCTGGTGTTTTCAGATGCTTGGGGGTCATTCCATGTAAGGTTATGATATATGTAAAAATGTCTTGCTGGTTTGTCACACTTTACATTCCACGTTGCATAATAACTAACCATTGTTAACATTATTCTTGACTCTTTAGTGGTTTAATAAGCCTCTCGGCACTGAAAAAGTCCAACAAACAGCAAGTGTTTGGGTTAGAATACACACACACGGTTTTCTGTGTAATTCTCCCGTTCTAATTACTCGTGTTTCTCTCCATGCTTTTGAAGAAGATACTCTTAATGCCGTTACCTAGGCAGAAAGTTGTCCATCGTTTGATGCTCTAAAAACACACATTTCTGTATTCTGATGTATGATTGACACTAGGCCCAAATGGTAAAGAAAGATGTTGGTGTGTGTGTATACACACACACACACACAACGTGCCCTGACAACAAATATTCACATGTGATGTAAGCACAACAGCTGGCTCTCTATATCTGGTGACTGAGTTTGTGCCTGCTATGAGTAGAATGTGCCTATCTGGGAGTTGAATTTTTAAGGGGGTTATTCAGAAAACTGTGATAGTTCCCAGAAAAGCGCTATCACCGTTTAATGAATAACCCCCTTAAAATTCATCTCCCACAGATGCACATTCTATTTTGCAGCAGCAGGAAGCTCTGGAAGGCTGTGAAATGTGTGGTCTCTTTTGGAAAATGAAAGGTAAGTGTAGAAAATCTGAGAGTTCACATGCATAAGACTTTAGGTTTACTGTAAATACCAACACACTGGTATAATAAGTTCCTGATTCACGTTTGTTCCACATGAGCTAGCTAGCATCTTCTTACCTTTATGTCCTGAAAGAGATGAGTTAACGGTTGCTCTGCTTTGAGGTATTCCATGGTCTGGTGGGGGAAAAAAGCAGATTCTTTAAACTGCAAAGTGATCAGCTGAAAACTCCTATTCAAGTCAATTTTCAGCCCCATGGTGTGACTATCAGAGGGTACCATTTTTTTTTTTTTAATCACTGTTTTTGGGATTCTTTTCACATTTGCCATTTGAGTCTCACAAAGACCGAACTAGTATAGTGTGGAGTGATGGTATTACCTTTTCACAAACCTCAAGTATCCAGCTGAAGGATCGAAAGCATGGCATTCAGAATGGTTAATGTAAAGGTAGGATGCAACCCCCATTCTACTTCTCATGGTATTCACATTTCTTTCATCATTATGTACAGTATGATGCAACATCAGGAAAGCACAGTAGCAGCACTGAAAAGGTGATTGGGCCGAAACATTGATCCTTTTGAATATATTTTGTATATTTTTATGCATACGACCATCGGAGTGCTGATGTTTGCACACTTTCCTGCCTGATGGACTTGATTCTGATGTGCACCCGTGGCAGTATATCAACAGGATCGGGAGTGCTCTTTTGTGGACATTGTTTTCACAAGTGAGCAGTAACAGGATAAAAAAAACTAAGAGCACAGCAAAAAAAAGTGTAAAACTGGAGGCCAGTGAAAAAATAACAAAAATTTGTTGAAACAACCTAATTAAAAAGAGAACCTCTTGACGCGTTTCTCGCCAGGGGCACTTTATCAAAGCTTTGGGTTAGTAGCGCCGAACACTGAGGTTCATTCCTCTACTTGCTACAAGTGAAAACGAAAGAAGTAGAGCACCATCAATGACTGGAGTCAGGAGGGGATCCAAATAACAAATTCTTTATTGGAGTAAAAGCACAGGGACACCTCCTACGCGTTTCGAACAAAGGTTCTTTATCAAGGAGTTCCCCTGTGCTTTTACTCCAATAAAGAATTTGTTATTTGGATCCCCTCCTGACTCCAGTCGTTGATGGTGCTCTACCTCTTTCGTTTTACCTTGGATCTATCAGCAGCAGCACATCACCCACTACAAGGAGGTGCCCGTTAGTAATCTTGGCTATTATGCCTTACTAGCCACCAATGAAATTGTTTGTGGTGAGTCTCTCATGCACTTTCAGTTTTCAGGGAACTATGGCTTTACCTTAATCATGGACTAACTCACTTTCATGGCATACACCTCCTGTGTCTTGGGATTGAATGATTATTTTGCAGCTGGGTATTTGAGCATTCTTACAAACCTTCTTGCTACAAGTGAGCAATAGGTAATGTGGCATTGGCCTTGTCATTCTAAAGCTGCTTCCATAGGACTGCAGCCGTGCAGAGGCGCACGGAGGCTGAGGGAAAGCGAGTGCTAAATCTAAAAATGTAATAAGACACGCTTCCGCACGCTTGCGGAAGCGTGTGCGAGCACCTGCTAAAGCCGCACTCATTGCGGCTGCAGGGGCTTACTGAGAAGCGTCAGCGCGCCTCAGCATGGGTCAGCACCTAAGCGCTGACCCTTGAGGCAGTCTAAGATGGGTTTGTTATATATTATGATATCTTTAATGGATTGAGGAAAAACAAGTCGGTCAAGTCATGGTACAGTCAATTTATTGACTAGGTAAAATATCAAAAAAGCATCCAACTTTTCATTGCATGAAAGCACCTTCTTTAGGCAAGGATGATGCATGAAAAGTGTGCTACCCTGCCCTATAATCTTTATAAAGAGCCAAACTTAAGCAATTAATACACAGAATTGGACATATGGTCTCGGCCATCTTGCCACAACCATGTTTGTGTTGGCGTTTGGCAGCCAAGGGACCCCTTGCTGCAGCCACCCTGCCGCTGGACGTTCATCCGCTGACCGGTTCATCAATAAGGTAGATTGATTTATAGGGGTTTTAGTGGTTTGGATGGGGGTATTAAGGATATGGGTTTTAGGGTAAGGGGTTGGGTTTCTAGGGGATTGGGATAAGTGGGTAAAGGGTTAAGATTTTTAGGGTAGCGGTAGTATTAGGGGTTTAGATTTTTTTTTTGTTTGTTTTTTTAAGGGTAATATTAGGGGGTTACCGTGGTGACGAAGCAGCCAGCGGAGAGATGTCCCGGTGGTGAGATGAGTGGCGGCAAAACGTCCGCGGTCAAATGTCCTAGACTAATTAATACTCTCCGTAAAGAGATGGTGGGGGAAAAAGCAGCTTTAAAAAACAAAAATAAACCCTGCAGTTCACTCCCCTGAATAAATCGTTGTTTTAGTTTGCATTTCGCAATAACTTATGGCATGGAACGATTGCACCGGAAACACAGGTTATATAACTTCAGACATGATGCTGATTACACATACAGTGATACAGTTGGATATACCGCTGCGCTCTGTCAGCTGTTTCCTGGGCATTCGTGTGATAAAGGCTTAAGACAAGTCAGATGGCTTTCTCACCTTGAATGTGAAATCTAACTTCCATTTGAGATTCTCAATGCGCATTTTAATGATGTCATAATTAAGTGTTTTTTTTAATATTTTTATTAATTCAGCTAAGTTCCTTAATTCCAGCTGCTGTCATCTGTCTTCTTGAAACGTGAGAAAATGTGTGTGAAAGGTCGACATATGTGCCTCATACAATTGATTCCCTTGCAAAAAAAAACCTAGCAAAATGGTAATTTTTGTACAAACGCTTTGCTACCGAATTTAGGGAAAATGTCACAAATCATAAATGTCTGATGTATGTAAAATTAACTATGTGGCTGTTACTTTTCTTAACTAATGATAGTGTTTTGTGCATTGCTGCCTAACATCTGGTAATTTGATGATTTACAGTCCAATAATAGTTTACAGCATAGTGACAAACTCCAGTCCTCGTGGGTCACAAACAGGTCAGGTTTTCAGGATCCAAAATTGGAGTTATTATCTAATTAGAATTGTCCTATTGGATGGAGTGTCACTCGGTGGAGCACCCTATTTGTTTTTCTCAGGTTTTCAGGATATCCCTGCTTGTAGTACATTACGTACAGTGTTAGGCCGAGTCCATGCTGCCTGCTGGCTCGCTGAGACGCAGGGAAAGCGGGTGCTTTCCCTGGCCTTGCGGTTGCTTACCGCACGCCGACAAGCGGGGGAATTTTAAATTCCCCTAAGACCTGCGCTTCCGCAAGCGCGCGGAAGCGCAGGTGAGCCCCTACTAAAGCCGCTGTAATTGCGGCTGTAGGGGCTCAGTGCTGAGCGGGAGCGCGCCTCAGCGCGCTTCCGCCAGCAAGCAGTTAACATGGCCGAGGCCTTAAGGTTCATGTCTATGTTGTAGGGTTTGAGTGCCAAATAGATCACATTAAAGATTGATTTGCACTTCTGTATAGTAATAATGGTCCAGTGGACATTACCCAAGCTTCATGTCAGTATTGCATGTGAGTTTGTGGTTGGACGTGTGGATTTGGAAGTCCTATGCAGCCAGAATCGGACATTTTTCCCCGGCCACACCAGTGTTTGGCTGCCGAGGGGCCCTTCAACGCAGCCACTCTGCCGTTGGACACTCGGCCACCGACTGTTTCGCCAAGAAAGTAAGTACATTAAAGGGTTTTAGCGGTTAGGGTAGAGGGTTACGGATAAGGGGCTTTAGGGTATCGGGTGACGATTACTGTTTTTTAGGGTAAAAGCCTACCTTGGTGATGAAACGACTGGCAGAGAGATGTCTCTGCAGTGAGGCGAGTGGCTGCTCAACGCCGGTAACGACTTGGTCCCGGCAAAACAGCCGTGACCCAATGTCCTAGATCACTATGCAGCACTGTCACAGCTCCACGCCAATGGCGCGTAACTTGCAGAGAGCTTTATGGGCGATATATTTAGAAATATACACAACACTGAAAATTTCCCATGATAACGTTTCGCCTGTAAATGGTGTGTATTTTGGGATTTTTGTGCTTATTTCTTTTGTTTTACTTGTGTTTTCCTTCTATTTTAAAAAAAAAATCTCTGTTTCTCAGTGTTAACAAAAAAAATCACAAATTCGAATGTGGTGTTTATCGTACACTTCTTTTCAGTTTTCACAGTACTCGTGTGTTGCCTGTGGCTGGGCTGCTAAAAGAAGGGGAACTCCTAGGAAGTTATGCTTAATCTTTGTTTTTAATCAGAAAGGCAAGATTATGACTTGGTGTCTTTCGGGTTAAAAGCAGAATCCCTACATATATTCTATGTAAATGCACAGACTGTTATTTGCACTGGGTGGTGCCATCTACAAAAACTGTTTGGGAACTTTTGGAATTAAATCTAGATTGCACATTGAGGATGTTGCACAAGGCATTCATTTTTGTTACACTATTATACTTTTCCACGTAAACACTACAGTGTGGGCATGAAATATATGCCATCTAAATGCTCTCCTTTTCTCTCCAGTGTGCTAGTCCACCTCAGGGCTTATCATGATATTCAAGTCTTTATCTAGATGCAGGTAATGCAGATGTTCCCCACTCCAGTCCTCAATCAAGACCCTTCCCCCACCCTCAAAGGTCCGTTTTTAAGGATATTCCAGCTTCAGATGGGTCAATCAGGGGATCAGTCGTTGGCTGAGACACCTGTGCTGAAGCAGGGATATCCTTAAAACCTGATCTGTTCTGGGGTCTTGGGGACTGGAGTTGAGAACCCCTGAGGTAATCTAATGAAGTGCAAATGTAGAGGGTCACATTTTACTTAATAACTATTACTTATATCACTCCCAAAAAAAAGTCTGATTATTTCTCAGCTATGAACATGTTACTTTTAAATCGCGCACATTACATATGGTGCCATGCATTGGCTCTTTTGAACATTTCTTCTATGGTTGTTTTAAAAAAGAATAGAATGTCGTGTGACCTGGTTTTCGTATTAATGGTTTCCACTTTGATTTTGAATAGTGGTAAACATGCATAGCAATAGCCATTGTATTTCAGTAATATACTTGCCAATTAGCCATCAAGTGCTCCCATCTGTGAATGTATTTTATCAGATGGGATATTTGGGATATTTCCAGATCAGGGCATCATGGATGGCACTCAAAATGTATTACTTGGATACTGAATTCCCAGGCATTTGACTGGTGTGTGTATGTGTATGTGTAGAGTGGCTCAGTGAGTAAAGACACGGACTGGCACTGAGTTTGAAGCAGGAACCTTGGCCACGTCACTTTATCTTCCTGTGCCTCGGGCACAAAAAACCTAGATTGTAAATTCTACGGGGCAGGGACTGTGTGTGCAAAATGTCAAGGTAAAGCGCTACGTAAAACTAGCAGCGCTATACAAGAACAAACTATTATTATTTTTTTAAATGCAAGCACCTACTCTCTGAGGCGGGATACTCATTTGATTGAGATTTCAAACCCCCCAGATACCAAAGGTAATTTAATCTTAATGCTCATCTCACCCTGCATGTGAATGTGGGTGCTGGCATTCATGATACTGTGAAGAAGGGGAGTGGGGGGGGGGGGTGGTGATAGATTAAAAAAAAATATATATATATATACTAGCTGAGAGACTCGGCGTTGCCCGGGAGTCACACTGTTGCCCCCCACACACACATTGTCCCCCCTCCCCCACACACACACTGTCCCCCCTCCCCCACACACACACTGTCCCCCCCCACACACACACACTGTCCCCCCCCACACACACACACTGTCCCCCCCCCCACACACACACACTGTCCCCCCCATCCCCCACACACACAGTCCCTCCCCCCCACACACACACACTGTCCCCCCCCCCCCCCCCCACACACACATGGTGTCCCACACACACTGTCCCGCCCTCTCCCCACGCAGACAAAAAGCCCCCTCACCTCTGCCAGGACTCACAGCACTGCTCCTCTCTCCCGCGCTCCTCTGATTGTCGCGCGCCTGGCCCTTCTCTGCTCTCCCTCCCGCCCGGGGAGCGCTGCGCACGCACCCCCTCTGTGCACCTGTGAGCGCGAGCTGCCGGGAAACGTGCAGCAGGGAAGGTGCAGGGCCTGTCCGTGTGACGGGGGAGAGTGACGGCCACCGGGAGGGGTGAAGGTGCGGGGCCTGTCCTGCTGATGGGGGAGAGTGACGGCCACCGGGAGGGGGGAAGGTGAGCTGCGGTCCGGCTGATGGGGGAGAGTGACGGCCACCGGGAGGGGGGAAGGTGAGCTGCGGTCCGGGTGACGGGGGAGAGTGACGGCCACCGGGAGGGGGGAAGGTGAGCTGCAAGGGGGCCTGAAGCAGTGGTGTGAGTGTGTGAGGCCAATGAGAGGTGTGCGGGGGCGGGCGGGCCAAGGGACCAATGAGATTGCCGCTAGGGACAGGAACACACCAGGGAAACATACATACATACATACAATGCTTTCAGAAATATATAGTAAGAAGATATTATATATATATATATATATATATATATATATATATATATATATATATATATATATATATATATATATAAAAAAAATTGTCACAGATTCTGCATTGTGAATCTGGCACTATAATGATTGCAAAGCAGACATGAATAAGTTGTGGTGGGTTGTTTTTGTCCCTTTTGTGTCCACTATAACCTAATGTATACTCAGTACAGGTATACCCCGGTTTAAGGACACTCACTTTAAGGACACTCGCGAGTAAGTACATATTGTCCAATAGGCAAACGGCAGCTCGCGCATGCGCCTGTCATCACGTCCTGAACAGCAATACCGGCTCCCTACCTGCACCGAAGTTGTGCGCAAGCGGGGAGACTATAGAGCCTGTTACACATGCGTTATTTACATCAGTTAAGCGCGTATATGACGATTGCCGTACAGTACATGCATCGATAAGTGGGGAAAAGGTAGTGCTTCACTTTAAGTACATTTTCGCTTTACATACATGCTCCGGTCCCATTGCGTATGTTAATGCGGGGTATGCCTGTATATATAAAAAAAAACAAGCATTCCAGTAATTAAGTAGACATACGACAAAATTAGAGTCATTGTTTCTTTTGTAAGCCGTTTCAATAGTTAAGATACAGTATATTTTTGCAACTGCATGCACATTCCACTGGCTTCACATTTCTTCTGTGACACACTTTTACACACCAGCTGTGCGTGTTCTCACCGTTTACACTTGCCTTTTTGTTTTGTACACCAATCGGGTATATATGGTTTTATGAGTTTGTGAGAGGAAGCAGGCTACGCCCCCTGTCTCTCCCCCCGGCTCTCACAGCCCCCCCCATCCCCCCACCTACCTTAATTCGCGACAGATGACGCTGCGGGGTCATGTCACGTGACCCGCGACGGCATTTTACGCGTGTGACGTCACTTCACATGGCGCCGCCGCAACACAGCCGGCTGAATCCCGATAAGTAAACAGTTGCAGGGGCCTCACGCGATCCCCCGTCATTTAATTTAAATGCCTGGGGGAAGAGTCCAGGGCAACTGCCCGCGCCCACCCAGCAAAATCTCCCGCCCCCCCTGCGGGTTGCACCCCCCACTTTGAGCACCGCTGCATTAGGCTGGTTCTATAGTGCGGGTGTGCACTGCGCCAGTTTTAGTTGGCTGAGGTGAGTCAGCCATTCTATAATGGTGCCACGCGTGCGCACGGCAGGGAGCTTGGAGCGGACCGACGAGGGAGAAGATGAAGAAATGAATGATTTCGTGGTGGTGGTGGTGGCGGCGGTGGTGGCGGGTGTAATTTAAATAAATAAAAAATATTTTTATTACATAATTCGCAATCTCTACACACATACACACATACACACATACACACATACACACATACACACATACACACATACACACATACACACATACACACATACACACATACACATACACACAGTACCTTCACTCACTTCATACACACGAAAAGCATTCGCACGGTATAGAACGGCCCTCATACAGTACTTTTTTTCACTAGTAGGGAGACTATTGGTTGATGTAAAACGTAACAAACCTTTAGTTTGAATGTAATAACTTCTTCAGGATGAATGTCTGCACTTATGGATGCTATTGGTGATTTCCAGCAGGGGTTCTCAAGCCTCCCAACAGGTAGTTTTCAGGATATCCATGCTTCAGCACAAATAGCTCAGTCTCTGAAGCTGGGATGTCATGAAAACCTGACCTGTTTGGGTGGGGGCCTTGAGGACTGGAGTTGAGCACCCCTGATCTACAGAACAGAAACCCTTGAGTCCTTTAACCTGTACGACACATGATGTGAAAGCTATAAGAAACAAATGAATTCCTAAAACACTGGGAGAAATCAAACAGAAATGCTCACACAGAGCTGGAATACGGGTTACGAAATAAGATGTTGTGATAAATAACTCATGTGAGGGAAATTGAAATAAAATAACGTGTGCAATACAAAAATGGAATGACAATGCTCCGTTGGTAGAAAAATGTCTGCCATAAAACTTTTTTACATGACCAAATTAGTTACATTCATTGTTTTCTATTACTAAGCAAATGTCATGAATGATTCTATCCAGTGAATATAATAGCGAGATCACCAAAGGTTTTGCTGGGCTCAAATTTCAATCCAATTTTTCCTCCCACAGGTTTAAACCTGTTGCTTGATCTTTCATCATAACTCTGATCTATCCACTTTCATCAACACTTCGATTGTGGAAATGTGAACATTTTCTTTGCAGAATGTATCAGACCATTTTTCACATAGTGTTCTGCTAAATAGAATTGACATGTGTAGTTTCTTCTAAAACATGAAAAAGTACATCCTTGAGATTGAAAGATGACAAAATAAATAGCACTTCTGTTCTGAGGACTTATTACTATGCACAGGCATAGGAAATAGAGTACATTTCTTCACTTCTGTAGCAGTGGAAAAATAAATATAAAGAATGACAGGAAATGCCCAGATTTTGATTACATGAGTAGATCAGAAACAATGTACAAATCCATCAATTGCAGTTAGTGCTGCAATTTGAACATGGAAAACTGTAGCAATGTCTGCTGTATGTTTGTCTGTTTTTGCAAAGGTAGTCAAAACTATTCTGTTTAGGTACATATATATATTTCTCCATTATGATATCTACTTCCCTGCAAACCATTAGCCTTATCAGAGCTGAGATCTGCTATGATCTGTGGCTTTTTCTCTCCTTTTTATTAGGCTGGAGGGGTTTCCTGGAACAGACGGATTTCTGTGTGTTTGTCAGACATCATATCCCATCCCAACCCATTATAACTCTGAATCATCATATGATAGGATTCCGTGGCAATGTTGGCTTAGTCTTATCACACAATATTACAACTTGGGCATGCTGAATTGCTTTTCAACTTTAAGAATGCACATCAGATCTTGAGTAACACTAAGGCAGATGCCAATTAATACTGCTGTTACCAGGAGAAAAGGTTGCAGCGATTCCTATGATATAGCAGTAGGAGCAGAGTTTTATAAAGCACTGTGCAAATACATACAGCATTTGTGAAAATACATATTTGTGAACATTGTTAAACAGCCAGACCAACATACTTTGGTGTTACTTGGCAAGAAGCGAAGAATTGCTGCTATTTTGTAGTGTTTATTTTAATAATTTAGGTTACTCTTTATAACTTTTCCAAAATAATCTGAAAAGCCACACTACAAACATCAATCACCAGTGGCACATCAGGGAATATGCAATGTACACTACACACTGATGTGGTGCGATGAGTATGAATTCCACAGAGGTTTAAAAAAAATAAATGGAACTTTCCTCATTGCAAAGGCACACACACGGTCACGTAGGTATATTTTTTTGATGATGTTTATACCCATAGTGATGAGCATTGGCCTATTGGAAGTTAGTGCATCTTACTAAGGGGCAGGATCACCAAGCTCTAATACAGGGTATTGCACCCTGATCCAGGATTTGACTTGAATGGAAATTAGCACTATTGGTTGCGATACCCTGCCTTGTATCTTGTACCCCGGTGTCTTCTCCAAAACTTAAGTAGTTACTCATACATGTTATATACAGTATTAATATACATGCGCATGCGTACACACACACTCACAATAACGCGTGTTCAATTCCAGTAGGTCGTCTGAACATGATCTGCTGCTTTTAAAAACGTGCTTTTTTTTATATATCAGAAAGAAAGGCAGAGAAACAATTAGAACTGATGACTACCTTTTAAATGAAAATACATTTCAGAGCTGAAAATAACCTCTTACCTCTTGGAATGTTAGTTTCATATTAAGGTTACATTAAGAGAGCCAGTAATTGGTGTTACAGTCATGCACAATCCTTCTGACTGGAAAATAAAACGGGATGTATTTGTCCTCGTTATCCCATGACCCGTGAAACTGCACTCACAGGAGAGCCACTTATGACATCATTAAGGTCATTAGATAGTTTTAAAAAAAATGTCACACCTCTTTCCTCCCGTGATTTGCTTTCTGTTTCTTTGGTAGTGAGTACAAAATATGCACCAAATTAAAATGATTATTATACATGTGTTTATAGCATGGAATATTTATTTGTTTGATTAAGTATTCCTTCCAGGGTACAGCTACTCGGTCTCAGTAGGGGTTAAACACAAATGCTGTGGTCAATTTGTTCACAAACCGGTTTAAATAGGGTGTTGATTGCTTTAAAGATGTGTTAGTGACTTGAGGCGGTTTTTCATTCCTGTACCAGGGTATAAGTAGTCTGTTAATGTGAAATTCTGTATTTCCATTGCCTGTCCACAAATCTCACATATATGTTCTAGAAGTGAAGATAGAAATAGTCAGTACTAAAAAATCACCTGAAGGTGCAAAATAAAGGTTTTTTTTTTTTAAATTCTATGTCTATTTGCTTTTCATTTTTTTCATTATGATTTCAGATTTAACGTAGAGCAAAATTCACTAAATTGTGGTATTGCACTTGTATAGCTACTGATGTTGTATGAATTAGGTACGTGTTGGTTAATATTCTTAAGCAAAATAATACTCATTAAAGAGGACTTCTGTTGGGAATGTTCAGATAATGTTGCTGCAATTCCTGCGTTAGTGGAATTGCTGGCTTAATCCTTAAGGCAGAGGTTCTCAACTGCAGTCCTCAAGCCCCCTCAACAGGTCAGCATGTGGCTCCCTGCTTCAGCACAGGTGACTCAATCAGTGGCTCAGTCAGACTGAGCCACTAATTGAGCCACCTGTGCTGAAGATGGGATATCCTGAAAACCTGACCAATTGGGGAGGCTTGAGGACTGCAGTTGAGAGCCTCTGCCTTAAGGTATATGTACATTTCAGGTGAAAGCATGCATGTAATGACTTATCTTGCAGATTCCTTAATATTTTCCAGGGTGAGTCAATGGCCTCAATGGTAATCGCTAGTAGCTCATCTTAAATGAAATGTTAATATGCTAAACAGACACACAAGCTCATATTTGGATGGATGTTTATTCTACAGTTTCCCTAAAATACATCTTGATTGGTTTCATTTATTTGTAAATATATTTGTATCTGTACCATCAAAAAGAATAATGTATCCACAAGCATAACTATCAAGTTTATGCTTTTCTCGTAGGATTGAGTGTACAGGAGTCAATCCACCAAAATAAATAAAAAGGACAACACGTTCTTTGTGCAAAATATGTATGGAAACTAAGACCTTTCACAATAGGACTAAAGTTATAGGCTTCATTTTTTGCCCGAAACATTGTCTCTAAGGCCGGGGTGTGCAACTCCAGTCCTCAAGAGCCACAAACAGGCCAGGTTTTAAGGATATCTCTGAGCACAGGTGGCTCAGTCTTTGATTGAGCCACCTATGGTGAAACGGTGCTGCTGAAAACCAGACCTGTTGGTGGCACTTGAGGCCTGGAGTTGCCCACCCCCTGAATGTTACATTTTCCTCTAGCTGATAGAGTTAAAAAAATAAATAAATAATAATTTTTATACGATTTGTATTCTCATAGTTGTTTTTATACTTGCCCCTTATGATCACTAATCTGTCTTTTGATTATGCTTGGGACTTGTTAGTCCTATTGTGAAAGACATTTGTTTCAATACATGTTTTAATACAATTTGTGCACAAACTGTTGTCCTTTATATTCATTTTGGTGCATTGACTTCTATATACTGAATTTCACTTTTTAGATAGTGACAAACTATATTTTGAGTCCTTTTCACCTTGTATACTGTACCTTTATTTTAAATTGTTTGCCTTTTTTACTCCAACTGGGACAGTTGTGAGGATTTTATTTTATCATCGGCATTGCAATATCAGTGTGGGACGTAGTCCATTGATATAATTTCCAAGATGAAAACTCAAATATTGTTGTATACGATTAATTTGGTTTTATTTATTTTATATACTGATCCACATTGGTCTTTGCGAAAATAATAATCTTTTTTTTTTTAATCTGAAGGTATCTATTGTTCTGTGGATCCGCCACTCAATTTAGTACAGTTTGTCTATTGAAACGATAAAAATGATGGTTAACAAAAGAAGTGCTAGCATTAACCGCAAGTTTTTTTTGTTTTTACATATACTTTGTTTTTACAAAAATCACGAATTTATTGACTTTCCCGACTAGCAGTTTTTAAACGTTTTTTTTTTTTTTTTTTCCTTTTGCTGGTATCATCAGTCCAGAATGATCTTGCATTTCATTACTCCATGTTGTGTATAGTTAAGTATCTGTGGGTAACAAACGTACATTCCGAATTTGGGCTACCAAGAAGATTCCACTCTTGACAGAACATCATAGTCTAATGAGGCTTTTCCTCAGTCATGATAACAAAAAATCCTTTTTAGGTAATGAATATGCACTAAATTAAATACTTAAAATCAAAAGCAATCCCTTTTAAATTATGGCATAAATTTGCCTCAGTTCAACTCTATCTTGCAATTGGTACATAATCCCAATTTATTGTAGTATTGGAGTTATTTTAAGGGTACACATGCTTCTAGACAAAATACTATATTGTTAAATAACTCTGTGCCAGCAGTACTTTTGTATTTCATATGTGTTAATACCAGAGTTTAGTTTTTGTTATAATTCGCTTTCAAAGTCCATTTTCACACCGTATCTCTCTCACACACACACACACTTTTTTTTATTTTTTTTAGGCTTGCCAGATGAAATTACATTCATCAAGGGTTAAGTCAGCAGGAAAGAATTCATTTCCACTTTAATGACCTAGCCTTGCTTGGCTTGGACGATGGGGAACATGCGTCTGACTTGTACGCCTATTGCCAATTAACACCTCCTATAACAGGTTGCCTCAGCTAGTCATTGAAGCAGACGCAGTAGCTATAGTTTACATGCAGCTTGTTTTTCACACTAGTTGTTTAATGCTCACAAAATTAAAGTATTAAAAGGTTGCTTCTCTTGCCGAATAAGAAATAAACAATCTTAGTAACTAGATGTATATACTGTAAGTTTCCGGTGATCCGCGTTTCCACCTTTTTCTATTTTGAAGGTTTTCAATAGCAAAAAACGGCAAATTATAATTGCATCAAATGTTGTAAGAATCAGATCTGGAAACACTGTGAAGTCGGCTTTCTTTTAAATCAACTTCACAGCTCATTATCTGTTTTATATATATATATATATATATATATATATATAAATCACATCTTTTTTCAAGACCGTCTGTTTTTCTGAGAAAATAATGTAATGTTAACGCCTAAACAAGAACATTTAAATACACATCATAAAAAGAACACTTGTATATAGCGCAATTGTGGCTGAAAACAAATGCACTCTGCTCTTCAAAACGTCTGTAATGAATATTTCTTTATTTGCTCTCTGAATTATTACTTTGTGGGCTTATTTACATCAAAACAGAGTTCGGTGTCAGATTGCAGCTTCTCATCAGTTGCTTGACTCCTTGTTTAATCAGCAGGTATTTAATAACATGTAATAAACCTGGCTAAATAAGTGATAGAAGTTCACACATCACAGAAAGGTGAAGTAAGATGGCGAATAGTGTTAACAAATTTGCTAAAAGGCCTGAGCAGATAACACATTACATTTGTGTTGTTATGATGGCAAATGCCTTTTGTAGCACTTTGTCAACAAGGACTGCCCATGTGAAAGGAAGAAGCCAAATACATTGTCTCAACAGCAACAAAACCAAGTAATAGATTATTAAAGCGGTTTTTATTTATATATATATATATATATATATATTGTATTTCCGACATCTGTTTGGCTTTCTGTATTCTTTAAAGTAACTGCGATTTTAATTAAAATGATCTATAATTCGTTATTTCGTTTCCTCTGCCTTTTTATTTACCTCTCTGCCTTTTTATTTACCTATCAATTTTTAAAAAAATGCAAAAATCAAGCACAGCAGCTCCAATATTTAAAATCCCTCTGTACCATTAGAAACCCATTCCAGGGTGGTCTCCCCTCTTGTGTTTGCATGATCATTTATTATTCATATTATTATACAGACAAATCGAGGTACGCTGGAAGAGGTCTTGGGCTTAGAAGAACAAGATGGACTTTGTGTTCTTCCAAATTACATTATCATGATATCATCATTATCCTGGGCTGTGAGTTAGTGGAAGACCAGGATAGACGCTGCAGGTTTCAGATTGTTTTTACGGCCTGACTGAAGGCTGTGATTATTGCCCTGCAGGCAGGTCAGTTCACTGGCTAACACTTTTAGACAGTTAAAGGCAGATTGTAGCAGCTATACTTTTTTTTTTTTTTTTTTTTTTTAAAGAGATAAATCAGTCAGATCGATCTTGCAACTGACCTCTATACTGAATGCTAAAGAATTTGTTGTCTTAGTTTTTCTAGTCTTCACCTTTATTATAATTGTAAGCCTTTTTTCATGTTAACTTTACATTTTATTTTCTGATGATAAAGGCTAAATGGGTATACAGATGCTGTGTGTGTGTGTGTGTATCTCTATCTCTATATCTCTATATACTGTAATATAACACACATACACACACACACACTACCCTGTACAAACACAAACCACTGCTTTAAAATCACTTTCTTGAGATATTGTTTTTTTTTGCTTTGGTGTGTTTTCTACAACAGGGGTGCTCAACTCCAGTCCTCAAGACTCACCCCCCTCCCCCCCTCCGGCCAGGTTTTAAGGATATCAAAACTTCAGCACAGGTGACAGTCGAAGATTGAGCCACCAATGCTGAAGCTGAGATATTCTTAAAATCTGACCTGGTGGGGGATGTTGAGGACTGGACTTGAGCACTCCTGCTCTACAACAGCGGTGCGCAAACTGAGGGGCGTGCCCCCCAGGGGAGGCGTGAGAATTTGAGGGGGGGTGGGCAGTTAGAGACCCTGTGCTCTTCCCCACGGCATTTAAATTAAATGCCAGGGGAGGCGTGAGGCCGCTGTAAGTCCCTTACCTGCTCTCTGCCGGGTCTTCGGCAACACGGGGTCATGTGACGGCACGTGTCACCATGGCAATGCGCGTCAAATGACGTGGCGGGGTGACGTGATGTCACATGACTCGCGACGTCCTTCGACACCGGGTCATTGCAGAGGGGGCGCGAACGCTGCGGCTCCCGGGCAGGGGGGGCGCAGCTCAAGAAGTTTGCGCACCCCTGCACTACAACACTTCTCATGCATTAATGGCAGATTTTTAACCCCCTAAATACTGGTAAGTCCAGCAACATCTTGCACGGGATATCCATTCCAGCAACTGGGGGAGGAGGCAGGTGTTTTTGTGCCTTTCTCTTTTAATAGAAAAAAAAATTAGGTATAAAAATAGATGGTGTGAAGACTTAACACAGATCGATAACCCTGGCTATCCTTTAAGAACTTTATATTTCAATAACAGTAGTTATTTTTATTATTATGTAAAAATACTTTATTATTGGGTTTGCATTAGATTGTGTTGCTGATTTGGACTGTAACTGAGCTAATGTTGCTGCAGTGCTTTTAGAAGTAGAAGCCAAGTATTTCTCACAGCTTTCCCCACCTAGGGACCCAGTGATCCATCTTCTCCCTGTGTTCTAAAGTGCCCCCACAGCACTTACCTGCGTGCAACCTCTAGCACCAATCAGCTGATGCAAACTTAAATTGTTTGTTTTGAAGCTAGTTAATCATGCTAGCCAACCGGACTTACATTCACGCCAGTGTGAGAGATAATTGGGAAATCAGAAATATTTTGCAGCTGAAGGAGCTTTAAAAAAAAAAGAAAGCTGTGTCCCTTTGACACTTAATTCTTCCCATAATGTTGCATCTTCTTCCACTAGAAACGGCAAACCATTAGCTTGATTCTTAATGTTTATATACTCTGTCGATTTTGTATGGTGTAGGTAAAAGTTGACCTGCTTTAAAGCAGGGGAGCGTGTCGGGGGACTCTAATGCTTTAGTATATTGTATTGAACAGCCGCACAATGGACACAAAATGAGACGTACCTGATAAAAATAAGTTTAGTGAAATAAAATTGATGGTTCTTATCAATCCTGTTTTTCAGGGGCCTCCCACAGATGCACCTGCAGTGGACACAGCAGAGCAGGTATACATTTCCTCTCTGGCTTTGCTTAAGGTAAGCAAGTAATTATTAACTCCTCTTAAAATCGGACGTGTCTGACTAGTAATACCTTGTTTACATCTGCTACTGTATTTGTTTATTAATAATGCTAAATGTCTGTTGTGGGGTTAACCTCACTAATAGATGTGGATTAGTCGCAGGGCCATGCAAAACACTGGGTTGGCAGCAGAAGGCATAATGCAAGCATGAAGATGTTATGAAGTAGCTGACACACACAAACAGGAATGTTGATAGTGGAATATGAGAGTTGATGCTTAGACCCCAACATTAAGGAGGAAAACCAAAGGTCATGTGATTGTCCATAGCTTATTATGTTTTATCTTGTATAGTCTCAAACAAAATTGGTAAGGTGTTTTGTGGCAGATTTTTGGTGCATCTCTACGCAGCTTGTAATTGCCCTTGCAGGGAGAAGCTTTAGTACAAGTAAGTATTCGTTCACTGTGAAGAGCAACCTATATAATGTGCAGAACATGCGTTTTTTTTATTAAAAGCACCTTATGACTTATAAAGTTGTGTATCCTTAAGGTACACTATAAAGCCAATTTCCTTTGGGGTGTTTTAGTTGCAGCGTAGCTACCGAAATAAACTTGCAACCAAAATAATATAGTTTTATGCTACCATTTTTGTGTGTAATTGTGCAATCCTGTGTTCCTCTGGTCCAGAATAACTTCTTTTGGACCAACTCCCAACTGGGGTAGGCAACTCCAGTCCTCAAGGGGCACCAACAGGTCAGGTTTTAAGGATATCCCTGCTTCAGCACAGGTGGCTCAATCAGTGTATGTATGTATGTCTTTATTTATATAGTGCCATTAGTGTACATAGCGCTTCACATTAGTAATCCGTGGCTCAGTCTTGGATTTAGCCACCTGAGCTAAAGAAAGTATATTCTGAAAACCTGACCCCTTGTTGGCTCTTGAGGACTGAAGTTACCCACCCCTGTTTTAGACAATGTGTGTAAGAGAAGGTTAAATGCTGTAAGATAACTGCTGTTCTGTTTAACTCGCAGATGTTGAAACATGGCCGGGCTGGTGTCCCTATGGAAGTTATGGGACTGATGTTGGGAGAATTTGTTGATGATTACACAGTCCGGGTGATTGATGTATTTGCTATGCCACAGTCTGGAACGGTGAGTCTCTTTACTGTTACACATGTATTTGTGGGTTTTTTTTTCATTCTTTTTGAACTGAATGTTTATATAGCACTTTACAATTTGCACATGACTATACGCTGTTGAAAAGTCGGGGCACACAGGTGAAAAGTGTTGTAAACAAATCACTGGTTCACAGAGCTTACGGTCTAACTAGATATGATATACATAAGACAGGGAATCATTGTGGGGGCATTTGGGGTAGAAGAGAGGGTGTTTGAATGTCTTTTGGGAAATTGCTGCTTGCAGTGATAGGACTTTAGTCAAAACTCCTGCATCAGATGCGACAAACTTTTTTGGTGTCTATTAAGTCTGTTTCTGGGGTAATCAATGGAACATTTTGTAGTTACGGGAGCCAAATGTAGATAATAGTTGCCATCTCTAGTAAATATAGGGCCATATTTACTAATTGGTGCTATTCAATGAGGCCTTCTGGCATCACTTAGTAAGTGTGGCCCATACGGCGCATTCACGTGATTGGGCTGGAAGGGGCCTTCGGCAATAGCATCGTTGAGTAAATATGGGCCAGTCTGCGCTAGTCTGTAGTCTACACCTGGAATTTTGTGGTCGTATCCTTGTTGCTGCATCACCTTGTTATAATGTATAGATGCTCCTGTCATTCTTAACATGAACACAGACATATACTGTATCTGGAATATATGATAAATGATATGCAGCCCTAGCCACATTTTCCATACTCCAATCACTGTTTGGATTGACCTTACTCTTAACTGTGTAGGCTTACTACAAAACTGTCATGTTTGTCACAGATTACTCCATTTGCTAATTAACTTGATTTTAGAAAATGAATCCTGCTTCTTTTAACAGTTTTGTGCCTTGTTTTGTAACAGGAATAACCCTTTACCAGTAGCTATTTGAACAGCTTGCTTTGCATCTATCATTCCATGCTGCAAATATTGAAGTACATTTTAAACCCTTTCATTTTCTGCACAGTGTGTTTGAGGAAATTGAGATTCACTTTTATAGTATTCTGCAAAGGGATGGAGATCTTGGACATTGCAGTACAAGCCTGATATAAATAATTGGCTATGTATTGTCTTTTAAATAGGGTGTTAGTGTGGAGGCTGTTGATCCAGTATTCCAAGCTAAAATGTTGGACATGTTGAAGCAAACTGGAAGGTAAGACATTGTCTTATTTACCTATTGTTATAGGCCATTGTGCGATGTTATGAGCAGCTGTGTGCACACTGACGTTTGTGATGCACTCATTCTGCAAACTGACCATCAAGCCAATTTCAGATATTGCAAGAAGCAAAACTGTCGTCAGTAGCTTGAAGCACCTTTTGGTACAAAAAAAAAACTAAACAATGTGTGTGTATATGTGTATATATCTATATCTATATCAATCACACTCACACCCCATCACCACCGCATGCACACACCCCATCACCACCGCATGCACACACCCCATCACCACCGTATGCACACACCCCATCACCACCGCATGCACACACACACACACACACCCCCCATCACCACCACCACACACACACACCCCCATCACCACCACCACCACACACACCCACCATCACCACCACCACACACACACACACACACCCCATCACCACCACCACACACACCCCCCATCACCACCACACACACACCCCCCATCACCACCACAAACACACCCCCCCCCATCACCACCACAAACACACACCCCCTATCACCACCACACACACACCCCCCATCAACACCACACACCCCCCATCACCACCACACACACAGACACCCCCCATCACCACCACACACACCCCCCATCACCACCACACACACACACACACACCATCACCACCACACACACCCCCCATCACCACCACACACCCCACCCCCCTCCCCACCACCAAACCATCACCACACACACACACACACCTGTCCACCATCACCACCACCACACACACCAGCCCACCATCACCACCACCACACACACCAGCCCACCATCACCACCACCACACACACCAGCCCACCATCACCACACACACACACACCAGCTCACCATCACCACACACACACACCAGCTCACCATGACCACACACACCAGCCCACCATCACCACACACACACACCAGCCCACCATCAGCACGCACACACACACACACTAGCCCACCATCACCATGCACGTGCTAACACACACCAGGCCACCATCACCACACACGTACACCACCACCGCCCCACACAACCCACCATAGACGCACAACCTACCATAAACCACCAGTATTTCAAAAGGTGCTTCTAGTTGGGCTTATACCTTACTAATGATTGGATAATTCTGCAGTGATTTCAAAGATCCAATGATTTATGCCAAGTTCAAAAGCAAATCACTAGAAAAAAAAGTTTGGATCACACTTTAAAAAAAAAAAAAAAAAATAGAAAGCTAAAGGATTTTCCAGTACAATTGATTGTGATTTTTTTTTTTTTTTTAACAAAGTTAGTAATTTATAAATAATAATAAATATTCACTGGTTGAAAGTATACAGAATTTAATGTTGCCCATAAAAAACAAAAAAAAAACAAATCAGCTCTGATCTTGCCCTTTACTAAGTTCCTTCCACAATCACTATATTCTTATATCTAGCAAGAGCCATTGCTACATTTATTAAAGCTGTGCCCTTTTTTTGTACTTATATAAGAGGCCTGCATGGCCTGATTGTAGATTACTCGTCACCGAAGGTCTTAATTGCATTATTTGTAAACAATTCCGGCTAACGCCACACATACTGTAATGTTCTACATAGTTTTTATTCAATTGTATGCGTTACCTCTCAACAGTTGTCATCTACAAGCTCATTCTTTTACTGTGAAAAAACTTCAAAATTAATGTTAGCGAAAGGCTCAGCAGCCGTGTGGAACAGTGCAAATTGGTTTTTGACTGAGTTCCTAGTTCTACTGCTGGTTTAATTGATATTTAAAGAGTAGATATTTACTCAAGTGCTGAAAGGGTAAAAACTGGCTCGGGGAAGGTGTGGTAACAGGGTGAAATACTGAAAGCATGATCTACCATTGCTAATGTGCATCTCTTAATGATAGCACTCCTTTGTCACACATATTCATTTTCATGCTTTCACAATGATAGTTTGGTGAATGTTCCTAATGGTGCCTTTTTCACACCCATGAGTTTCCCCTTCCTCGTCCTAATTTATACTCTGTTAGTTTAGTGCTTCTTTTCATATCTTACACTGTTATTGCTTGCACCGTTTGGAGTCTGAATGTCTTCCTTGTTTCAGGCCCGAGATGGTTGTTGGTTGGTATCACAGTCACCCTGGCTTTGGTTGCTGGCTTTCTGGCGTTGATATAAATACCCAGCAGAGCTTCGAAGCCCTCTCGGAAAGAGCCGTAGCGGTAGTAGTGGACCCTATTCAAAGCGTTAAGGGAAAGGTACGGTGAAAGCATTTTTGTCGCCCCCCCTGTTAAAAAACAGCAATGTTTTATCTAAAATAACGAAGTTCTCAGACTTAACAATCTCAGTATTGTGTGCAGACTCATTTTGAATGTACTATAGATATATCTCTTATGTTCTGTACTGATGTATTATAGTTATACCTCTTATGTTCTATACTGATCGGCAGCTGTATGTTTACATTTGCATTAGTTTAAAAAAAAACAACAACAAAAAGTGGTTTGTTCAAGCTTAGTTATACATATTGCAGAGCACAATATAAAGTGTGTGTTCGCTGCGATTTGCTTCATTCCCAAGAGGTTTCGAACGCCTTTGGATTAGAGACGGTTCTTGCAGCTCTACCAAGTGCTGCCTATATCAGGTTGTTCTCTTACCCTATGTTAGTTAATGGGTTTATCACATTGATCACATTTATCACATGAAAACAAGCTATCCATATCGTTCGAGAGATTCTTAGGATTAAAGAGCTAGATCACATCTGGCTGTTCTGCAGAACTTTCAGCTAACAGACTGTGGAGCGTTTTTTGATATGAATTCACTGTGTTGGACAATTCGAGCTTTTCTCTCAGCCATTCACGTTTTGTCATGAGGAAGCAGATGAATGACTAAATATGCCAAATGCATTTGAAAAGAGATTAACTTGCAAAGCATATTGGGCTGTAGTTGTCCTTTGTTTAAATCTCTTTTGTTCTTGTTTGTTTTTTGTTTTTTTTCCCCCCTTTCTTCTTTTTTTTTTTTTTTTTTTTCTCTTTCTTTCTTTCTAGCCCCATATGCCATTTTCCTATTTCCTGCCTCCTGACAGCAGGGTGTAGCTCTATTATCACCTTCACAGAGCTGTCTGCAAATGTGAGAGGCAATTCGATTTTGCTCTGCCACAGGGAGAGTGGATTAGAAAAACTTCAGAATATACAGAAATTGGCTTGAATGCTTTACTGCTTTAAAATACTGCTGAGGTGTCTTGTTGGAACATGTCACTTCTATTGTAATGTAAAATAATAGTTATAATAAAATTATCACAATGCATTATTATGAAAGCTCGCCTTTCCCTTAAAAATAATCTATCATTCTGTATTGCGCTAAAGATTGGGAACCAGTGCTGTCAGTTTTTCAGAAAACACGTGCTAATCAGCATTTAAATAAGATATTTGTCATGTTTCCGAATGATTCTCTGCAAAGAATTGTGCAGGAAATATTTCAAACGGGCTACATTTGTATTCTGATGTAAATATTGTCCCATTTGAACATTTCCTTTATAACTTCGTAATAATTTAAAGCAGTGTTGGTAAGAACACAAAAATGTAGGAGCACATATTGAATATACATTGAATGCTCTGGTAATTATTGAGCTAATTCAATCCATTCGATTACTGGATTTGTCTTTGAATAAAGTGATCCATGGTAGTTTTGTGATTATTTTGAATTTCAAGTACAAAATATAACACTAATCTCATTGAGATACAACACAGGAGTTATTAGTGAAATAAAGCAACAATAAGATATGGATAAGATAAATGTCTTTCGTGATTTGAGATATTTCAATCAACCCGTCTCTGCATTAATTTATTTTAAATCGCTAAAATGTTTTGCTGGTCAAAGTGGTTATCTAATATTCTATGGAGGAAATGTGAACATTTGAAAGTAATTATTTTATTGTAATATTTGGTTACTATTAACTGTTTGTAGGCAAGAGATACATTCCCCCAAAACGTTAGTACATAGCTTTGTGCAATCGATTATTCAGGGATTAGGTTGACAGACTTGTCTCTGATATACCGAGTTGTTTTACTGTGATCCTATTGACTAAATCGGTTGTTTCATGCTCTAAAAGCTCAGTATTCTGTTTTTTAAAGGGTGTGTATCCACAAAAGAAAACCCAAGTATGACCTTATGACCTAATTTTCTCTTAAATAGGGGGATTTGTAATTAAATATTCAGTGCATGCAAAAGCCCTGTCTAAACGGCCAATGCTGGTAATCTAAAGTAATTTCTTTCCTTTTCAGCACAGGCTGATAGTTTATCTGTAACACAGTGTTTTAAATCTTCACATACTCCTAAAATACTGATCACCTTAGTGAAAAGTCATTCAGTGGGATTTATCATACACTACAAACTAAACCTCAATTTTAAAAAAATGCTTCAAATGAGTCCCTGTGATATCACAACGGAGTCACCTTGCATTTAAATGAGCTTTCCTTTTTTACGGTCTTCAATTCATTTTTTAGGATGTTTTGTGAAATTAACAACATTTGTGACCTTCTTTAATTTGGTTAAATAGTAGCCTCATCTAAAATGCCTCATACCATAAAAATTACAAATGCAAAAAATTTATTTTAAGGCTTTCCTCCATTTCCGGGTTTTGTTGTTATATGTCCCCTAGTGTTGCTGTTTCACAGGAGGGAATTAATTGCTTGTCATTTGATTGGTTGAGAATAGAGTTGCTTCTGATGTTACTCCTCGATGGTTTTATGGATGCTCTCGTATTTTTATATTTGGAAACCTTGCTTGATAGTCTGTTAGAATTTAAAGACTAGGGACACAACTTTGAAATAATACCCTAAAACCAATAGAATGGGATAACATCACGGTCGTAAGTTCCTTGTCTGTAATAAAGATGATTTGCTTTTCATAAGCAAGAAAGTTAATGTACAGAGTACTTTGTCGGTCAGACTTAAATCATGAAACACAAAGGCTTATCATTTGATTATTAGGTGCCCAATCGTGCACATTCACAGGCCAAGCTAAAAATGGTTAACCTCGATTCCGACTTGGATGTATTTTTTTTTTCAAGTTGTTTAGTAAATAGAACCAGAGTGAGCAATCCTCAAAGGATACAGCGTGAAAATGCACATACTCCTAGGAATCGGTTTTCCAGAGCCAAAATTGACATTGTATAAATAATTTGAATGTGTCTAACTTCAAGTACACAATCACAGCAATTCAGTGATATTCATTTGGCGTGAGTCACTTTCAGGTCTTTGTGCTTTCCAGCGAAAATGGCATAAAAAGTCTGATTTCTCTGAATTTTTTATGCTGTGGGCTTACAGGAGATATAAGATGTTTTGCACTTGTGGGATGCCTGACAGTGCATGGCAGCATAAGTAACCAAATGATCATAAACCTCAGCTGCACTCACATGGTCACATGTCCATCTTAATATTTAAAGAATCTAGAAGCATAGTAAGCAGTTGATAACTGGTCAGTTGCAGGTGATAAAAGATGTTTAGATGGGACATTAGTCATTTTTCCACACCTGGCATATCAACAATACTTGTGTGGTCACAGAATACTTGAAAATAGCATGGTTGGCCTACAATATGAATCGTGTATAGAGACTGCTTAAAGTGCCAAGCCAAATCAAGCAATGGACCTGGATCCCAATGTAGCTATTGGTATGTAGTGGTACCATTGGATGCTTTATTGTACATAGTAGAATAATACAGGTAGGAAATCTGACTTGACTCAAGATCTCAAAGCAAGATCTCCAGCTATGGTCTACCGCATGTGAGGCAATTTCCTTAACAACAAGACTGCTCTTATGTTTTAGCGACATAACACCATCTGTAGTGTGATATCTGACCCAGCTAATGAAGTCTGAATTTGTGATAACTCTTTCTAAACTATAAGAATTTATGTGACCTATTCCAAGTTAGAGAAGGGACATGTGTAGTCCACAGTCCAGCTGTCCTACACAAATGTTGTTTGTTCTTAATCGGGTTAATTCAAAATCTCTTGAACATTTGTCCTATTTTGTGATATGTGGAAATTGCGATCCATTACATTCTCATGTAGGCATCACCATCCTGTAGAACTGGATCATGATTAATAGCTCGCCTCGCCAAAAAAGGTTAAGTACAGTATATAGGGGTTCAACACCACCCATTTGATGTAATACCAGGTTCTGTCATATGAAATGTGTGGCTTTAAAGACAAGATCCTAGTTAAATCAAGAATATGAACACAATCTCACAATGTGGTGAGTTCTAGCTTGGGTTTTTCTTTCTTGGTAACCCTTGCAAGTGGTACTGAATGTGTTAACCTGAGTAAGGACAACGGCAGAAAGTCGACTATTTCTGGGCTTGTTGGTTGTATACCAGCAGATTATGTTTAAAGTACTAACATTTGTATCTGAGTAATTTAGTCCTGGAGAAGGTAAGCAATACATTGACTGCCAATATATAGCTCTTTTATAGCCTTTTGACATCTTTATTAAGATGGTGTTGTTTTTCACAATGCTGCTGGAAGATGTAGCAGACAGGTAGGACTTTATTTGTAGATAGACCAGAATGTGGCATTTCTGACAGCTTGTTCTCTCCCCATTATCTTAAACCAGAACACATAGTTTTTTTTCTTTTCTAACTACAGTTCTAATCGCTCTGTCTTTTTATCCTAAGTATATATAAAGGGAAAGGGGAAAATTGTCCATGTACACTATCCTAAATATATCCAGAATTGGGAAAATCCCCAGCAGTTTTCATCTCATAGAAACATTTTTTTCGGGTACAAAATGGCAACCATTGTGGTTTTTCTAAAATCTGTTTCGTAATCCAGCAATTGTTTCTGCAGATTTAGGATTAGTCTACATTGTTATTGTATAGCTATGATTTCCTCCTTGGTTCTCAATGAAGAAAATCTGTATTGTATAATATGGAACAAATACTATATTTAGCAGCTTCCCTCTTTATACTAATAAATGACATATTTTAGAATTGAGAGTTTTTGCAAGATTAAATTAGAATGCACAGTTTAGCGGTTGTTTGATAAATATAGTTACATAGTAAAAGTGGCATAGCAAGGCATGCCGGGCCCCCGGAAAAATGTTCCCGATTGTTTGGCCGCGCATGCGTGACCGGCTCTTTCCTATTGCGCATGCGCGATCAGCATTTGTCTTTCGCACATGAACGATCGGTGGTTGCCGGCTGCTCATGCGCGATCGGCGGTTGCTGGCTGCTCATGCACGACCGGCAACCACCGATCGCACATGCGCGGTCGGCAAATGCTGATCGCGCATGCAAAGTAGCCAAGTGCCAGTCCTGCTGCAAAAATATGCCAGAGAGCGCGTCCCCGGGCTATAGCTATGCCCCTAATAGAAGATTAGGTTGATGTCTAGAAAGGTAAAAGTCTAGACTAGTAATCATTTTTCTTTGATCGGTTAAAAACCCCACTCCCACGTAGCTGAACTAAACGTTATAATGGTTTTCGTAATTTAGTTCTAAATCTCCTGTTTAAATTAAGCTTTATTGGAAAAACATAGTGGGCCCTATTTACTAAGTGCTGTTAAACCGCAAGGCACCATACAGCCTAATCATGTGAATGCATTGTAAGGCGCCTATGTGGTTTAGCATCGCTTAATAAATGATCCAATGTGCTTAAAAATGACTGACTTAAAATGAAGCAGATGACAAGAAACCAAACATTTTTTTTCTTTAAAAGAAGCCAAAATAGGAAGGTGTTTATTATTGTTTGAAAATAATCTGGCATTCATTTGTTTTCACTAAAATGATTGTAAATAACACAATCTATGGGTCAGTAATCTGACATCTTTGTATAGATTAAATATGGAATTCAGTCATTGTTTTTCAAACCATGATGATTCTTCAAACGAACACAGATGTACAAAAAAGATGCAGCTTCTATTTTCTATTGGCAGCTTCCAAATATTTAGTATCCATTTCCAAGAGTTGCAATTAGTAAAGCATCCATGGTACAAAAAAAAAAAACCTCACATCCCACAAGCTAATTATACTTGCAAGGTCAGAGAAAATACATATTTTCAGAAAAATAAAGAGCTGTATTAATGTGTGTCTTGTTCTTGGCTGTTATATCACAGTTTGTTGATCTGGAGTATGTGTACAATTCACAAATTTGTCTGATAACAGAAAATGGTGTGCGATTGTGTTTATTTTACTAACCAGTATATTCACAGCAATCACTTCCAAATATCTCTCCAGTAAAGATGTGTTAATTACAAAACAGACAAGGTCTTCTATTATATTAAAGCTACTAACAAGAAGACAGCAGGAATCACACATGTAAATAGCATCATCAGCCCCTATTTTGGTCCTCTGTTTTGATCTGTGAGTTGCGCGTAGACCAAAGGTGCTATTAAAGACTGAGGGTATGAAACAGGCAGCATTAGATGAACAAAATGTATTCAACAAGAAAACAGACCTTTAACATGAATTTAACAAGCCTACAAAATTATAAACCATCATCTGCTGCCGATTTCATGCAGTGATGACAAATAATAAAAAGCGGGTTCCCGAAGCTAGCCAAAGCGCAAATGGTTTCGTTGTAAATTACCTTTTGCAGCTTTGACCTCAAGTGTCAAGGCGCTTGAAAAAGTGAAACGATCGCAAATATTATTTGAGCGAGGATTGTATGGAAGGCTAGAATTTGGGAGATTACATGCTTTTCTCCAGAGCTCATTACCCCTTCCACCGCCAAGAAGACTGGCCTTCAGTGGAAGGTTTGCAAAGCATTCTGACAATGCTCTGCAGCAGGGGGTAGCCGACTCCAGTCCTCAAGGGCCAACAACAGGTCAGGTATTAGGAATAACCATGCTTCAGCATATTTGGCTCGACCATTGGCTCAGTCATTCTGATTGAGCCACCTGTGCTAAAGCAGGGATATCCTTAAAACCTGACCTGTTGGTGGCCATTGAGAACTGGAGTTGGCCACCCCTGCTCTGTAGTGTCCTATGACAATAAAGGGTTAATACAGATTTCCCCCTCATCTTGGCTTTTGCTTACTTAAGTGTGCTTGTTTTGTCTACTTGTAAAATACTAAAGTCCTGAAGCGTCCGTAATCTCCACGTGTTGCCTGTTTTGCAGAGTGCTAGTGTTCGATTTTATTAACCATGATTTGTCATTTTGTCTTGCATCCTCTTTGCTGTATGCAAAACAAGCATTTTCACCTCCACGTAAATTCCTCTTGAGCATCATGTAGTGTTTGCTGCCCACGTCCTTTGTATTTATGAGGACACCATAGGTAAGTCTTAAAGGAGAATAGCTGTAAATTTGTAAACAAGAAGTCCAGCTCCACAGTATTTTTACTCAAAAATAAATGTCACCCGTTGCGCAACTTTAGAAATATTTTTGGTGTGCGTGGCCTACTGCTTATGCTGCAATAACAGCCGTTCTAAAAAAATAAATAAAAATAAAAGCATCCATCATAATTGTCATTATTTTGTTTTTATTTATAATAGTACTGTAGTAGTAGTAATAATAATAATAATAATAGGGCAGTGCAAAGAAAAGCCTTCACCTTGAACACGTCTCTAAGTTCCCACTGGGGCATTTTCCTTGAATTTACTGCGGTATAATTAACACCTATTTCGCCCATAACTCATTAGAGTCCTGGGCATGAGTGAATCTATTTATTTTGATATAATGCACTAAAAGAGGACTTGATTTCTCACTGTGCAAAAAAGCAATTACTAGATTTTGCAGAAATGAGAATGTAGGATAAATGGCCGGGCTTATGTATATACACACATTTTTTTTTTTAAACTGCTTCTAATTTTAGACTCCAGGTTGTTGTGTATATACTAGTTTCCTTAAGGCAGTTGCTATAGTGATGGCAGTTAATTCCTATGTGCCTTTTTTTTCCTACATTAAATACCATTTTTATTTGAACTTCCAAGAAAAATACTATGGAGAGGCACGCACACACACGCATGTGTAGATATAGCAGACACCCCATACTTGCACGTGATGATTTGTCCCTCGACGTTTCGGCTATCCAGTGGGGGGGAGGGGGTGGTGTGTGTGTGTGTGTGTGTGTGTGTGTGTGTGTGTGTGTGTGTGTGTGTGTGTGTGTGTGTGTGTGTGTGTGTGTGTGTGTGTGTGTGTGTGTGTGTGTGTGTATACACACACATACACATACACATACACACATACACACATACACACATACACACATACACACATGCATATATACACACACACACACACACACACACACACACACACACACACACATACACACATACATACATACATACATACACATACACACATACACATGTATGTGTGTACATGTGCTCTTTGCAGAGTAATAATGAAACCTATAACTTTTTGTTTTTCCCCACACATAATTAGCTGGGTGTAATTTAAAATCAAATAAAGTCGGGTACAGAAAGGAAAAGGCGGTTAAGTACACGGATATTTATATGAAAATGGTACAAAAAGCAAGAAGTTTGACACAGATTTCAATCTTGTTTGACTAGCTTTGCGGGTAGTGCAGTTGGTAATATAATTGTGCAGTGATAAACAGTACGCACAAAAAATGGAATGCTTTTTCTCTGCTCTCCATTTTAACATTCTCTGATGTTTAGGTTGCAATTAGTGAGTATAAATGATCTTTCCAAATGTATTGCTTATTCAGTATCTGTAACCCAGAAAAATGATGGACTGCATACTCTGTTACTAATTGTTACTTCCTGATCACATTCTTAGTTGTGACACGGTTCTAAAGTTCTCTACCATGAGGAATAGGCTCAAATAGTTTCATTCTAGGCCACCTCTGGAACTTTGTAGAATCTGCAGCATAGCTCTGCCTTGGTCACTTCATAGAAGTATTGCTTCTTACTTTACCCACGTAGTTATTGTGACATACAGATGTAGCAAAGGTTATTGCTCCCGCTGATGCTTTCTGGTGGGATATTCTACATTATCACTGCTGTTGAGTCCTATAGAAACTGTGTGATCTGTATTATACAGCAATATGTTCTGTTACAAGGGGGAGCCTGTTGAGTCCTATAGAAACTGTGTGATCTGTATTATACAGCAATATGTTCTGTTACAAGGGGGAGCAATGAAGTCTGCTACATCTGTAGCTAGCCCGCAACAGAAACAGTAGATAATTGTGTTTTTTTGTTTTGTTTTTAAATTAGGCTTATAATGCCTTCATTTGGGAAGCTATTCATTACGAAGTGGTCCTGAAGGTGTTGCATGGCAGTGTGCTCACCGTAATGTAACTCGAGCCTATGTTGGTATGTTGAACTGCACCTTACCCGTTTGCTGCCAGGTCATTAAAGGTGCGCTGGCTCCTAAAACCAAAGTGACAGGTTTAGGAGGTTAACCCTTTCACCACTGCTACAGTTAAATCCGCGTACAATTCTGCCGTTGTTGAGTGTTCGGTTGTATGATAAACCTGTTCCTTTTTTCTTATTATTTTCTTTGTCACAGATTGTTTAGTTGGAGGTAGGCAATAAGTCGTTAACGGGATGCTTTTCCATGTGAGCACTCTGGACCCACCCTTTTTAAAGCTGCAGTTCAGTCTATTTTTTTTTTACTTCAATAGTTTCATGTGGGCAATCTCTAATTACCTAAAGTACTGCATAGCTGCCGGTCAATTCGTTCTCTGTCTATTGATCGGCAAAGTTTGGCGACATCTTTAAATATGGGGAATGTAAATCGTTGCTATAGGAACAAGCATGCTTGTTAAAATAGAATACAAGAAAATTGGTCTTTCAAAGTTGTTGTTTTTTTAAAACAGAAAATGCTAAAAGTATTTTTTCTTACTACAGAACTGATTTATTAAAAAAAACACACATGCAGGATATTGCCTGAACTGCAGCTTTAATATACTTCTCTACTTGCAGGTATTTTTCAGGACAGTTTTATCTCTTCTGTATACACCGCTCATCTCTTCTCTGATATTTTCTCATGGTCTTCCTGGGTGTACTAAAACCTGACAGTCCCACTCTCTATGCTAAAAGTAGTTTTTTCTTACTACAGAACTGATTTATTAAAAAAAAACACACATGCAGGATATTGCCTGAACTGCAGCTTTAATTTATGAAGACCAACCTTATACAATAAATGTGATCGTACCTGGGATGTGTTTCATATATTTTAGCCATGTTGCGGGAGACTCCAGGGAAGATAGTGTTGATGCATTGCTTCATTTTCTTCTTGCGTTTGTGTCAAATGTACACATTCCGATATTTGATGCAGTTTGTTAAAGTTTATGCCACATCGTACTTGGCTAATTTTTCACCATAAATAGGATTTAAAAAGTGAGGCATGAAGATGCACAACTGGATACATCTCATTCTAATCTGTGCCCCCATCTCCTTCCTGACTCCTTTTATTGACACTTTCTAAATCTCCTGCTGATACACAAGATGAAATATGTATTGATGTAAATGGCTGCATAGTAAGGAGTCGCTCTGTATGACCTGATGTCTGGAAACTGGATCAGAATCACATTGAACTGCTTAATAACAAGCATATAATTTTACTGAAAATAGAGGCAATAACCATTTATCCTAGATATCTGGAAACCTGTCAAAACAACATGGTGAACATTAAAAAATGATGTTGAATACCCTTTTCAGAACTGTAGCACTACTTACTTAGGTTTGGTAGTTTGTTTTCTATTGCTCGAGCCAGCAAGAATAATAACACAGCATATTAAAGGTAGCCAACCTAGAGAAATACATTGCATGCATTGTTAGGGGAAGATGTACTGGAATGAAAATGGTTGCTTATGAAAACATTGCTTCAGTAATCCTACAGCAGAATAAGATACAGAATGAAGTGCCCTAAACACAGTACTGTTTGACATTGTGTCTAGATATTTAGATGAAGAGGTTTTGTCTGTCTTTTTAGCACTAGTTTACAGCCATTAAATAAAGCTCTGTGTCAGAGATTGTGACATATGGGGATAATATGATAAGTACTGTCTAAATTTAAAATGTGCACTAAGCACTGATGTTGTGCAGTCTGTTAAGCTTTTCCATGTTTTGTAGCTGATATTCTTATCTTGCCGTGTTTTTAGCTTCATGGCTGCAAAATAATACATTGCACAGTAGCGTAGAATGTTGTTTTGTTCCCTGTTAAAGATTATCATGCTGTACTGTAAGTGATACCGCGTAAAACCATACGCTTCAATGGAAAGTATTTCCTGATGGTCATTCGACTGAGTAAGATGTTAGTGGGAATCAAATAATTGTTCATGCTAGGAATACGTCCTAGCTGTTTGTCACTAGTACTTTAAGGTGCAATGTGCGAATGTCGCAAATTTTCAGGAGCTTTTTTTTGTGTTAACATTTTCTCAGTCATATTGCTTGATTTATGAGCTAAATTTCCCCAATATTGCCATTTTCCCAGCAATTTCACCAGAATCTTGCAAATTTCAACAATTTTGTCAGAATTTCACGAAAATGGCAGTATAGGCGCATTGCCTTTTAATGCTTGCCGAATTGTGGTGAAGCTCCACAATTTTATGTAAACATTTTCACAAAAAAGGGTACGTTTTGCTTGGTTCGCGTACTTCCACGAAAAATGTGGCACGTCTCATACAATATTTTGGGGGTTGGGAGTCTACTGAGATGAGCTGTGTAATTACACTGTGCAGAACATTCATTTTTGTGGTGCCAAAATGTTTCCTCCAAATACAAAATATTGTTTTACCTGTAAATATCAGTTGACATTAGCATGAATCTCATATATATAATGAATTGTATTTGCATTTCAATATTATTAGAGAGCTGCTTGTACTGTACTAATCTATAGCATCCTTGTATGTTCTAACGATCAACAAAAATCAGTGGTATATCTTGTTCCATGGTTTATTGTCACTTGAGAAGTCGTTAAAAAAAAGGTGAACTGTTAGCCCTGCTAATAGGGTGTTTTTCCTAGCAAATAACAACAGGAACAAATCCAAAAGTTGTACATAAGGTTTTCAAATCTGTGGGAGACAAATAAAGCATACGAAGATGACAATAAATTGGAATGGAAAAGCTTATGAAGCACAGAATGCGTTTGGCAAGTGAGTTCTAGTTCGGAATCTTGCTAAGCTCTGTTGGTTTTAATGTAATATTCCTCTGATATTTGTCACCCCACTATGGAGCAAACAGAAGTATTTAGATGAAATCGTTAAATATACATGTGTATGCACCCAATACATGCATCTTAATAATACATTTACAGTAATACCATAACCAATTAAAAGTTGATAACAATAGTTTGTATGCATTCAAATGGGCCATGAAACAAAATATTTAATATTATCTTCTCTCTTACGCATATATTAGTTTTGCATGTGGGTAGCTTCATTCGAAAAAAAACAATGTTTCTTTAGAGTCCTATGTGATCTTCATAAGAACAGAATGAGACTGCACCTTATGGCTTGAAGCTGCTGTTTCCCCCATACTAGGCCACTTTTACACTTTTAGGTATGTGGCTAAGAAATTCTTTATAGGAGAGGAACCCGCTTTTGGGATAGCAACTTGCTGACCCTGATTATGCTGAAAGGTACAGTGAGATGCATGAGTTCTGCATCATTGCCAGCCATTTATAGGGCTACTGAAGTGGTTAGAAGATATATCTGTAATTAAGCAAAAATGCACAAAAACAGTTTGTCAGTTGTTAGGCATCAATGGTGAGATGAACAAAAGCCATCTGATTAGGAGGGAATGCAAGAGGAAAGTTCCTTGTGGACTGTAATTTTGTTGTCATTTCATGTATCTTAGTGGTGTAATTGATGTGACAAGACTGGGCCGTAAACACAGTCCCTTAGCTTGTGCTCACTTTCACATTTAGCCTCTTTCCGACATTGAAGATGATGAGATAGGACCTAGGTGTCAAACCTATGGAAGCCATTAAAGTTAATGCAGTAACCTGTTTAAAAATAACTATCCATAAATTGTTGCCCTATATATCAGAAAAAGCAATAATTGGTGTTGCTTTTCTTTGCAAGAAGATGGTGATGTCCTGATGGCTTCATCAGCAGGGGGTTCTTTTTTTATTAATATTATAATTAAATGAATGTTTGGCTAACAGCCAAGACAGATATGAGTCGATCAAGCCTTGTCCACTGTTGCTTGGCTCTTGCGTTCGTTCCTGTTCTACAAGGAATTGATGTGAGATTTTGATTATTTTTTTTTACAGGTCGTTATTGATGCCTTCCGATTGATCAATGCGAACATGATGGTTTTGGGACATGAACCCAGGCAAACAACTTCAAATCTTGGTCACTTAAACAAGCCATCCATACAGGTAAGTTCTGTCCTTTGGGAAAGGCAATGGATGAATGATGTTTTCCGATTACAATTTCTTCAGAAACAAGTCACTTTACATATATACACGATGTCTGATAAGGGGTCCCAAATACCTTTGTTGCATTAAAGTAAACTGCGAAAAAACAGTTCTTTTTTTTCTTCTTTTTTTTTTCTTCTCCCCCCTAGAAAAAAAGGTGAGGGAACTCTGATGTGAGGGGGGAATGGGAGTGTATTCTTGGACATTAGCAATTATATACATATGTATTGACATTTGAAAATAATTTAGAATCTTTTTATTTTAATAATCATTATTACATTATAATTGTTTTTCAAAACCTAGGAAAAAAATATATATATGTTTTTTTTTAGATTATCACAATAATGCTATAAAATTTACCACATGGTCTATGAAAAAAGCTACAGGAACTGGATTCCCCCTGGGAAAAAAAGCCCTGGCAATAGCTATAAGGTTTTTATAGCCTTGAATAAACATAGGTTATTTGTGTCCATAAAAAATAGCAGAACCTGAGATATAGGATATGAACATAAAAGCTGATAGATCTGAAATATTATTGCAATATCCTAGAGCTAACCTATATTGGAAGGATGTTGGATACTTTTCTGGGTATCCCTTATGATGAGGCTGCTCAGCAGTAACAATTCTTTTGGTGGATTGTTACATGTTTCACGTAAATGCACAAATATTTCCTCCAACTTTTTTTTTTTTTGCAGCCACAAAAATATCTGGAGCAACCTGATGGTATTTTTTTTGTAAAGTACCTTTAGTGTCCACCTATAATTTCTCTCAACTGGTCAATTGATGACAAAGGCATTAATATTGTGTGTTCCAGAGTAATACATTTTCTGTGTACAGAATTGGCTTCCTACACCGGTTTTGACATTATAGACTTGCCTTGTTTTACTGTGAGCCAATTGTCCTGGGATTTGTGGTTTTTAAAGTCTCACGTAAGGTCTGGCTTCCTGCCTACTGTATCTTAGTATTTTATTTTGTGTTTTTCCGTTCATTCTACCTACTTTTTCAGCAAAATGTTGGTGTTGCAAAATATTTCTATCATAAGACAGGTGAGATCAGAAATGATTAAATTGTGTATGCTAAGATTCCCCCGTCAAGGTCATTGAAAATCGTAATGTCTAATGAGTATAAAACAGACTTCCCTTATTTTTGATTGGGCTGGACAAGCCCATACTTGCAAGTTTCAAGAGAATATATTACTGGACCCTTTAGCCTTTATGTAATGACCTTCCTGGTAAACACTATAGCATCATACTCCTTCATTATTTTTTTTTTGAAAAAGGTTAAGTAGCTTGAACGACTGAAACCAGAATGATTACAGCCTATTCTATTTCCACCACAGGTTTTCACTAATTGTAGATCAACAACAATCTGCTTTTTGCCAAGCTAAAATCTTTAGCTATTTTTAGGATCTCTCAATTATTTCAACTTAAAATGCTGTCAATTTTGCCTATGGGTCTAATGCAAGAAACTGATCTATTTGGCTTGATACAAGTTTTTATCAGAACATTTTTCGTAAATTAACATGTTTTTAAGACTACATGTAAAGTTAGTGGTTTGCAAATTGTAAATACTGTACTGACATCAATTTTCGTTGTAGAATTGTAATGGTTTAATAACATCTTTTGGTATTTAAGGAGCTTTTGGGATATGCTTTGTTGAGGGTTTATCAAAATGTCTGGGTCCACAGGAGATTGTGGGGCAGATGTTTGTTACATGATGTAGGACACACCAACACCATGCATTCATGTGTAATTTACTGTGGAAAAGGTTCACATTGTGGCAATTGCAAGGACTGAAGTACCTGGGTTCTAGAAAATTATTCGCTTCCCAAAAACATCTAGCACAGTGTTTCTCAACCAGGGTTCCTAGGAACCCTTGGGTTCACGGGCATCCCTAAAAGGTTCCCTGCAATTTTCTGGTAATTTGAAAATTGTATCAAATACAGAATAATTTACAATGCATCTAAACACAGAGTTGCTATTAGAGATGGTTTTGGGTTCCTTAACCAAAAAAAGGTTGGAAACCACTGATCTAGCAACTGCTAATTGAATCTAGAACTGAATATCATACACAGTCTTAGCAAGTTCAAAACCCAAACCATATATATCTATATCTACATACACACACATACATATATACATATACACACATACTTATTTATTTTATTTATAAAATATTTTACCAGGAAGTAATACATTGAGAGTTACCTCTCGTTTTCAAGTATGTCCTGGGCACAGAGTTAAGACAAATAATACATGGTTACAAATACAGTTACATAAATGAGCAGGGTATACATTATATACAAGACATTGCATGCACAGTTAAAGATAATATATATTATGGGCGAATGAAACAGTTACAGACCAGATTAAAATGTGTGGCAGCCTTAGATTTGAAAGAACTTAAACTGGTGGTGGATGTAAGAGTCTCTGGTAGGTTGTTCCAGTTTTGGGGTGCACGGTAAGAGAAGGAGGAGCGGCCGGATACTTTGTTGAGCCTTGGGACCATGAACAATCTCTTGGAGTCTGATCTCAGGTGATAGGTGCTGCATGTGGTAGGGGTGAGGAGCTTGTTCAGGTAGCTGGGTAGCTTGCCCATAAAGAATTTGAAGGCAAGACAGGAAAGGTGAACTTTGCGCCTAGACTCGAGTGATGACCAATCTAGTTCTTTGAGCATTTCGCAGTGATGTGTGTTATAGTTGCATTGGAGAACAAAACGACAAATTGAATTGTAGAGGGTGTCAAGTTTGCTAAGGTGGGTTTGAGGTGCTGAGCCATATACTATGTCTCCATAGTCAATAATTGACATTAGCATCTGCTGTGCGATACGTTTTCTGACCAGGAGATTTAGGGAGGATTTGTTCCTGTAAAGTACCCCTAGTTTGGCATAGGTCTTGGTTGTCAGGGTATCAATGTGCATCCCGAATGTTAAGTGGGAGTAAAACCATATGCCCAGGTATTTAAAACTAGTAACAGGAGTTAGGGTGGTGTTAGGCTTATTTACTGAGCTCCAGATTAGAACCAACACTGTCACGGTAGCTAGTGATAGGTTATTATCTACACAAAATATCTGGGTTGAATGCCATTATATCATGACTTAGATATAATAAAGATAGTTTATTCCTTGGAAAGGTGAACACACAAGATGATTCAAATAACAGGCAAGATATAGCACTTACTTAGGGGTTGTCACGTACGACTCTCTGCTAGCACGCGACATGCATATGGGACAAGGGTTAATACCGACGCTCGCAAGTGCACCCACTCTTCACCTCCGCAAAGGTCCGTCAAATGGACAATATCCCCTCTTACAGGATCAAGGATCTATACACAGACGCAAGCTGCCCCACTCTTCACCCACTCAGAGGTCCCTCAAATGAGTTGTGTATCTCCTCAAGCCGTCACAATATACCACCGCCACGAACAGCACACAAGTGAGCACGTGACTTTAGATATGGAACCATGGTAGCTAGTGATAGGTTATAATATACACAAAATATCTGGGTTGAATTGAACACGACTTAGATATAATAAATATAGTTTATTCCTTAAAGAAGGAGAACACACAAGATGGCACAAATAACAGACAAAATATGGACACTTACTTGTTGGACAATGAAGCAATCGGGTACAGGATTGGCAATTCATTCAGCAATACAGGTTCAAATGAAAACATCACGAAAGACATACACATATACATACATACACATCTACATATATACACACACACACATACACTCCCAGTGCTTCTTCATTTTAGTCACTGCATACATGTCACGCATCCCATGCTGTTAGCTGTAGTGTTTTGTTTCCTCTTCTCTCTATGCAGTGGAAGAAATACAAAAGACCATATAAAATTGGTAGTGTAGGACTTGCTGAGAAGGGTCTACCGTGACGTGGTTGCAGACTTGAAATGTTTTGGCCAAAGGATTGAACTAAATTACCCATATTTATGAGAAGAACAGAAATTAAGTAGATAGTAATGAACTAAATAATGTTTCATATTGGGTGTAGCATAGGGGCCTCTTTGTCTATTGTTGTAGAGCTGAATGTCCCAATATCTCCAGTAGACACCAGTAAAATGTAGACTCCTGTTACATGAGAAAAGTATGCTCCTAGTCAAAAGAAAAAAAATATATATAGTGGGTTTTTTTTATGCTGAGCAACTATTTCACAGCTAACCATTATTGTCACAACACCTACTTCAGTAACTCAACAACCTGCCTTCTGCAGTGCACTCCAGGCTCCGCATTCTGAAGTGGCTAAAAAAAAGGGAAGAATATATATTTTCTTCCAGAACATGTATTGAAAAGTGAAATACAGAAACATGCAGTGCTCAAATGGCACACAGGCAGATAAATCTGAGCCAACCGGTTCCATACATGTCTCTTCATCCACCAAGAACAAAATCTAAACACTAAAAATTGTGAAATATGTTGAAATCAGGGTTTTCTGTATATTGGTTGAATTTATTTTGCTTGATAGCTCTCCCTTTACATTATTTTTTTTTTGTTTAAGGCTCTCATTCATGGTTTGAACCGACATTACTACTCCATTACCATCAACTACAGAAAAAATGAACTGGAACAAAAGGTAGGACATTCCTGCAGCTTGTCTATTATTTATAGATTTATAGTTATGTATGTGTAAATATGCATTTATTCATATTATGATTAATAAGCCTATAACTGTTTCCATATTGGTATTTGAACAAGCAATATTGCAACTAGATATTTACTTTTCTTAGAAAAAACGTTGGCATTGTAATGTGAAAATATAGTATTTGAGGGTTCTGAATAATTCACACTTGTTGTTTTTTGCAGATGTTGTTAAATTTGCATAAAAAGAGTTGGATGGAGGGGTTGACACTTCAAGACTACAGTGAACACTGTAAACTCAATGAAAACGTAGTGAAAGAGATGTTGGAGCTAGCAAAGAATTACAACAAGGTAAGGTGACGTGTTAATTCTGTCTTCATGGAACAAATATCATTGTAACTTGCAGCATCATGACATATACTTCTGCATACAGTAGTGAACGAGTAGCTCAGTGGTGATATCACTGCCTTTTGAAGCAGGTGACCCAGGTTTAAATCCCAGTGTCTGCTGTTCTTGTTACCTTGGAAAATTGTTTGACATCTCCTTTTCTTTTAAATTTTTTTTTTTTTTTAAATCTATATTCTTTCCTTTGCATCAATTTGGCTTGCGCCTGAAGAACATTCCCCTCCAATGCTAAAGGTGCCATTCTACATGTTGAGTTTTGTTACCCCGATCAACAGTGAAGTGGTTAAAGATACAATTATTTTTTTGTTAGATCATTACTGAATACCATTTACATATATCATTACAAGAAAATTCAACTTGCCATGCAGTGGGAACTGATTAGTAACTGAGCCTGTAGCTTGTGTTGTCATTTCAGGCTTTTTTCCCCCCAATGTGACTGCTGCCAGTGTGGCAGAGTGGGTGTTAGGCATGGCATTGAGAATGGATCTAGTTAGCTTTGAATTACTTGTGAGTGAAAACCCAGCAGTCGCTTCAATTGGGCATATATTAGTAATTGTTTGTCTTTAGCAGGAAGAACACATTCAGACTTCTTTAGCATTGTCAGACTTGATTAGAATATACTTCATTAATTGGAGTTGCACACAAATGTAAGAAAAGACAGCTGGGTACGTCTACAAGTTTATTGTTAATTCCCTATTCGAAGTCTTAAGTATCTGTAAAGGTTGTGACAAAGCCATGCAGCGCAGATTCAAAATGGTTTACGTTGTAAATAATGTTCCGATATTAAAACTATAATTAATGCATATTGTACCAAATGCATTTGCAATTGTGATATAAAATCTTTTCAACAATCTTTGGTGTGTTTGTTTTATTTTTTGTTTTTTTAAACCGATGGTCTTAAATATTTTAATGACCTGTTTTCTCCTCCAGGCTGTAGAAGAAGAAGATAAGATGACACCAGAGCAACTTGCTATCAAAAATGTTGGGAAGCAGGTAAGAAATTGTAAATAATTTTCTGTAAGACAATGAGACAGTTATCCAGCATGGTGTGGGACAGTACAATGTGGAGAATATATAAAGCACTGCTAGATAGTGATCCAATAAGGTTAGATGTTGATAGTGTCATAGGATTTAAGATTGGCATCCTAAAGCAGCAATCCAAGCTGACCGCTTTTATTTATTATTTTTATGACGCATTTAAGCAGGGGTCTCCGGTGCTTAACCCCATTCATTTCAGCTCCGAGGATCCCCTGCACCCCGAGATACTTAACTCTGTAAGGGGTGCCAGTAACTCAGCGCTGTTTAAAGGTCACGCGGGCCAATAGGAAGCCGCTCCTGTTGACGTCACGGCTTTCTATTGGCCCGAGGGACACGGGAGCTTTGAATGCTGCCATTACGAGAACCCCAGGAAGCTCAACCGGTGCGACCACCAGCACCAAATGCGGAGGTAAGTATCACGAGAAACGGGGTTCCTGGAGCTGAAATTAATTGGGTTCAGCTCCGGAAACCCCTTGCCTCCATGCTATGTTATAAAAACAATTCTAAATAAACAGGGCCACTAGGATTACTGCTTTTAAGCTTGAGAAGTCATTAGAGAAAATGCAATACCCAACTGAATCCTGGAGAGTGAGTAGAATGTAAGGATGGTCTGCTTAAAGAACTGCGGTTGTAGATGTGATTTGAGTTTGTTTGATTGATCTTCACTTATTACACAGAACATTCAGGTACTTTTCTTATACGGTCTAAACACAAACTTCCTACAAACAAAATAATCCTGCTTTTGTACGAAGACCAGCTAAAGTGCTGCATTGCAGTTACTTCTCATAAAAATGGTGATTTTCTGTACAATTTGAGCCTAACAATTGCAGAATAAAATGTCTTTTTTTTGGCTATCATTGTAAAACGTTTTTTTCGCCCCCTCTTTAGGATCCCAAACGTCATTTGGAGGAACATGTGGATGTTCTGATGACCTCCAATATTGTTCAGTGTTTAGCAGCTATGTTGGACACTGTTGTATTTAAATAATATATTGAAATGGTCTCTGTATGTCTATTGTTTGTAACATTCAGATCCAGAAAAGCCGCAGATTTGTGGGGGGGGAAAAGTCCATGTTACAGGTTGTCATATACCTGCATATATCTCTATATACAGCTGCATAAAGGAGATTCTCATTAGCTTGTTTTAAAACCTTTTTTTTTTTTTTTTTTTAAATCTCTGGCCATTTTGACACTAAGGTTGTGAAAAGAAATAGGCCTCAATCTGATCCAAGGAAGTATGGTGTAGCTATGGGGATATACCCAGTTGAACCAAGCTGTGATGCTGGAATAATAATCTATGCAGCCATGATCTTTATTTTAGCCTCATCTTTGTGTTAATATGGCTGATTTGAGACCTTTGCATTGCTTCAGTGACATCAGAGAATGCACATTCTGCAGCTGTACACTCAATTACAGGTGACTCAAAGACATCCAATAACGTGAACTGCTGCTTTAAATGGAGGACACCTGGCATAATTTGCAATCTGGGAGCAGCGCAGTAACACCTTTCAGTCTCTGTTGTGCAATTACTTCTGTTCCTATATGTCAGGGTCTTTACAGATTGCAAGTAGTAAAAGAATACATCAGGGCAAATTTTATTACGTTTTTCCATTTGATTATTTGAAATAAAAAAAATCAGTACCACAAATGTATTTTGTGTTGCATAATAAAATACATCTACACCTACGAGGTTTTCTGCTTTCTTTTGTGGAGTGGTTTTCATACAACTACAGTGAATGTACCATTTCTCAGCCCTACAAAGCATCACATATACAGTACTCCTTTGTTCTTGTGTAGTTTCACTTTTTCTACAACATGCTTACAAATCACACAGTTCACATGTTTTATTAAGTAATTACTATAAAGTTGTATTCACAGTACAAAATGTTAAATGTCAACTTTCAAGTTCCAATTATACAAGTTAAAGCTGCAGTCCAAGCAATCTTCTACTTAAAAAAAAAAAAAAAAAAAAAAAAAAAAATCAGTTCTGTACTAGGAGAAAATACTTGTAGCATTTTTTTTAAACTGACATTTTTTATGTATTATGTAACACGCATTTTTTGTTTCTATAGCAAACATTTACAAAGTCACATCCCCTTCCTCTTCTGAAACAGGCTCCTGCACACCCCTTTTTGAGCCCTGCCCCCTCTCTAGCAGTGCACCAATTGTATCTAGTGACTGCCTTGTCACATGATCTTCCCCACAGAACTTTGCATCTTTAGTCCACTTCTGCACCGACAGCCATTTAGTGAACCCCTGAGCCGAATCTTCGCCGATCGATCAGCAAGTTAGCTAATTACTTAACACTGTGTGGATTGTAATGATGCACATATTAAAGGGGAAAAAAAAAAAATGCCAGCGTGGACTGCTGCTTTAAAAAGTTATGCTTTATAAATAAGGTGATACAGTAATGTTGTTATTTGAAAAACGATGGACTTAGTCTGTATTCAATTTACATTCCTGTCATTTACCATTTTCTGCATGGTTGCATGTGTTTAGAAGATTTCCTGAAATAATGCTACTATAATTGGAACCCAACACACTTTTCCCATGAAAAACTGAATTAAAAAAATCTAAATGTTCATGCTGCTTTAAAAACTTATCTTGAATGTAAGTGTTCTATTTGTTGATGGAATGCTGTTAACGCCAGTTTTTAATAACACGATAGGATGATACTGATGCCGCCCCCCCCTCCCCCCTCCCCTTTTTTATATTTTTTATTTGTATATGTAAAGCATGTGACAAGGTATAATTCTACATTCTTACCTAAGCTGGCAATCATTTGGTGCTCCTGTTTATATGTAAAAATCCTGATGGCGTTACTAACAATGGCAGCTCCTCGTCAGTGTAACTCAGCAGCTACAATATATCCTTATATTACTAAGGTAACATTATCTATTGTTAGTTTGCAGCTCAAACGTCTGGGAATATTGTGAACAAATTATTACAAATTGAAAAGTATTGCAAAGATCTTGTACTGCTTGGGAGGTGGGATAAAGCCTGCTATAGAAATCAAAGGATGCTTTAAAACTCATTAAATTGCATTGAATAAAAAAAAAATTAAATGCAGTAAGTATCATCTACAGAACTGCTTTATTAAAAAACAAACAAGATTTCACATGTTTTGCTACTTTAAAATATGGTGCCTATTTCATTGCGTTTTGCATGTCATTGCCTCTGGGAAAAAAAAATCTAAGGGCATCTAAATGACCAAACTGGGGTAATGTTTGAGGCCCATTGCACACAGTATTTAAAACTGCAAATCACAACCGGAATGTGCCTATGGGAATTTAATGCATATAATTCTAGTATTTTGTCCCCCGAGCATGTCCTGCTTTTTGTTAAAAAAATACAAAATATTGTTTTCTTATCTAGAGTTTGAGGTTACCGAGAACCTCAGGCTGCTGTGGGGATGGCTCTGTTTTGACCTTCCAGGCACTTAAAGAAACATTTGATTTTTACAAATCCACTGAAGGGCAAGAGTATATCTTTTAAAGCAAGTATAAAAAAAAATGCAAACAAAAAGGTAATCTGTGCTGACTGCTGCTTCCAGGTGCCTTCATGTAAAATTAAGCCAACCTCATATGCTCCCAAATTCAGTTAATAAGCAAATACAAAAGTATGTGGCTACTAGCCCAGGCCCTCCTGTAGAAATTCTAGTGTCCTCATTCTTCACTAGCTGGAAACAGTCTGAATGATCCAAGAATGCCGGATAGTACCATAAATCATCAAGACTAAATGCATTCCTCAAGGAATAACATATCGCTCACTTTCATTTGTGGAAGATCTGAAATTGTGACCCAAGAGGCATTTTCAGGGCAATGTTGACCTGATGTGGGGAGGGAGGATCTTTCACAAAGTAAATGCATACTTGTTTCTTGAGGTGTGCCTGGAGTTTTGAGGGTCTCCATACAATGCTGAGTGAAATTTAGGGTAGGTGGCTATTGAATATAAATGGCCATTGGTGTAATTCAGCAAATTAAGTCTTGCCAAGCAAATGTCAGTTCAGTCCCATGTACTCCATCAATACATATTATATTAACTAGTAGGTTTGGTATTTGTGATATGTTACAATTCCATGGATAGGACCACACATTTAACATGGCAGAATCAGGAATTTGTTAAACATGGCACAAACAAAGCATGGATGAATCTCCGGGAAGCGCAGGGATATGTGAAAACAAAAATGTATATAGATAGTGCAATATTGCTGTGACAAATTAAATAAATTGGCTGATCTAATGCAGATGTACTCACAAGTGTGAGAAGGTTAAAGGCACGTAAAGGTATCTTTCCCAGAGTATGGATGTCACACTGTATTCAGGAAATCAATCTCAGCCCCATATAGAATCCAAGAGACCTTAGAAAAGAAGACTGGACATAGCGCAGACTGTATACCAAGAATTTATAAAAGGTAAGTGAAAGGTATTACACTCACATGATTTCAAAAGTTTAAAAGCATTTCGATCACACGCAGTGGATCTCAGCAGCCGGATAGATGGTGTATCTGGTTCCCCTCCTTCCGTGGCGTGCGTGTCACTGGTTTGCGTTCCAACTGCACAGGAAGTGATGTCATCGGCTTCTAGGGGTTCCGGCCAGTAGTACAGACGTCACTCTACGCGTTTCATCTCATCGATTTCATCAGGAGTCATACAAAGCATACATGGATGTGTCTGCAATAAGTTACAGTATATATTGACATTTGATGATGCTGCAATTTGTTGATGGATTAAAGCCATAGAAAACCTCCAGCAGATTAAATGTATACTATTGATTTCTTTATAAATACATAACTTGCTAAGAATAGGTGTAAAAAATATACTTACTACCTACCAATTACATGTTGCAACCATAGTTGGCCAGTCAGGTATTCTCCATTGCCAATTATTTGTTGATAAAGTCAGTTCTTCTAAACTGGAATGGAACTAAGCATCTTACATATCACCTTTTTTGTGGGCTTACTTTCATCCCTACCCATGTACAATGTAAAGGAATACCACACTACTATCATTGTCATGTCCACTGCCAACACCAAATTGATCAAGGTAACACCAAATTTCAGAAAGCCAAGTCACTCTAAAGGTACTATTTATCAGGAGAGAGAACCGAGCAATAGCAACAGGAAGAGGCGGATTTCCTGGCAACACTGCTTCTGGTTGTCTGCTGCCATTTACACTTTACATAATGTCTCACACTTGGGTGCTGTGCACCATGCACAAGTATTGTAAATGCTATGCAATAGACACAAACGTACATTTTTCAGGGCTCCTTGTGCAGCAAGTCATAGTCATGGCTAATGTCCCACACTCAGTCACTCCTACCACCCATTGTGACCAAGCACTGCCATCTACAGCACTTACTCCCTCACCTGCTGTCTCTGTAAGTTTCCCATTAAACCTCTTAGATTGTAAGTTCTTCGGGGCAGGGATTTCCTTTCTTGTCTGATTTTGCTGCACTTATTGTATAATTATAATTCCCTGTACTGTATTCTTTGTGAAGCGCTGAGTACACTTGGCGCTATATAAATAAAGACATACAATACAATGCCAATTAGCATACATTGTAAGTAATATTTAATTTCACTGATGGGCTGCTGATAAAAGCAAAGCAGTGTTTTAATCTTGCTACATTCATAATCAAGGTAATGATGTAACAGAACGTCCCTGATATAAAACAGGTGCACTATTCCTGCAATATGATATAGCGATGAAGAAACACATTGAAGTGTTAGGTTGCTTTTTTTTTTTTTCCTTTCGGAAATATTAAAATTATTGTTCCAGAAACAATAGCAAAGCGGCCTCCATGTTGTGGAACTAGTGCAGACTCGAATATACTAATTAATTGTACTCATAAGCTTTAACACTGAATGTTACAACAATAAAAACACAATGGGTGTTTCAAGCTACTATTATGTCTCACAGGGGGAACTGTTCTTTAAAACAAGTGTCCAAACAGGTACATATCTTATTACACACTGTGCATTGATGTCTATCGTTAGCATGTGGAATTGAATTATACATGGCTAAAGAAAACAACTCTACATATGATAGTATTGGGACAGTGGAAACTCATTTTCGGTGTTTACCAACATTTTCTGAGAAGTATTAAAGTGTCACATATGCACTGAAATAGCCGGAAGAAAAGTATTCAGTGACTAGTGGAAGGTGATGGAAATCCAGTTTAAGTCTGGTTTTTAAAATGCTATTGCTGAAATTCTTTGTTTTAACATCAGCTGCAAGCATTTTATTGTCACTTGTCAAAGCTCTTTCCGGAGGAAAAAAAAAATGTTAATTAGATTATACTTTATACAGTGTATTTTTACAAGAGTTCAAGTTACCACTATTATAATTTCAACAGATGTAGTTAAAAAGGTACACTGTGAAGAATGTACAGTTTCATTGGCATGATCTACATTTCCTCTCACCTCCCCAAGGCAAATATGTTTTCTACCTAATTTACACTTCATTAATTGAACTGACTCCTCCCCTTCAGGGTCCCCTCTGAATGATCAGAATTCTAATATCCATCAGTACAAATGTACTCAGAAGCTCCACTCAGCCATGCAATTTAATAGTGGACAAAATGATAATTAAGACTTGGGCACTACCAATTACTGTATGTGAGATTTAATGAAAAGGACACAAGCTGTATGTGTACATTGGATCAAGTAAAACATATTTTTGTGGATCACCTCCATTCATATAAAACTGACACATTATTAGTACACTACCACAATTCTGAGCAGATCATTCACTGTTGCCGTTACTGACGGTTGCAACCAGCTAACTTGTTTTCTGGTCAATTAAAACCCCAGCGTGGAATAGACAGTAGAAATCTTTTGTGTGGTTGTTTGAGAATGTAAATCTCCCGGCACCTGTTCATATCCATCTCTCCTCCAGAGAACCCCATGGAACAAGCACAGGGTTTCATACATAAGAATGTTGAAGATGTTCTAAATCAGCTTGTGATCTCAAAGCAAAGGTAAAGGAAGCAAACTCTCACCCAGCAGGAAAACTGGTTGTTATATGGTTCATGAACCTGGAATGTTGTTCTACGCATCATCAGAGTATGTATGTATATTAATATATATAAAGCTGAAAATAGCCGTGTTAGTCCACTTGCGATAGTGCAGAATAAATGAGTTCTTCAGTATTAGGTGATACCTTTTTTTATTGGACTAACAATTTATGTCATAGGACAAGCTTTCGAGAGTTCGCCTCTCTTCTTCAGGCCAAGCAATACTGATATACAAAGGATTCAATGGCTAATACAGTGTAGAGAGAGGAAAAGGTGTATACACACACAAATTATACAGTGTACATGTAATAGTATCTGATCAAATAGATCTGTCTCAAAACAGGAAAAAAAATTCTACTTTACATCCTGTACATTTTGGATTCAAATTGATATTCTTTAGATATAAATTAACATAGTTGGGTATTCGTGTATTACAAAGGGTTGGAAAGAAGTTATTATGTAAAACATCATGTGTGTATAAAATAGTTTTGCATGTTAATGGGATACACTGAGTGGTACTACAGTAAATTGATCTTCACTGAGGTTACATTAAAAAAAAAAAAGTATCTAGTCACTGGTGCATTATCTACTGTCATACAACTGCTAATGTTAAAAAAAAAAAAAAAAAAACTTTGCATACCAAGAAATCTCTATGCCAATTTAAAATGCAGGTTGGTAGTGTACAGGTCTGGTTTTTTTCTTTCTTCATAATCTTAATCATTAGGGATTCCGATTAAATATTTAGTTATCAAAGATGTCGTAAACATCACTACAAATGCATCAAGCCACTTCAAGTCAGCAGCTTATGATTATTTCAAATCCTATCCAAGGACTCAATGTTGTCCCTCTCGCCTGAGATCACACAGCCCAGCAGCTGCAACCTACTTCTTCAAGGTGATTTCGAATCAGTGCTTGCAGATAAGAGATGAAAGTATTGAGATTATTATCACACAAACATTATCACATTGACCAGTCTGTAATTGCAGTGGCTATGATGTAACAATTTGCACCTAACCAATTCAACCATAATATATTTCCCATATTAAAAAAAATAAGTAGATCTACAAAGTGTCACACTAAAGAGAGCCTAATTCTTAACACATCTTCTGATGCCTCTTTTAAAGCCGTGGCTAAAATGGTAAAGGTGAGATAAATGCCTACAATATACAGAAACACACACATACATTTTGTTATGTTGCTCACAATAAACTCTAGTTCAATTTGCCATCCCAGCGACCGGGAGCCAGGTGATTATCCTAATTAATGCCTATCTAATTAAATTACTGTCAGCAGTTAACCAATAGTAAGAATCGTCTCATAAGCTCTCTATGCAGCAAGATCAAAAGTGAGTGTTCTCTGATTGCTGCATAGTGTCAATTGGCCAATCTCTTCTCCCAAGAAAAAGTGATCAAACCTTTGTGAAGCAGAGCAACAAGAAGGGCTTCCTAGCTGCCCAGGGCATTAATGGTTATCCTGGATGTGTAGTTAATGTGTGTGATTTCCATTAAACAGGGGGCTGAGGGGTTAGTTTGGTGCTAGAGCTATGCAGCTGGAACATTGCCTTTCTCCTATCATGCTATCCAAGAAATTTCTCAACGTGAGCAGCAGTTACCCTCATTCAGGCGGATCTGAGCTTGCTTTGCATGATCATCCCATTATCTCCACTACTGACAACCTGGAGAGAAGTTCACCTTTGAAAAAAACTACCAGGGGGATGACGAATCCGTCAGATCAAGACAATTTTCCTGACTCCAAGGACCCACCAGGGGACGTCCAGAGAAGTAAACTGTCTCCTGTCTTAGACGGGGTCTCAGACATTCGTCACAATTTCGATGGACCTGCTGCAGATCGCTATCTCCTCCCTCAGTCCAGTCAGTCCCAGTCTGCTTCCTCGGCTCCCACTACTATGTTCCCTTATCCCAGCCAGCATGGACCTGCTCACCCGGCGTTTTCCATCGGAAGTCCCAGCCGGTACATGGCTCACCACCCAGTGATCACCAATGGAGCTTATAACAGCCTCCTGGGCAATTCTTCCCCGCAAGGATACCCAGGCACTGGATACCCATACGCCCAGCAGTACGGGCATTCCTACCAAGGGGCACCTTTCTACCAATTCTCTGCCACCCAGCCGGGTCTGGTCCCTGGCAAGGCTCAGGTCTACCTGTGTAACAGGCCACTTTGGCTTAAGTTTCACCGGCACCAGACTGAGATGATCATCACCAAGCAGGGCAGGTATGTACAGCACCAGCCGGCTCTGTGTAACCTGATTCTTCCCCAGGGTGGAAGGGAGATCAGTCAATGAGTAATGATAGATACAGACCGGACTTGAATTGATTTAATGACAATCTCGATTGCTTAAAACATGTGACTCCCTATTTGTTACTAGAAGTATATAATTTTTGTTTTGCATTTTCTATTAAATATTTTTATGTGGCATTTAATCTAATTTGTTTTAGTCTAGGATAAAACATGTTATATATATATAATATATATATATATATAAATAAATAAAATAAAAAAATAAATAGATGATACCGTTCTGTGGCTAACGAAATGCTTTTATGTGTGTGTATATATATAATATATATATATATCCCCTATAATAATATTACGCTGATAAAATCTATTGGTTGATATATATACACACATCACCCCAATGTATTTAATACTGTACTAAGAATTCATCCCTCACTCCTCCCTTAACATTTTTATGTTTTTCTTCCATCAGGCGTATGTTTCCTTTTTTGAGTTTTAATATCTCTGGGCTGGATCCCACGGCACATTATAATATTTTTGTGGATGTGATCCTGGCTGATCCTAATCACTGGAGATTTCAAGGGGGCAAATGGGTTCCTTGCGGCAAAGCGGACACCAATGTACAAGGCAAGTCCAATTAACACATTTCTCTTTATTCACTGACACGAGTTTTAGGTGAGAATGATTAATTAAAGCCTTTGTGAACTGACATGGGCGCATTTTCTTTTGCAAACTAGATTGAACAGATGATGGGGGTAACATAAAATAATATGCAAATGATCAAATTAGTCGCAAAGAAATGTATAAGAATAATGTTAACTCTGAGATTTGATGACCTTTGTGCAGGATCTATGGCATCTCACTTATGTAAATATCCCCTATAACAGGCAATAGGGTGTATATGCACCCCGATTCCCCAAATACAGGAGCCCACTGGATGCGCCAGGAAATATCCTTTGGAAAAATGAAACTGACCAATAACAAAGGAGCCTCAAATAATACCGGACAGGTCAGTGACATTGAGAAGGTTTTGATTGAGGTTTTAGGATTCTCAGTAACCACAGAAAAACACCCTGAGCCACTTGTATCTCACCAGCCTGCTCTCATTCAGCATGGGGAATATTTATAGCATGCGTGTTTTTTTCACTGTAAGCCATCTGCATGATGCATTTACAAGACTTGTAGATAGTGAAATGATATGTTGGAATAAATTACTGTGCATTAAAAAAATAAAACCATGCATTATTTACATATAGCACTTTGTTATAAAATTACGTTTTTTTTAATTTTATTTTTTTATGAAAGGTTAGAGGTACAGGTTGGATGTTTCTTGTCCCTTTAATCAGACCTTGCAACACCATGTATATTATTTCATTACAACCAGGCACATATTCTTGGTCACCTCCATTTTTTATTTTTTTTTGCTCTGTTTTGACAGATGGTTGTCTTACAATCTTTACACAAATACCAGCCGAGGCTGCATGTGGTTGAGGTAAATGAGGATGGCACAGAAGATACCAACCAGCCTGGCAGAGTGCAGACCTTCACATTCCCGGAGACCCAGTTCATTGCTGTTACTGCCTACCAGAACACCGATGTAAATATCTCATCCACCCCACAGACGCATCTCAGTGCCCAGGCACCTCCACTGTTAAACAGATTTTCAGATCTCTATCCATGTATTTCTTAATCACTCGGGAACTAGAGATGGATCTTTTATGTCCCCAAGATCACACGATAAGTACAGGGGAAAGTACTTTGCCCACTAATGAGAACACACACTGCATTGATATATACAGTAAATGTACTGGTAGAAGATTGAAGGTTGAGGTCATTTGGCTTTCATAAATTGTATGTGTATACAAACACACAAAATGATCTTGTATAGTAGAGCATATATTGTTATTGTTATAAATTCGTTTCTAAAAATGCTGAAGGTTCTGATGCAAGCCTGTCTAATGTAACTGGAATTAATACGTTTGCTAAAGGGGACACTTGATATATTGTTTTGTAGGATTGTTTTAAATGTCTTTGCTGCTAAGAGCAGTCAAAGGTTTGATATGTGATCTGGATTATGAAACATTGTCTTGTTTCTTATATACCAGGGAAAGCAATATGTGAACATGCCATTTGATTTAAGTATAGCAATTGGGCGTAATGTGATTAACACATGCTATAAATGTTAATTATCAATCCTAAATTAATTAAATAAAACATTTTTGGAGACTTCTAAGATACAAACCGAGACGCCAAATTCAGCATATTTTTGATATATTTCTAATACATAAATACATACTTTAGGACTACACAAATTCTAAATCACGGCTACCTGCATTAATTAGGACTTATTAGAAATATGTATGTGAAGTGCTCAAATTAAAACACTTGCTTTTTGTTTTAGATCACACAACTGAAAATTGATCACAACCCATTTGCCAAAGGATTTCGAGACAATTATGACACGTAAGTAAAGCAGAGATGTATATACACTTTACTTAAGTTTCTTAGAAGTGTGTGTGTGTTTAAAATTAAAAAATAAATACATTATATATATATATATATATATATATATATATATATATATATATATATATATACACACACACACACACACACACACACACACACACACACACACACACACACACACACACACACACACGCGCTATTTGGATAGTATATATCATACTAGTTGGAAGATATCTTCATGAGAGTGATAAAATATGGAATTTATTAGCGATCTTGTATGTAAAACTGTTATTTCTAGTTGCGTGTTTTTGTATGAGATTAGAAACATTTTATTTCCCCATTAAGTTGGGTGCTGAGAACTGGTTAGCTGAACTCGAATTCCAATTTTATAAATGTGAACCAACAATGAAAGATGTGATTGATTTAAATAGATGGACTATATTCTTATTTTAGGACTGGTGTTATCAGAGGTGTTTAAAATACCCGAGATTACACAGCCTTTTATGCATGTGTGGATCTGTATACAGTATTGGTAAAAGTAATCTTGATCTATGTGGTTTGTCAATGTAGGATAGCTGATCTCGGAGTGTTGAGGGTGAAGGATAATTCGGATTGGATGTGGTATGTGCTGGAAATATCTATTGAAGTTTCAGTATGAATAGTCTTTGGCGGTGTGCGCATGGGCGTTTTAACATTGAATAACTGTAAGCAGTATACTTTTTTTCAGTGCTGATAAAAATTACATTATTTTTTTAAATAATATTACTTGGTAAATATAAATTAATTAACATTAATACTTAAACATGCTGGTTGATATCGCTGAAAAAAATGTTTTTCTGTAAAAGGAAGACGCTTTGAATGATTCATTTCTTTATAATTAAATACCTCGTTAAATCTACTTTTACAACCCTTTTATGAGAGTTGTAGCAGGTGAATTTACCTACAGTGACACCTAACATGTAAATATCTAGTCCTGAATGGGCCATAAATTGTCTTAAAACTTCGCACCGTTTACTAAATGTGCCCTCTACATTGGGTTTATCAATCAAGTAGTAGTGTATTTTATGACTGACATCACATGTACTCTCAATCTTTTAAGTATACTAGATTATTAACCCCTTCACTGCTGGGGGGGGGGGGGGGGGTTTAAACGAAACAAAGTTTTAATACTGAACTACAAATTCCTTCTTTGGCTTTTCACTCTTCAAGGTGAGAACTGGGGGGGCCTTGATTTGAGTCTAGTCCAGGGGTAGCAAACTCCAGTCCTCAAGAGCTACCAACAGGTCAGGTTTTCAAGATATCCCTGATTCAGTACAAGTGGCTCAGTCCAAGATTGGGCCAGTGATTTGGCCACATGTGCTGAAGCAGGGATAGCCTGAAAACCTGACTGGTTGGTAGCTCTTGAGGACTGGAGTTGGATATCCCTTGTCTAGTAAGTGCTCTGCAAACATGCTTCCAGTTATATACCGTGACTGGGCATATAGTCATTTTGACATTATATTAATTACTTGTAGCAAGAATGTTTTCAGCAAACTTTTCAGTACTTGTATTTGTTAGCAGAAAGTAACATTAAAATTCAATATCATAAACCAATGTAGTTCGAATATCTTTAGTGCATGTATATTTTTGTTGGCATATTTCTATTTTTCTCCATGTCCAAATGTTGATGTTATTGATTCTCTACAATCATATAGACTGTACTGTTAATTTAAAATCCACATTTGCTCCATATCTATAGGTGGTGTGGATTGCTATTTCTGTTTTTAAAATTCCTTACTCTTTTTGCCTGGTTTCTGTGTAACAGAATAAAAAAGTCTTATACCTACCCAAACAATACAACTGGTTCTAACTGCACATGGGTGCACACAATGCTTCTGATAAACATACTTTTAGTGTCATAATCTCTAACAAAGGGAGACGAGCAGAAGTGTAGTTTTTCGAGGATGTTTCATGGTTCGTTTGTTTAACATAGACTTATTTTAAGATTGATACCCTATTATTTGACAAACGTGTAAAATTAAAATGACACTTGATATATCCTGGATTATATTACACAGATTAATGACAATTCTATTTTTATTAGTAATGCTCAATGTGCTTTTTCATTTATGTTTATAGACATTTAATACATGCGCACCCATATTTTGTATCATGAAAAATCAATTTAATTTATCATAGATTCCCAATCAATTATTTCTCTTTTTTTCTCACTGATTACAAACGATCTAGCAATTGCTCTTTGCTCACCAATTCCTGTAAAAAATAATAATACATCTTTAGTATTTTGTTTAACTCGCAGAAAACTAACAGTAATTCGCCTATTTTGCTATTGATGTCAACATTGAATGCATTGCAATATTGTAACGACTGTTATGTTAAGTTTGGTTTTAAATAGACTTTATCAATTGGTATATTTGCATATGTTTGGCACAACAATAATAATGCTCACTGTATAGGAAATATATAACTCGCTTTATATCAACATCACATAATTAAATGACTAGTATTTGTTTTATTTTTGAGTGAAATATATAATGCGGCACCTTTTTATTTTTATATTAACACCACCATCAACGGAGCACATGACCTATGCATATATGTTTCCCTAGTTGTAAAGGTCTGTGAAGTGGGACTGCCCAGCATTTGAAAGCGGTCATTGGAATATTGGCTTTTTGCACCTTGTGTCTCCACTAGTGACCAGGGGGAGGGGTTAGCCCCGTTTAGTAATTATGTCCCCAAATGGAAGATTCGGTCAGAAATATATAATGGTTGCTCTATATAACAAATATCCTTTATATCTTTAAGCTATTTAAAGCCCCATGATTAATGGCACTGGCAGCCTAGTCTTGTGCTGAAACACAAATGATGGTACAATGAAATCGTGTTTTGCTATTTTTACATTGACTTGCTACTACTGAAACATGTATGCATAGTCTCTCAAGGAATTAATACTGACTGCACTATTTAATTACTATATCTGGTTTTAAACACATTTTGTGGAGCACATTGGTTAATTAACCAATTTATTGTAGTGCATCAGATGCAGAAGAGAATCCTATAAAATGATACCTGGATATGAACCGACGTGTGTGTGTGTGTGTGTGTGTGTGTGTGTGTGTGTGTGTAATTTTTATTATTTTTTTACACATTGTAGTGGTCACTGGCACCCTGATGATAATAATACTTTTTTTTTTTTAATGTTTGGTCCGGCAGGATCTACACGGGCTGTGACCTGGACCGGCTCACCCCTTCCCCCAATGACTCCCCCCGGTCACAGATCGTCCCCGGCGCCCGCTACTCCATGGCCAGCTCCTTCCTGCAGGACCAATTCGTCAGTAATTACGCCAAATCCCGTTTCCACCACCCTGGGGCGGTCCCCGGACCCGGCACTGACCGCAGCGTCCCCCACACCAATGGGCTGCTCTCCCCTCAGCAGGGCGAAGATCCTGCCGCCCCCTCCCCGCAGCGCTGGTTTGTAACCCCAGCCAACAACCGCTTGGACTTCACCACCGCCTCCGCCTACGATACGGCCACGGACTTCGCCGGCAACGCGGCCACTCTGCTGTCCTACGCGGCCGCCGGGGTGAAGGCGCTGCCTTTGCCGGCTGCCGGCTGCGCAGCCCGCTCCTTGGGCTACTACAGCGACCCCTCGGGGTGGGGGGCGCGGAGCCCTCCGCAGTACTGCACCAAGTCCGGCTCCATGCTGTCCTGCTGGGCGCCGGGGGCAGCCGGCAGGGTTGGAGCGGTTAACCCTTACCTGGCCGGGGGGGAGGCGGAGGAGAGCCTAGCTGCAGCCGACAGGTCCCCGCTGCTGGGCGAGGACACCAAACCCAAGGACTTGTCCGACTCCAGCTGGATCGAAACACCGCCTTCCATCAAGTCCATGGACTCTTCAGACTCCGGGGTATACGAGCAGGCGAAGAGGAGGCGGCTGTCCCCCTCTGACCCGGCGGTCTCTGGGAGCCCCTCTCCGCTGAAGAGCGAAGGTTTGCCCCCCAGGGACTGCGAGAAGATCTGCGCCAAGGACATAGGCTATTATGGCTTTTATACCCACACCTAGATGGCCAGGGGCTCTCTATTCTCTATCAGCCAAGGTCAGCACCCTGGAGGACACCAACCAACCAACCTCTTTGCAGGATCTCTTTCACATTGGTACCCAGACCTGCACTGACCTCCTCCTATACTTCTTTTTTTATTATATCTCCTTTGCTGCCCATCCTCGTCCATTGAAGCACTAGGTGTTGCCACTGAATCAGCACCATGCTGTCCGTTGCATGTTTCTGAGGATGAGTTGGTACCATGGACAGCGCCTGCTGGTGCTCTCGGAGCAGCCGCCTCCTGAAATACTCACTGTAGCACAATCATGGCGGAGGTTGTTGACTGCTGAGAACTTGAATCCATACAGAGCTTCCTTCCATGGCCATTACATGATCTTCATGGTAGGGCTGTTAAAACAAGCTTGTAAAAAAGCCTGTGAAATGACACTACATTTTTGTTACCATTGTGAAGTCGCCAGCCTAGTTCACTGTTCTATTTTTTTTTAATTTATATTGACTTTTGTGTGTTTTTTTTAAATTTCTGACAAGACATTGAAACACTGAATAAAATAGGGTTTGCATCCCTTAGGAAACCTCCAAGTATTGTATGTCCACCGCTAACAGTTGGATGAGCACACTAATGCTTTCTTAAATATATATAATCTCTATCATAATTTCCTCACCAAGAGCAATGCATTAAACACAATTACATGCAGATTATTAATATTTTAAAGTTTTATTTATTGTGCCAAATTCGGGACAATGCGGGTGCCAAACACACAGCCCTAACATATTTATCCATATTTTCTTTTGCAGTTGTTTGGGGTTCGGATTATTTGTAAATCTATGTAAGAAACACCGCAAAACATTTCAATTCCCGAACTGTTGATGGCTTGTAGTATAGTCAAGTGAAAAATGAAATGTAAGTTGTATATTTAATGCATAATATGATTCTAGCTTTTTTTTTTTATATAGGGTACATGTCTGAAATATTACTGATTTTTAAAATGCATAGTATGTGATTTTTCTATTTATTTTCTCTTTTTTGTAAGTCTTGTTAAACATGGTAACAAGCATACACACCCATTATTCTATACTGTGTAGAATATTAAAGAGTTTTTTTTAAAAATCACCTAGTCCTATTAAATAATGCGATATATCCAAAATCTGTATACAGCTAGAGGGGGGAGAAAAATCTGAAATTCTGTGTACATTTTGGATTCTTCTGAAAATCTAATGTTGTAACTTTACTTTTTTTTTTTCCACATATGTAAATATTTGTTGTCTGTGAAATCAAAAAGTTAAAGAAGTATGTGCTCCTTTAGAGATGTTTTGCTTGTTTGTATCGTCCTGTATCACTAGTGAAATAAATCCAGTAAAACTTTAAATGTTTAATAAACTGGAGTTGTATGTTTATACATGCAGAGAGGCTTCTTCTTTTCATGTGGATTTAGGTTGCCTCAATATTGACTTCACTTATTGTAAAATCATATTGATTTGTATACTTCATTTAGAATTTCAATGAGATTAATATTTATCTTGGCATCACAAATGTGCGCTTTTTATTTTTTCTTCGTAGATTTGTGAAAGTTAGCAAACAATCTCTCACCATACTAAATTATAAATCCAGACCTGTTTACAGTGCTGTACTGGAGGTTGGTGCAGTAAAATCTACAGGCTGAAAGTACATTGGGATATTAGATGTGCTTAATTACCCAGTGGAGAACTCTTGTCGGGAATTAAGTAAATATCATCTGTCTGATTATTTTGTTCTTAAATGCCATGAGATCTAATCGTGTTAACTGGATGTGACTAGCATGTTGAGTAAAGTAATTGTTATACATTTTTTTTTAACGTATGTACTAAACACATATCCCAATTCAATTGACTAAATGTGAATAGCATACCAGAGGAAAATATTAATACCTCAGAAGATAATGGAATATATCTGTAGGTAAGAGGTGTATGGATGTCGATATGGTGTGAGATATCTACGTACTTTACGTAACACTTAAAACAAATATATATTCTCTCCTAAATGTGTGTGTATGTATATGTATATGTATATATGTATATAAAAAGAAAAAACAGGCGCACACCTAGTGCATTAACATAATAAAAATTGTATTTCAAGGAACATAAAATCTATCAAATGCCCACTCACAAAGGTAAAGCAATAAATAGCGTGTATGAGATTGGCTCTCGTGCCGTCAGCTAGCTCCTTAGCAGCTATATATATTTATATATATATATGTGTGTGTGTGTGTGTGTGTGTGTGTGTGTGTATATATATATATATATATGTGTGTGTGTGTGTGTATATATATATATATATGTGTGTGTATATATATATATATATATGTGTGTGTATATATATATATATATATATATATGTGTATATGTGTATATGTATATATATATATATATAATTCTCTAGCGAGATGTAATTTTGTAAATATAATTTCTGATTACAGGAGAGAATCCTTGGTACCAGACAGTATATTTAGCAAACGGATCAAATCCTAAATCTCCTCGTCACTATGGGTAGGGTGAGGACTAAAAACTCCGAGGTGTTGGTGAAAGGTGTTAGTGAAAGGTTCTGTGATGCATGTTGAGTCCAACATCTTTTTAAAACTCCTTAGACAATATGTTTTTTATCTTTTGAAACGGACAAATGATTCTGAGTGTATATTAACTAAGTTAAATTCTAAATATAAGTGCCACAAGGTACCATCAAATAAAGGCACATTTTATTTAGAAATCCTATATTAATACAGTCTATAAAAAAAGAAAAGTAATGAATGTCCCTTTTGATATGTGTGTGTGTGTGTGTGTGTGTGTGTGTGTGTGTGTGTGTGTGTGTGTGTGAGATATTATATATATCAATTAATTTATGAAGTTGTATGCTAGTAATTTTTTAGTTTTATCAATTTTTGCTTACTCCACAAATTAATTGAAGTTGACTGGTTAATATGTAAAATATACTTATAAGGGGCGGTCAATTCCCTATTTTATAAATAGGATGATGTCATACAAGGAATATAATTATTTCAGTTATTAATTTTTGTATCTCCCCCTCCACCCCCCGAAGAAATTTCAGCCGAATGTAAAAGAGCATAGTTTTTAAGTACACTATTTTAAGAATTCTTCAGTGGCATTAAAAAAAAAAAAACCACAAACTAGATGTGTGGACTGTATAGTATATCTTGAAAGATTATATCTAAATCTTACAGAACTCAATCCTACCAAGCGGCAGTTTAATGTTTCGGCATCACTGGGCAATTCTTTTACAGTAGTAACATTACATGTTACTGCAAAGTCAGGTGGTTTTTATTTTATATACACAATATATTATTATTTGTTTTTAACATTTAGCTAGAATCCATTTCCTTGTGAAGATATTGCTTTTCATTGTTGGGTGTCCTTTTATTTCTCGACAGAGGAAGCCAATTAAAAAAGCCTAGTTTTCTATTTGTTCGTGATCTATATCACATACAAATGTAAAATATATATTACGAACACATATTTATACACCCCACATCACCTGTTATGCTTCGTTTATTAGGGGTACAATCTTGTGTAAAAATAAAATAAAAACGTCAATACAAAAAAATACCCATATGGTAGTTTTTTTTTTTATGCGATTTTCAATAAATACAGAAAATACCTTGCCCTACAGCACTAACATGCGTACACTATGGCATTTTGGAGGAGAAAACTAGGTTGATGAACATGACAATCGTAATATGGTTCTGCCAATCAATTAAATAAAAGTTACGTTGATTTTGCTCACTATATTATTATTTTAATAATAGATTATATATTGTTTAATGCAACTTGTAGACTACTGTATGTTGCTAAATTGTAGTGAGATTCGTGGTTTCTTAAGTGGATCATTCTGGCTTTTTATTTTAATCATATATGGGATTAACAAATGTAGAGGTAATATTGTTTGAGAATCCAAGGATGACACTGGAAATTCGATGCATTGCTTATCTCTGAAACAGTGGTAATGATATGATTGTGAATTAAGGAATGCATTACACCAGGGGTAGCAACCTCCAGTCCTCAAGAGCTTCCAACAGGTCAGATTTTTAGGATATCCCTGCTTCAGCGCAGGGATGTCCTGAAACCTGACCTTTTTGGTAGCTCTTGAGGACTGGAGTTGGCTACCCCTGCACTACACAATATTCAGACATGGCAGGAGGTGGACAGAACTTGTAACCAGCCGAAACGTTGGTTATTTTGGCTGAATAAAGTCCTATCATAACAAGTGTTGTGCCCACTTCCATCCATATCTGTATGCAGCACCTCGTCAACACCAGTGATGGGGTATCCTGTGGGGGCCAAGCGAACCTGCACCAAAATCATTGTGCCACTTGACCAAGAAGATTTCTCACAGTACTCCATTTAATTACACAATATTATCAGCGCTCGTAGAATAATAGTGTGTTTGGTCATCTTCCCTTTGCAAATACATACTGTAGTTCTGTTTTCAGGTTTGGGATGGAGTCACACTTAGTAAACTTGACCCCCAATGTCTTGCGAGACCGTTTCTTTGCAGAGAAACGTTGCTGGATCCCCCCAAAATAGTTGGACCCTCTTGGATCTTGAAGGGAGATATTAGATGGGGAAACGGCAGCTTTGAGTCTTATTGTACCAAAATACCTTTATACTTCTATTAAAGTCTCCGGATATGTTTTGTTTTGCACTAGATTTGCCTCCATTTTAAAGATGGGAGTTTTTTTTTAAAGAAATAAAACTGTTGGTTGGGTTATGTCAACATTAAGTAATCTAATTTCTTAATCTACATGCAAAGTATAATACAGTTCTAAATGGGGTTGTTTGTTGGAATCCACTACAACTGTCTACAATAGACTTGTACTAAAAGCCAATTTAACATTTCTTTATGTTACTTGTAGATTCCCATGACAACATCAATGAAACCCAAGCTAATTTCTCATGGCACATATTTCTTAAAGGGTGGTTTATTTTTAAAATTTTTTTTTTTAAGAACACCTACAAAGAAGCACCAACAAATAAAACGGTTGTGTATGTTTTCACTTCTGTGAACGCTTTTTCATGATGTTGGGATCCTCCGTGTTTCTTTCTACACAAACATGGATGGATATTTAGAGATGTGTTACAATGAAACACAAGTGGGTTGTTTGTCTGATCTGTTTTAACAGCTATGCCACCTCTTCACTCCTATTTAAGTATCTGCCTTGGTTGGGTTTACTGGTTTAAAGAACAATTATACTTCTTTATGCTATAACACTAAACAATTACATTGCTTTCTTGATTACTCCCCCCCCACCCCCACACCTTGTCTAAGATGGTTAATAAACTAGAAAAACTTGTACTATAAGCAAATCTACATCATGTACACCTCCACACTAATTACCATCTGGTTTGACTAAGATGAGGAGGTTTGACAAGCAGGCTTAGCTAGCATTTGTGTCCCCCCCACCTTTGATTTCAATGTGTTTCATGTGGTCTGATCATCTTGGAAAGAAATCTAGTCGAGGCAGCAAAAACAAATACATTATTTTCAATTTGTTTACTTATTAAACTATTAATCTCAATATGTTAATATTTTTCTTGTAAACATGTGTTGCCTAAATATGGCGTGGTGGTTAGTTCATTGTTGTTGGATGAAGCAATAAGTGTATCCAGTCTGTTGCTTTAGAGTTGCTGTATTGTTTTCCAATACAAAATCATTATATCAGAGTTATTCATTAAACTGCAATAGTGCCAATTGGGGCAGTATAGCTCAGAATCTCTTATTGACTTCCATGAGAGTTTATGAGCAATAATGCCACAACCAAAACTATCCCAGTGTAATAAATAACACGCATAGAAGCTGCTTTAAAATTATTTTGTATTGGAACAATCAAGTGGACACATTGGACCAACCATATGTGCCCACATCACCCATCAGGTATTACATTATTTAAAGTGTTTATGTTTTTCTGTTCTGCATATTGTTTCTGTCCTAAGTAGGATAATCTATTCTGGTTTTCACATTTAAATAACTGTAACCAAAACAATGTATCTGTGTGCCAGTACAGCCATTAGTGTTTAATGATATAATTATTTAGCTTTCAAAACATTTCTTTTCATAATACATATATATATGATCCTAGAGATGGAGTATAGTCCTGTGTAAGGTAATGGTCTTTAGACTGGGGTGTCCATGCATGAGACCCAGTGTCAACTGCATGTGACCTTGACAATATCATTTATGTACTAATAATTTTATGCGATGATCAATATCTATCTATCCACACGTGTCATGTTCTAATTTTTGTTTTCCTTTGAAATCATTTGATCTCCCATGTCTGATCTGTAAATATTTCTGGTAAAGACATCCTAACTAACGTGGCCCATCATTTAGGATGATCCAAAATACAGCTAAGGAGCCACCCTAACAATTTGTTAATCTCTTGGCCTTGGTATTGTCACGCAGGCATTTAATTAAATGGATGATTGGCATTGACTATCAAACTTTAGTTAATGTTCTCTAAATACTTCTGAGTGAACACCCCCCATGGTAATTATAGGGCTTTTGCAGTTGCATCATATAAGATCAATACCTTAGGCCACGGCCAGGGTGTAAAGATGTGCGCTCAGCGCGTTTAAATACCTTGTTCCTGATGGACGCCTCCTATGTGCTGTTGCATGCACGCACACGCACATGTGTGCTTGGACCAGAGCTGTGCTTGGGGTACAATTTGTTTTTTCTGCGCGATGGAGCGTCACATGACCAGGTAAGAGCCAATGACAGAACAGCAGTCACAAACACCAATCAGATGGAGCTGAGGATGTGGCGTCACGCGGCACTCAGTCAGTGACACACCCCTCCCCCCGAGCACGCAGTGAGCAGGACACCCAATCACTCCTGCTCGAGCAGACCACGACATCACGCCTCATGAGCGTCAGCGCGCATCTCTTCATCCTGGCCGCAGCCTCATGTTGACTTTTCTGATTCTGAGGCTGCGGCCCCACTGGCGCAGACCGCGTTCATGCTTGAGAGTGGCGACGTCACCAGCTCACCAAGTATGAGTCCCGGGTGTCCAGGCTATTTTGCAACCTCGCGCTTGGGGGCTTGTTGAGTGCGCAGCAAACTCACTTTTTTTTGTCTCCCCAAGCGCGCGACAATTTCAATTGCACAAACTAAACTTGGCAAGCGCCGCGCACTCAGCACGCTCAGGGCTAGCGTGGCCGCAGCCTAACATGTTTTGGGTTTGAAGTGTTGTAATTAGAATTTACTTCCAGTGTGTCATTTACCGTAAATAGGGCAGAACGTGTGATGCTTCTACATAATATTTCTATACTATATATATATTTTGGGATAATTCTAGAAAATAGGCACTTTTACTCGTGTTCTGGATGCGGTTTTGGTTGTAAAGAATGTATTGTTCTGGTTTTGCCCAAACTCAATTTGTTGGTTTGTATTTTTTAGCAAGTTATGGAAAAATAACTCACACTGAGCAGCCAATGCTAAAATGAACAAATTTGTAGACAATCATAAAAACAATGCAGAAATTAAAATGATATAATTGATCAATTTAAAATAACTAAAAAACGATATTGGGTGAAACATGACAAGTTTTCAACTCCAGTGGTAACTCTAAAGTAGAGATGGGCACTTGGCTTGGTAATACAGTTGTGTTTTTTTAATCTAAAAAGTTTGTTCGTTTTGGAATGTAATATTCTGGTCGGTTCTGATACCCGCTCTCCCCATTTTGACCATCTATAACTCTAGACCGCACTAAATGCAGACACAAGTGTTCAATGGTTTCCATTTATTAAATTTTGGCAATCCTGATGAGCAAGTTAGCAGAAGTCAATTGAAATAATTTGGAAGTTCAAGGCCTTCGTGAATTTCTGAAAACATTATTAGCAATGATTGACACTTGTTTGTTTTTTGCCGCTTTTTATATTGAGTTTTTGGTTGAATATTCACAAGTAATGAAAGATTGCTAAAAATTCAGTTTTGTGTTTATTTATTTGGCAAAGTCAACCTAATTTTAATCAGTGTCTATATTATAACTTCAGTTAATATGAGCCTGTAATCATTGGATTGCTAATTTATTATGAATTGGTTGTGTACTGGGTTGGTCAGTTTAATGAGTGAGGGAGTTGGTATCTACCAAATGCTATTGTGTATTTGTGTAATCTAAGTAGCGAGAGGAAACAATTCTACAAAGCATAGAGAGTGGGACTGTCAGGTTTTAGTACACCCAGGAAGACCATGAGAAAATATCAAAGAAGAGATGAGCGGTGTATACAGAAGAGATAAAACTGTCCTGAAAAATACCTGCAAGTAGAGAAGTATATTAAAGCTGCAGTTCAGGCAATATCCTGCATGTGTTTTTTTTTTTAATAAATCAGTTCTGTAGTAAGAAAAAATACTTTTAGCATTTTCTGTTTTAAAAAAAACAACAACTTTGAAAGACCAATTTTCTTGTATTCTATTTTAACAAGCATGCTTGTTCCTATAGCAACGATTTACATTCCCCATATTTAAAGATGTCGCCAAACTTTGCTGATCAATAGACGGAGAACGAATTGACCGGCAGCTATGCAGTTCTTTAGGTAATTAGAGATTGCCCACATGAAACTATTGAAGTAAAAAAAAAAAAAAAAAAAAAAAAAAAAAGACTGAACTGCAACTTTAATCATACCCTGTGAAAACAGGCTGTTGCTATTGTAAAGTGCAACATTAGTGCTACATAAATGGTAAAGGCAAATAAAAAATACAGCATTGGTTAAACAGAGCTATTGAAAGTCAATCGAAGAGTAAGTGCTACAGACATAAATTGAAACATTTCATATTTAAAAGCAGTGACGTGGATATTCACTGAACATTACATACACATGGGATCATTTATTAATAAGAAAAAATGGGACATGGCACTCAACAATTTATTATAAAAACAATACGTAGAAACAAAAATAGAATATATATGAAAACAATATAAATCTAATGCGACAAATTAGTTCCCCAACGCTTGCTCTTGTAATAGGTAGACACTCCGCTGTATTTTCATCATAAGATATTGTTTTGCATTTATGCTTTTGTTTCTTAGATAACAATAAATAGTTGAGTGACAATTCCTATTTTTTCTTATAAATAGGTAGGTAATTGAGTGATACTTCCATTTTATCCCCTTAGATTTGCTTATATTTGGACTTTTTGGGAAGAATGGTCATGGGTTATTAGCAACTGCTTACATATTTGTGCACACTATTGCAGGAGTGGCCAACTCCAGTCCTCAAGAGCCACCAACAGGTCAGGTTTAAACAATATCCCTGCTTCAGTACAGGTGGCTCAATCAGTGGCTAAGTCATTAACTGAGCCACTGATTGAGCCACCTGTGCTGAAGCAGGGATGTCCTTAAAACTTGACCTATTGGTGGTCATTGAGGACTGGAGTTGGCCACTCCTGCTCTACTGTTTGCTATTTCAGCCATCCATAATCCATATATGAGGAAGAGTGCCAGAAGAGGACTTTGCTTGCGTATCATTCATTTATATAGCTATGTTTAATTATTTGAATCTGTTGATAAATATGGAGAGAGAGAGTCTATTTTAATTGGTTACTTTTGTTGCATTAAGTTGAATTCCCCTGACTTAGATGATACACTATAATGGCATCTGCAATGTATAGCTGGTTCTTTGTCATTTACAGGGTTAAAATGCATTGTTACTATTCTTGTTTTATTAATTGCATCTATGACTTTGGCTGATTTTATATCCTTTTTGTTCGTACATAATCAAAGAAGTGCCAGTAACACAGCCTTGTAAGATGAAGCTACATACAGTAAAGTACAGTATATCAAATCAACAGAACAAAGGCCAATGCATAAATATATCTAGGAATAAAATAAACGATTGAATGTCAGGATATATTTGACATCACTAAAGAAACACTCTTATTTGTAATGCCATAGACATCATATAAAAAATGTATCTATTTTCACACGCGTTTGACATACCCCCCCCCAACCCCACTCAAAATTCTTGTTAAATCAGCTAAACAAAGAATCAAGAGAAACCTTTGCATTTATGGCACTTAACACTAGGCCAACAGTAAATTTCTTGAAATAATGTTAACAGTTAATATTTGGAAACTCAGTTGCTGAATTTCCAAGCTGGAAATTGCCACAAAGAAGTCGATAATGTACATACCATGGACATTTTTTCCCCTTGTTCTCTCATTTTCCCTTTTATTGTGTCATTGTGCCTGCCCTATAATTAAAGATAAGTTCAAATTTGATGTAAACCTAGTTAACTACAAATCATTGGTATCCCTTTAGTATAACAGGGGCTAAAGCATCTCTCTGTAATGCATCGGGTGATCTTCCAACACTAACGGCGTTAAAAGTAGGTAGTAGGAAATTGTTAGGATAATAGCCAAGTCTTGATTTACTATCCTAAATGTTATTGAGCATAGCGAAGGAAGAGACAGATGCTATGTTGACCTCTTCTTGTTGGTATCTAGCAGCCAGCTAGCTTTTTGTTTCCAGTCCAAAAATATGTGAAATATATGCTGTTGTGTTTTCTGCCTAGAATAACTGCAAGTCTTTCTAAGCAGATTCTGAATAATAGATAATGCCAGTTTGAAATTTTCTTACAATGTTAGTAGGGCCGCTGAGCTAGGACATCTGTCCTATGCCCGGTGGGTGTGGGGGGGCCAGGTCGTCACTGGGAGTAGACAGGGAGTTGGCCCAAGTCAGAGGTCGGGTCTGGTTGCCAGGCCTCTATTGGCTGCCAGCACCCCAGTTCTTCCCCCCCAATTGCGGCCCGTCCTTCACTGCAAGCCCAACCTAGCAGGAAGTTGGGCCCGGTCTGGAAGGTGGCCGCAACTTGTTCATCTGCCTGCGGGATTGGGGTGGCACCAGAGGCCTCCCCCCAAGGTAACATTCGTGTGGGAATTGAGTGTGTGTATTGGAGGGAATTGAGTGTGTGTGAGGGGGTATTGAGTGTTTGGGTGTGGTGGTGGGGGGGAATTCAGTGTGTGCATGTAATTTGAGAGGGAAAGGGATTGAGTGAGGAGTGGGAGAGTGAATGAGCGAGATAGGGGGGTGTAAGGGGCAGACAGGGGGACTGTGAGTGAGCAAGAGAAGGAATAGAGGGAGTGTGAGTAACGGGATGAACGTGAGCAAGGGGGAGTAAGTGAGTGAGAGGGGGGAGTGAATGAGCAAGGCAAGGTGGGGGTTTAAGAGAGGGAGTGGGGATAGGTGGAGGTGTAAGAGACAGAGGGAGGTAGGAGAGGTGGGGGTGTAATTGATGGAGGGGGAGAGGTGGGAGTGTGTAACAGGGCAAACCTGTTAATAGCTGGAGCTATTGGATGTCAGCCAGGTAACAGTTAATCGCTGCCAGGAGGAAGGCAGGACTACTAACATCCCAGCGAGGTGCATCAAGAGTTTCAAAGGCAGGAAAGGGAAGTGTTTGTGTCTCTCCCTGGTCTGGTACAGACCACATGTGTGCCCGTGATACATGTTGCTATATAGATGTATATGGTCTTTCATACCCTGGGAAGCGGATCTTTGGCTAGGAAAAGCCTGTATTTTATGTTGGTGAAACTTCAGCTGAATAAAAGCCTACAATCTTTTCCCCCGGGCCTAAGGTGGTAACATTTTGGGGCAGCAAAAATGTCCAACCCTATATAATTTTGCCGCACTATCGGACCTAATGGGAAGGTACTTGCCTGTGTCGGACGCCTCTTTTCTGCCGCCCTCCTGCTCCTTTTGAATCCCAACATCAAATGACACTGCGGACGTCCCCAAAGTGACACCACACGGCATCTCGTTGCTATGGCAACGTGATGTCGCGACGTCAAATTACATCATGACATTGCATTTCCATGGCAATGCGCCGCTATGCAACATCATGTTGGTGACGTCCACAGCGTCATTTGGGGCTGGGATTCCAAAGGAGCAGGAGGGTGGCAGAAAGGAGGCAACCAACACAGGCAAGTGCCTAGGGGCGGCAAATTTTGAAATCCGCCACTGGTGGGGCTTTAAGAGAAGAAGGGAGGAGAGGTGGGTGTGTGTGTGAGGGAGGAGAGGTGGGAGTGTGAGGGAGGGAGGAGAAGTGGGAGAGTGAGGTAGGGATATGAGGGAGGATAGGTGAGACGTGAGGGAGGGAGGAGAGGTGGGAGTGTGAGGTAGGAATATGAGGGAGGGAGGATAGGTGGGATATGAGGGAGGAGGGAGGAGAGGTGGGGGTGTGAGGGAGGAGAGGAGGGGGTGTGAGGGAGGAGAGGTTGTGAGGGAGGAGAGGAGGGGGTGTGAGGGAGGAGAGGAGAGGTGGGGGTGTGAGGGAGGAGGGGAGAGGTGGGGGTGTGAGGGAGGACAGGTAGTGGTGTGAGGGAGGGGAGGAGACGTGGAGGTGTGAGGGAGGAGAGGTGGGGGTTTTAGGTAGGAGATGTGGGGGTGTGAGGGAGGGAGGAGAGGGGGCGGTGTGAGGGAGGAGTGGATAGGTGGGTGTGATGGAAGGAGGAGAGGTAGGGGTGTGAAGGAGGAGGGGAGAGGTGGGGGTGTGAGGGAGGACAGGTAGTGGTGTGAGGGAGGGGAGGAGAGGTGGGGGTGGGAGGGAGGAGAGGTGGGAGAGTGAGGTAGGGTTATGAGGGAGGGATGATAGATGGGAAATGAGGGAGGAGAGGTGAGAGTGTGAGGTAGGGATGAGGGAGGAGAGGTGGAAGTGTGAGGTAGGGATATGAGGGAGGGAGGATAGGTGGGGGTGTGAGGGAGGAGAGGTTGTGAGGGAGGAGAGGAGGGGGTGTGAGGGAAGTGAGGAGGGGATGTGATGGAGGAGAGGAGAGGTGGGGGTGTGAGGGAGGAGAGGAGAGGTGGTGGTGTGAGGGAGGAGGGGAGAGGTGGGGTGTGAGGGAGGAGAGGTGGGGTGTGAGGGAGGACAGGTAGTGGTGTGAGGGAGGGGAAGAGAGATTGGGGTGGGAGGGAGGAGAGGTGGGAGAGTGAGGTAGAGATATGAGGGAGGATAGGTGGGAAGTGAGGGAAGAGAGGTGAGAGTGTGAGGAAGGGATTTGAGGGAGGGAGGATAGGTGGGATATGAGGGAGGCGCAGTGTGAGGTAGGGGTTTGAGGGAGGGAGGAGAGGTGGGGTGTGCGGGAGGAGAGGTGGGGGTGTGAGGGAGGAGAGGTTGGGGTGTGAGGAAGGAGAGGTGGGGGTGTTACGGAGGAGAGGTAGGGGTGTGAGGGAGGAGGGGAGAGGTGGGGGTTTGAGGGAGGAGAGGAGAAAAGGGGGTGTGAGGGAGGAGAGGGTGTGAGGGAGGGGAGGAGAGGTGGGGGTTGAGTGGAGAGGTGGGGGTGTGAGGGAGGAGAGGAGATGTGGGGGTGTGAGGGATGAGGGGAGAGGTGGGGGTGTGAGGGAGAAGAGGAGAGGTTGGGGTGTGAGGGAGGACAGGTAGGGGTGTGAGGGAGGAGAGGTAGGGGTGTGAGGGAGGGAGGAGAGGTGGGGGTTTGAGGGAGGAGGGGAGAGGTGGGGGTGTGAGGGAGTAGGAGAGAGGTGGGGGTGTGAGGGAGGAGGGGAGAGGTGGGGGTGTGAGGGAGGAGAGGAGAGGTGGGGTTGTGAGGGAGAAGAGGATAGGTGGGGGTGTGAGGGAGGATAGGTAGGGGTGTGAGTGAGGGGAGGAGACGTGGAGGTGTGAGGGAGGAGAGGTGGGGGTGTGAGGGAGGAGAGGTGGGTGTGTGAGGGAGGGGAGGTGGGGGTTTGAGGGAGGAGATGTTGGGTTGTGATGGAGAGAAGAGAGGGGGTGGTGTGAGGGAGGAGTGGATAGGTGGGGTGTGAGGGAGGAGAGGTGGGGGTGTGAGGGGAAGAGTTGGGGGTGTGAGGGAGGAGAGGAGGGGTGGGGGTGTGAAGGAGGACAGGTAGGGGTGTGAGGGAGGGGAGGTGGGGGTGTGAGGGAGGAGAGGTGGGGGTGTGAGGGAGAAGGAGAGAGGTGGGGGTGTGAGTGAGAAGAGGATAGGTGGGGGTGTGAGGGAGGACAGGTAGGGGTGTGAGGGAGGGGGGAGAGGGGGCAGTGTGAGGGAGGAGTGGAGAGGTGGGGGTGTGAGGGAAGGAGGAGAGAGGTGGGGGTGTGAGGGAGGAGAGGAGAAGTGGGGGTGTGAGGGAGGAGAGGAGAGATGGGGTATGAGGGAGGAGAGGAGGGGTGGGGGTGTGAAGGAGGACAGGTAGGGGTGTGAGGGAGGGGAGGTGGGGGTGTGAGGGAGGAGAGGTGGGGGTGTGAGGGAGAAGGAGAGAGGTGGGGGTGTGAATGAGAAGAGGATAGGTGGGGGTGTGAGGGAGGACAGGTAGGGGTGTGTGGGAGGGGGGAGAGGGGGCGGTGTGAGGGAGGAGTGGAGAGGTGGGGGTGTGAGGGAGAAGAGGATAGGTGGGGGTGTGAGGGAGGACAGGTAGGGGTGTGAGGGAGGGGGGAGAGGGGGTGGTGTGAGGGAGGAGTGGAGAGTTGGGGGTGTGAGGGAGGAGAGGAGAGGTGGGGTGTGAGGGAGGAGATGAGAGGTGGGGGTGGGAGGGAGGAGAGGAGAGGTGGGGTGTGAGGGAGGAGAAGAGATGGGGTGGTGTGAGGGAGGAGTGGAGAGGGGGCAGTGTGAGGGAGGAGTGGAGAGGTGGGGGTGTGAGGGAGGAGAGGTGGCGGTGTGAGGGAGGAGGGGCAAGTGGGGGTGTGAGGGAGGAGGAGAGGTGGGGGTGTGAGGGAGGACAGGTAGGGGTGTGAGGGAGGAGAGGTGGGTGTGTGAGGGAGGGGAGGTGGGGGTTTGAGGGAGGAGATGTTGGGTTGTGATGGAGAGAAGAGAGGGGGTGGTGTGAGGGAGGAGTGGATAGGTGGGAGTGTGAGGGAGGACAGGTAGGGATGTGAGGGAGGGGAGGAGAGGTGGAAGTGTGACGGAGGAGAGGTGTGGGTGTGAGGGAGGAGAGGGGAGGTGGGGGTGTGAGGGAAGAGAGGGGTGTGATGGAGGGAAGAGAGGTGGTGTGAGGGAGGAGAGGAGAGGTTGTGGTGTGAGGGAGGACAGGTAGGGGTGTGAGGGAGGAGAGGTAGGGGTGTGAGGGAGGGAGGAGAGGTGGTGATTTGTGGGAGGAGGGGAGAGGTGGGGGTGTGAGGGAGTAGGGGAGAGGTGGGGGTGTGAGGGAGGAGGGGAGAGGTGGGGGTGTGAGGGATGATGGGAGAGGTGGGGGTGTGAGGGAGAAGAGGAGAGGTTGGGGTGTGAGGAGGGAGTTAGGGGTGTGAGGGAGGAGAGGAGGGGTGGGGTGTGAAGGAGGACAGATAGGGGTGTGAGGGAGGGGAGGTGGGGGTGTGAGGGAGGAGAGGTGGGGGTGTGAGGGAGAAGGAGAGAGGTGGGGGTGTGAGTGAGAAGAGGATAGGAAGGGGTGTGAGGGAGGACAGGTAGGGGTGTGAGGGAGGGGGGAGAGGGGGCGGTGTGAGGGAGGAGTGGAGAGGTGGGGGTGTGAGGGAGGAGAGGAGAGGTGGGGTGTGAGGGAGGAGAGGAGAGGTGGGAGTGTGAGGGAGGAGAGGAGAGGTGGGGGTGTGAGGGAGGAGAGGAGACGGGGTGGTGTGAGGGAGGAGTGGAGAGGGGGCGGTGTGAGGGAGGAGTGGAGAGGTGGGGGTGTGAGGGAGGAGAGGTGGCGGTGTGAGGGAGGAGGGGAAAGGTGGGGGTGTGAGGGAGGAGGAGAGGTGGGGGTGTGAGGGAGGACAGGTAGGGATGTGAGGGAGGGGAGGAGAGGTGGAGGTGTGATGGAGGAGAGGTGGGTGTGTGAGGGAGGAGAGGGGAGGTGGGGGTGTGAGGGAAGAGAGGGGGTGTGAGGGAGGAGAGGCGGTGTGAGGGAGGAGAGGTTGGGGTGTGAGGGAGGACAGGTAGGGGTGTGAGGGAGGAGAGGTAGGGGTGTGAGGGAAGGAGGAGAGGTGGGGGTTTGAGGGAGGAGGGGAGAGGTGGGGGTGTGAGGGCATAGGGGAGAGGTGGGGGTGTGAGGGAGGAGGGGAGAGGTGGGGGTGTGAGGGATGAGGGAATAGGTGGGGGTGTGAGGGAGAAGAGGAGAGGTTGGGGTATGAGGGAGGACAGGTAGGGGTGTGAGGGAGGAGAGGTAGGGGTGTGAGGGAGGAGAGGAGAGGTGGGGGTGGGAGGGAGGAGAGGAGAGGTGGGGGTGTGAGGGAGGAGGGGAGAGGTGGGGGTGTGAGGGAGGAGAGGTTGGGTGTGAGGGAGGAGAGGTGGGGGTGTGAGGGAGGAGAGGAGAGGTGGGGGTGTGAGGGAGGAGAGGAGAGGTGGGGGTGTGAGGGAGGAGAGGAGACGGGGTGGTGTGAGGGAGGAGTGGAGAGGGGGCGGTGTGAGGGAGGAGTGGAGAGGTGGGGGTGTGAGGGAGGAGAGGTGGCGGTGTGAGGGAGGAGGGGATAGGTGGGGGTGTGAGGGAGGAGTAGAGGTGGGGGTGTGAGGGAGGACAGGTAGGGATGTGAGGGAGGGGAGGAGAGGGGGTTTACGAGTGGGAGGGAGGAGGTTGGGGGTTTATGAAGGTTAGGGGACAGAGGTGGGCGGTTTAGGAGGGGAGGGGAGAGAGGTGGGGGGTTTATGAAGGTGAGGGGGCAGTGGTGGGGGGGTTTTGAGGAGGAGGGGGGAGAGTTGGGGGGAGTGGTGGGGGTTTTCAAGGGGGAGGGGGGAGAAGTGGGTGGTTTACGAGGAGGAGGGGAGGGGTGGGGGATTTACGAGGGTAATGGGGAGGGGTGAGCTTTACGAGGGGAAGAGGGAAAGATGTGGGGGAGAGAGTTGAGGAAAAAAGTGAGGAGTAGGAGGTTGGGAGAGAGGAAGAGAGGTTGGGGATAGAGATGAGGGGGAGAGAGGTGGGAGAGGAGGAGAGGAGGAGAGAGGTGCTGGGTAGGGGGACAGAGGTGGGAATTAGGGGGGAGAGAAGTGGGGCCTAGCGGGAGAGAGGTTAGGGGGAGAGAGGTGGGGTTGAGGGGAGATAGGTGAGGGGGAGAGGTGGAGATGTGGGAGTGGGGAGATATAGGGGGTTTATGAGGGGAAGGGGGAGATGGAAGAGTTGGGGGGTTTACTAAGGGGAGTGGGAGAGGTGGGGGTTTTATGAGGGGAAGGGGGAGAGGTGGGGACTGGGGGAGGGAGATGGGGGTGAAGGGGAGAGAGGTGGGGAGAGAGGTGGAGTTGAAGGGGAAAGAGGTGGGGGAGAGAGGTGTGGTGAGGGGGTGAGAGGTGGGAGGGGAGGAGAGAGTTGGGGGAGAGAGGTGGGAGGGAGTGGGAATGAGAGGTGGGGGAGAGAGAGTTAGGGGAGGGGCTGAGAGGTGGGGGGAGAGAGGCGAGAGATGGAGGGGCAGAGAAGTTGGGGGGCATGGGGCGGCAAGAGTTGGGGGAGGCGGAGAGAGGTGGGGGGAGAGAGGTGGGGGAAGGGGGAAAGAGGTGTGGGGGAGGGGGAGAGAGTTGGATGAGAGGGATGGGGGGTGGGGTGAGAGGCGGGGTAGGTGGGAGAGAATTGGGGGAGAGAGGTGGTGAGAGGGGGAGAGAGGTGGGGGAGAGAGGTGGAGGTGAGGGAGAAAGGGGGGAGAGAGGTAGAGGTGGGGGAGAAAGGGTTGAGAAAGGTAGGGGAGAAAGGGGTGAGAGGTTGGGGAGAGGTAGGGTGGAGTGAGGTTGGGGGGGAGGTAGGAGCGGTAGAGTTGTGAGGAGGGGGGGAGAGGTGGAAGGGAGGTGGGGGTAGGGAAGAGTGAGGAGTGAGGTGGGGGGGGGGGGTGAAGAGGGGGGAGAAGTGAGAGCTAGGGGATGAGAGGTTGGAGTGATAGGGGGAGAGAGATGGGGGTGAGGGGGAGAGAGATGGAGGAGAGAGGTGGGGGGAGTAAATGGTTGGAGGGACAGGGGATAGAATTTGGGGAACTGAGAGGTTGGGGAGGGGGAGAGAAGTGGTGTGGAGGGAGAGAGGTGGTGGGGAGGGAGAGGTGAAGGAGAGAGATGGGGGGCAAGGAGAGGTGGGGAGACATAGGGGGAGTGAGGTTGGGGAGAGAAGTGGGGGAGAGGTAGGGGAGTGAGGTTGGGGGAGAAGTAGGGGGGTTAGGAGGGGGGAAGAGGTGGAAAGGAGGCGGTGGCAGTG